>NC_080393.1:40346106-40654305 GCF_028751815.1 Salvia miltiorrhiza | reverse complement strand
CTTATGATTTGTGAGTTATGAGAATTAGTTCTAAGGTTGAGATATATTCCCTTAGACTTTTGTCGAGAAAGAAAAACCGATTGAAGAAAGAAATAGAGTTGATGATATGAGATAAGGCAATAAAACCGTAGCTAAATACGAACGTCAGTTTTGCGACTTGGTTCGGTATGCCACATATCGAGAAGAGATGAACGAGAAGATGTCAGAATTGTTCGATCAAGTTTGAGACAAGAGGTACGAGACGATTTAACGAGTCAGAATGCGGTTATGTGTACTGAAGCATTAAATAGAGCATTTGATATAGAACTGGCAATGCAGCCAGAGAACGCGATTTAAGCTTCAGCACCCCCAAACGAATTAGAGCACTCAAACGTGCAATCCACCTTTTTCTGGACGAGGGCAAGAAGGAAAGAGAAAATGGGATGACCGAAGTCAAGATCCCAAGAAGCCGTGGCAGAGTCAGAATGCGCCACCGCAATATCAGAACCGAGACAAATAGCCTTATGATTGGCCCAACTGCCCCAACAGCAGTAAACCCTCAAGGACTGTGAGGGATATCGCCTTGTCGAAGAGAAATAAAATTACATCTGAGAGAATGCAAGATGAGATAGAATAGCTGTTACACCTGCGGAAAGGTCGGGCACTACTCGAACCAGTGTCTGAATCGTCAGCAAAGTGGAATGGGAAAATGACCGAGTCAGTTTCGGCCGAAACTCAAAGCGATGGAGGGAATCCTACCGCCACCTCTACCACAGCGACCACAGCCAGCCTATCGACCACGTCAGTTAAGAAGGCAACCACCAGCCTGCAGGCGAATCAACCTCATCACCAGAGGCTGTTCGCGCTTGAGCAGAAAGCACCGGACAAGAATCGAGGAATTTTGTCAGATATAGGTGAGTTGAAAGGTGTGCCCATAGTATTTTTATTCGACACCGAATGTAGAGTCTGTTCCGCAACCTCTAAAGAGTAACCACACCCATAGGCAGAATTACTACGGTTTCATCTGTGTGCCCTAACTTAGAATTCGAGTTAAGATCGATTAAGCTCGAGGCTAGAAACCTGAGATTGATGCCTATGTGGCACTTGGATATAATTTTTGGGAACGGATTGGTAATAGAAGAACCATGCGAAGATACGATGCAAGGAGAGACGGATGTCTTTTCAGCCACCTGGCCAAGAACCTACTTCCTTCATTAGTATTGAGAGAAAATGGAAGAAGACGCCGATCATCTCAGCACTGCAAGCAAGAAAGTTCTTGCGGAGAAAAGATACAACCGCGTACATTGTATATTTGAACCAGAGAGAGAAACGAATCCAAGGCAAACGTTAATGACGTGCCAGTCGTGCGAGAGAATAAAGACATTTTTCCTAAGATTTTATCGGGATTACCCCCAGATCGACAGCTCGAGTTTACGATCGATTTAGAGCCCGGCGCAGCACCAACTTTGAAAGCGCCGTACGGAATGGCCCCCACAGAGTTGCAAAAGTTGAAGCTGCAACTCCAAGAATTTCTAGATATGGGCTTCATTCGACCTAGTGTTTTCCCGTGGGGAGCACCAATTCTTTTTGTCAAAAAAAGGATGGAAGCTTGAGGTTATGTATCGATTATCGAGAGTTGAACAAAGTAACATTAAAGAATAAGTATCCGTTACCTCGAATCGATGATCTGTTCGATCAACTACAAGGTGCGAGCACTTTTTCGAAGATCGACTTGAGAATGAGATACCATCAGCTGAAGATACGATCGGAAAATATTCCGAAGACGGCATTTCGTACGAGATATGGGCACTATGAGTTAATAGTAATGTCTTCCGGATTAACGAATGCCCCGGCAGTATTCATGGATCTCATGAACCGCGTTTTTCATGAATACCTGGACAAGTTCGTGATAGTCTTTATAGACGATATCTTGATTTACTCGAAGAGTAAACGAGAACACGAAGAGCGTTTGATGATCGTGTTAGAGAGATTACGAGCTGAAAAACTTTATGCGAAGTTAGCAAATGCGAGTTTTGGCTGGAAGAAATCAATTCTCTCGCCCATTTGTTTTCTGCGAGAGGAATTGAAGTGGACCTAGCGAAAGTCCAAGCAATACAGGAATGGAGATTGCCAACCACACTGCACGAGATTCTCAGTTTTCTGGGATTAGCAGGGTATTATCGACGTTTTATTGAGGGCTTTTCGAAAATCGCTAAGCCATTGACGCACTTGCTAAAGAAAGAAGTCACGTTCGTTTGGACGAACGAACGCGAGCGAAATTTTCAAGAGTTAAAGAAGAGACTTACTATTGCCCTAGTTCAGCTATTCTAAAAGCGGATAAAGAGTATGCAGTGTACACTGATGTATCGAAGAATGGTCTAGGTTGTGCACTGATGCAAGAGGGAAAAGTTATAGCGTATGCTTCGCGATAACTGAGACCACACGAGATGAGTTAACTAACGCATGATTTAGAATTAGCAGCCGTAGTGCATGCTTTGAAGATCTGGAGACACCACCTCTACGGAGTACGATGTGAGATATACACGGATCATAAAAGTCTCAAATATTTCTTTGAGCAAAAAGATCTTAACGTACAACAAAGTAGATGGTTAGAGTTAGTGAAGGATTACGATTGTGAAATAAATTATCACCCTGAAAAGGCTAACGTTGTAGCTGACGCGTTAAGCAGAGAGAATCAGGGAGAGTTAGGATTTCTCCTTACTCGAGAAGTGAACCTAATCAAGGAATTCGAGAAGATGAATTTGGAGGTAGTAATACCACCACAAACGACAGAAATAGTAATTTTTGCACTGAGCATTACACCTGACTTACGACCGAGAATAGTCACAGCTCAAAGAAAGGATGAGAAGATGGAAAGGTTGTGAATGAAGATTCGAACCGAGAAAAGGGAGAATTATTAAGAGGCGGCAGATAATGCCATTTTGTTTGAAGGGAGACTGTGTGTGCCTGATAAAGAAGAGCTGAAGAACGAAATCACGAGCGATGCTCATGATACCCCTTACACCGCACATGCGGAAAGTATGAAGACGTGCCAAAACTGAAACAACGTTTTGAATAGAGAATAAGAAGCGAGAGATGGCATCTTTCGTAGAAAGATGTTTGACGTGTTAACACGTGAAGGCGCCACTTTGGCAACCTTATACAATTACACCTATTAGAGATTTCCACAATAGAAGTGGGACCACATAGCCATGAATTATGACATCGATTAGCAAAATCAAGAGAAGGAAATCCAACAGTTGAGTAATCACTAATAGATTCTTTTGACGTTAGAAACGATGTTTATGTGAGTGTTCCCTATCTCGGGGAGCATGTTATTTTCGAGTTAAAGAAAAACTCAAACCGAGATATATAGGACCTTATGATGTATTAGAGGAAGTAGGCCATGTAGCCTATAAATTTGCGATGTCGCCGAGCTTCGCGAACGTCCATGATGTTTTCCATGTTTCTCAATTGAGAAAGTACGTGTTTGATCCAAAACACGTCATCCATCAAGAAGAAGTGTCCCTGGAACCAGATTTGAGCTATGAAAATAGACCTGATGCTATTCTGGACCGGAAGATCCAACAATTGAGGAACAAGTCGATTCCTTTGGTGAAAATCCAATGGAGACATCACGGTCAAGAAGAATCAACATGGGGAATTGAGGAGAAGATGAAAGAGAAGTACCCAGAGCTTTTTCCCGAGGGTGAATAACTCAAATTTCGGGATGAAATTTTTTTAAGGGGGGTGGGATGTAACATCCCGTACTTTTCCTTATTGAGAAATAGTGTCTTAATACTAACGAGAGTACTGAGGTGTCGAAATACGAGACTATATTTTTATGAGCAGATAAGACAGATTGTCTTTAAATAGAGATATGAGTGAATAAACCAATGATAAAGTTAGAGTGAAGAGATTTGAGAAATGAGTTGAGATAGAGATGTTGATTGAATTGAGCTGTTTATTTTATTTTCCAACTACCGGGAATAGAGTTACCGGATACCAAATTATCAGAGTTTGACTGTCCTATTAAGAAAATAGGAATAATGAGTTGGAAATAGAGTCGAGAAAGAAAGAGTGAGGAACCTTGATGAAAAGAGTCGGTCGGAGAGACGTCTAGTTTGTCTGTGTTTGCCGACTGCTTTGATGTGATGTTATGTGAATTTACGTGACTATTTGACTATGTGATTTTTGTTATGTGGGTCTTTATGAGCAAGCTATTATGATTTTATTTGAGGACTTTAGCACTTGGAATTTTGATTAAGTTTCCAAAGCAAGTGCGGTTTATTTTTACCGAGAAATCGAATGATGCCGGTTTATGGAAATTTTTCCTAGCATAATATTTTTAAATTATTTTTCCTACGAAGAGGAATATTATAATTGAGTGAGTGCACTAATATTAGTGCTATAATTATTTTATTTGGTGACATGAATAATTATGCTATGGCATTATATTATTGAGTAACATTTCCATAATTATCATGGTTATTATTCAATCACCCTTCTCACACTATTATTTTAATTTCTTAAGTATGTGACTAAATTCCACAAATTGCCAAGTGTAGAGATTGAGAGAGTGTAGAGATTAGAGAGAGAGATCAAGGCATTAAATGCCATATATTCTCAAAGATTTCCAAATATTCTCAAAGATCACCTAAATCTTCTAAAATCTTGCAAGGCAATTCTCTCTCTCCCTCCACCCATTTTCAGCCATCACCTTCTCTCCCTCATCTCTCACTTTTCACCATTGTCAACCATAGATGAGACCTCCGAAGCTTCACAAAATTATGCCAAACACATAAATCACCATCAAAATCTTACCTAAACACCTCCTATCAACTTGAATCCAAGGAGATCCTTGAAGATTGGTTTCAAAGCTAGAGAGAGAAAGTTTGATTTTTGGTGTAAAGTTTGGGTAAGTGATGTTTAAATCCATAGATATGGCTTGAATGATGTTGTATGTGAGTATTCTTGAAAGATTGAAGCAAGAAAATCACCCCCTTCCTTTTTCTAAAATTTTCGAAAAAATGGGTCTTCAACCCTTCAAAAAAATTTCTTTTTCTTTCCTTGATTTGGGGTGAAAAATGAGATCTATGTGATGTTTGGTGATGATTGATGTGTGTTGTGAAAGTATATGCCTTGAGATGTGAAAGTCGATTGAGTTTAGTTTACCCAAAAATTGGGAATTTGTGAGATGATGTTTTAAGTGATGGATTGATGATGAGGATGAGTCTATGAGATGTATATGATGATGATTGATGGAGTAAATTGAGTATATGATGACAATTGATGATTTTGATATGAGTTAGTTTAATAAAATTAGGGATATGTGTATCTAAGCTCTAATTTGTAAATTGATGGTTTTTATGTGAGATTAATTGGTTAAGATTAATAGATCTATGAATGGATTAAAGATTCATGTATGTTTATAAAATTTCAAAGAGTTTAGTTTAATAAAAATTAGGACTTTCTTGTCTATGTGTCTATTAAGTGATTTGGCTTAAGATATATGTAATTGAGCATGAAATTAGTGTCTAATTATGTTTGATTAAGTCTTTTGTTGGCTAAGTGAAATTTTGACTTAGTTTAGTTTATATGAGTTTTTGAGTTCTCATATGATGTGAGGTTGATGCTTGGTAAAATGAGGTCTAATTGCTTTATGACCATTATGTGAACGTTTGTCATGTTTTATTAAGAGTTTTATGTTGATACATGAGCTTTCATTAGAGTTTAGTTTACATGATAAAAAGGGAATCTATATGTGTATGATGAGTTATTTGATGAATGAGATCATGTTTGAGTATTTGAGTAATTTTGAGCATGAAAATGAAAAGAGAATTGAATTGATGCATTCGTTGAAACGTTTTCCTTAAGATTTGAGTTTATGATGTAAGAGGAGAGTCGAGATTGAGTATGATGAGTATTATATTGTACTTGAATGTTTTTGAATGCTATAAGTGTTTAAAATGAGCTTTGATGAGTTTTCTTTGAAGGAATGTTGAGTTGAGCTGACTCAACCCAAAACACCTAAGGGATTGACTCGCAATCATACGAGGTCGTCCTAGTGTAATAAGCTAACCCAAGTCGTCACTCAAGGAAGGCTAAACAGGGCTCTGATCATGCTACACACAGAAAACAGGAAATAAACTTAAACACTCTAATCAGAAGGTTGGGTCTAACACTCTCTCTCCGATTAACTAATGCGTAATTAAAATAAAGCATATAAATCTATCTAGGCGAAAGATATGAAGCAGGCAAAGAAAGCAATAAGACAACGTAAAGAACTAGGGTTCTAATCTAACAATCTAGAAAGCAATAATTAAATCCAAAATCATAAAGCAATAATTATCTAGGCAAGGGAATTAAACAAGCATGAAAATCTATGGCAAACACTAATCATGATTTATCGTAAGGAACATGTAAACGAAAAGCAACATAATTTCAACGGAGTATTACTCTAACAAATCAACCAACAATCTAACTATACTAACTAGGCAATAAGATTAACAAAGCATAAATCGATGCTAAATATCATTATCAAAATGTATTCAATTATCTAGGAAAAGAGCAACCAAGAAATCTTGTAAAATTCGATAAATCAATAGATAGAACTTACAATTGATTAAAGGAAACAACGATCTATCGTAATCCAAGAGTTTCTAATCTGTTTCTCCCTATCAAAACTCTAAGAAAATACAGTAAAAATGGAGTTGGAGGCTGGATTGGTCGAGAGTGGGCTCCAAAAACCTAAAAAATGGGTTTTAAACCCTCAAAAACGTAATTGCAGACCGCCCAGGGATGGAGGCCGCCGGCGCCGCCGTGTATGCCTTTCGCAGACTGCAATGCGTAGCGTGTTTGTTTTGGTCCGTTCTCCCTCGTTTCAAGTCGGATTTTAGATCCGTTTTCGCCTACGAACTCGTATCGAGACGAACTTCGATTATTCTTCAGAACATTCAACTAAATTCTGACTTTACGTTTGTCCACATATCAATCAATGTGAGCACAAAATCTTGAGACAACAAAATTAGCACAAAAGCTCAAATCATTCAACTCTTAAGTGAAAGAGACCAAAATAAAAGTCAATATAACACGTCAACACCCAGAGATTCATCACAAAATAGGGCTAAACAACCCCCCCACACTTGATCCTTTGCTTGTCCTCAAGTAAAGTCAGCTCACCAAATGATAGTTCGCAAGAAAACCTTCCTCACCATTCACATCTCCAACCAATCAAAGTCTCTTAGCAATTACATTCCTCACGAGATGTTCATTGTTAAGATTTTAAGAAGCAACAACCACATGATACAATTCAATCCGATCAGACCCGATTCTCCGCTAGAGGTGAATTTCCTAATGTGATTGCCTTTATAATCAAATCCTATTTTCCTTGAAGATGATAAACAATCAAACCAAATATAATTTTATACATCTTTCTTTTCAAGGTGATGTTATTCCATTCTCAATAGATGGGCCAACTTTCGTGAGATCAACACTTTTGGAGGTAATCCAAAATGTTCTCACGTGGTTTTCCATGCTCATAACACTACCGCCAGAGGAGCAGAGACTCAGAGCTAAAGAAAACTTCACAACAAACCAACATTTAAACTCAAGGGATAAGATCGTAGGCTATCACAATGAAAACACTCCCTCTAGCATCTACCGGACAAATCACGTCAAGAATAGCTCATAAGGGTGTTGCATCCAAAACATTAAACAACTTACATCAAGTGAGGAATATGCATAGCCTGAGAGACAAAGATAGCAACCAAGCCAACATAATTCATGAAATTTACTTGTGAACAAATCATCAAAGTGTGCATTATTACTTGAAGCCAAGCAAAAATCAAGATAAAGGAGACCATTTGCCCCATTTAAGAAAGCCCAAAAACACAACAAAAAGGCACCCATAGGATCAACAAACACCCCCCCACACTTAAAATCTAGCACTGTCCTCAGTGCTCGCAAAAAGAGGGGTGAAAGAGAAAGACTTCCCTGAATATCGATCCAAGTGGCGAGCCGTAGTATCCCACGATGTTAGCCAATCCTCATCTATAAACCAAACAGTCCCCAACGCACCAACCTGCACCAAACAACAGAAACAACAGAAACACAAACCCAAACAAAACGAAAGAAAAACGAAAACAAGGGAAAGCAATAAAAACATGGGTTGCCTCCCACGCAGCGCTAGTTTTTAAGTCGCCAGCCCGACTAAGAGGATCCTTTAACCAAAATCCGATTGAAGCGTCAGCTGCTTAAGTGCCTGTGTAAACACGTCTTCGTGAATTGCAGTTGCGGGTCCTCCAAATGAGCGCTCCATGCTCATATCATGATATGGTCTTCTATCCACACATCCAAGGAGATCGAGTGACACAACCTCATCAAGCTTCTCTTCCAGTAGCAAGGCACACAGAAAGCTTTGCTCTATATCATCTTCCTCTTGCAGTTTTTCCACAAAATTCATGCTCAATGTCAGCCTCATCCTGCAATTTAGCAAGGAATTCTTCCACAATCTCGTCGTCCTCTTGTAACTTATAAAGAAAGTCTTGCACAATACAGTCCTCATCCAAAACATCAAAAGTCTCAACATAAGAACAGTTTTGCAATAAGGGGGTACGAGTAGGAGATTTTTTTATCAAAAACAGAGAAAGTTACAGACCTCCCTGCCCCCGCCATACTCAAATTTCCAGTACTCACGTCAATACGAGTATGGGTGGTGGCCATAAAAGGTCGGCCAAGTAAAACAAGATGCCCATTCTCTCCTCTAATCCCTTTTCCCACATCAAGGACAACAAAATTAACCAAAACTCTAATCCCCCTCACAACAACCTCAACATCCTCAACAAGGCCTCGTGGGCTGCTAATAGAGCCGTCAACTAGCTCTATCTTCATATTCGTGCATTTCAGCTCTTTATTACCCAATTTCTCAAAAATATCAAGCGGCATCAAATTGACTGCCGCGCCCAAATCAAGCATTCCAAAAACCTTTTCGACCCCACCTAAGCTAATATCAAAAATAAAGCTACCTGGATCTCCTTGCTTGGGTGGTGGTTGGTCTGGTGCAACAGTGACAGGTGGCAGTGGTTCACTGGGGCATTGGGTAGCCTTGATTGCTTCCACGGTTTTGCTTCTCCATTTCCCCATGGTTATTGGGGCATTTTCCTTGATTACCGCCACTGCATGAGCTTGATGCGGTTGTTTGTCCTGGTCTGGGAACTTCCCAGTTGGCTGTTGTTGCTGCAGCTGATTCAAGGCTCCTGTTAGTTGCCCAACTGTAGTCTCGAGGCGCTTGATGGTAGCACTCTGAGCCTCCATCGCCTGTTTGCTAGCTTGCATGAAAGCTTGCATCTGATCTTCAAATAAGGGGCCTGGAGGTTGGTGCTGCTGAGGTGGGTAGAACTGCTGCTGGTTCTGATAACCCATAGGCTGCTGGAATTGACAGTATTGAGATCTCTGCCCGTGTCCTTGCATGTGACCCTGGAGTTGCCTACCCGAATACCCTTGTGCAGCAAAGACTTCTACTCTTCTTTCATAAGTACGCTCGCCCATCCTATGGCACTCGTTGGCTCCATGGCCATATTCACCACATATGCCACAACCTTCTGCTGGTGGCGCGTGAGCGGATGGAGCCTCCACCTGGTTCATCCTGAGGTGTTGTACTTGCCTCATCAAGTTCGCTACTTGCTTCTGAAGCTCATTGTTTGGAGCTACTGCAATAGCTTCAACCCTCCTTCCTCTTACCGACTTTTGTTGGGAACTCGTGGCAAGTATGTTGAAGATCTCCTTGAGTTCATCAGCTGTCTTTCGGGCAATGTTGCCTCCTGCTGTGCTATCCACCATAAATTGAGAAGTTTGCAGCTATCCGTCATAAAAGAGTTGCATCAACATCACTGGGGTTAACTGATGCTGCGGGCACTGGCGGAGGAGCTCCTGAAATCTCTCCCAAGCCTCATGAAGTGGCTCGTCGGCTCCTTGAACAAAGTTCATGATTTGAGTTCTAATCTCTTGTGTCTTGTGATTTGAGTAGAACTTCAGCATAAACTTCTCACAGGCCTCTCCCCAAGTAGTGATAGAACTAGACAGTAAGGAGAGAAGCCAAAACCTTGCCCGATCCTTAAGTGCATAGTGGAAACATTTAAGCTTCAGCTGATCTTCTGTGATCTCCAACAGTGGAAAAGTTTGCACTTGGGTGCAGAAGTCCCGGATAAATTACAGGGCATCTTCATTCGGCAGCCCATAGAAGAGGGGCAGCAGACTTGAATCATTGGGCTTCAGGTTGTAATTCCTGACTGCAGTGGGGAGCACAATAGTTGAGTTCGTGGCCTCTATGAAAGGCCGGGTAAAATCCCCCATGTACTGCAAATTTCTTCCTGCCATCTTCTCAACTCCAACGCTAGACAAAAGAGACTCAGTAACCTCTCCTAGGCTTCAAGCAACTCGCGTGCACGGTGAGTGTTGTAAAATAGAATGCCAAATTCCTGTTAAGACTTTAACTTCCTAGCAACACAACACTCAACAAAACAGATCAAACGCACCGGTGGGAGAAAGAAAATAACCGAGCAAAAATAAAAATAAAATAAACACGGAAAATAAAGTAGCACAACCAAACGCCTAAAGCCTTCTCCGGCAACGGCGCCAACATTTGACTCAACCCAAAACACCTAAGGGATTGACTCGCAATCGTACGAGGTCGTCCTAGTGTAATAAGCTAACCCAAGTCGTCTCTCAAGGAAGGCTAAACAGGGCTCTGATCATGCTACGCACAGAAAAAAGGGAAATAAACCTAAACACTCTAATCAGAAGGTTGGGTCTGACTCTCTCTCTCCGATTAACTAATGCGTAATTAAAATAAAGCATATAAATCTATCTAGGCGAAAGATAGGAAGCAGGCAAAGAAAGCAATAAGACAACGTAAAGAACTAGGGTTCTAATCTAACAATCTAGAAAGCAATAATTAAATCCAAAATCATAAAGCAATAATTATCTAGGCAAGAAAAATAAACAAGCATGAAAATCTATGGCAAACACTAATCATGATTTATCGTAAGGAACATGTAAACGAAAAGCAACATAATTTCAACGGAGTATTACTCTAACAAATCAACCAACAATCTAACTATACTAACTAGGCAATAAGATTAACAAAGCATAAATCGATGCTAAATATCATTATCAAAATGTATTCAATTATCTAGGAAAAGAGCAACAAAGAAATATTGTAAAATTCGATAAATCAATAGATAGAACTTACAATTGATTAAAGGAAACAATGATCTATCGTAATCCGAGAGTTTCTAATCTGTTTCTCCCTATCAAACCTCTAAGAAAATACAGTAAAAATGGAGTTGGAGGCTGGATTGGTCGAGAGTGGGCTCCAAAAACCTAAAAAATGGGTTTTAAACCCTCAAAAATGTTGCTGCAGACCGCCCAGGGACGGAGGCCGCCGTGGGACGGCGGCCACCGTGTATGCCTTTCGCAGACTGCAATGCGCAGCGTTTTTGTTTTGGTCCGTTCTCCCTCGTTTCAAGTCGGATTTTAGATCCGTTTTCGCCTACGAACTCGTATCGAGACGAACTTTGATTATTCTTCAGAACATTCAACTAAATTCTGACTTTACTTTTGTCCACATATCAATCAATGTGAGCATAAAATCTTGACACAACAAAATTAGCAAAAAAGCTCAAATCATTCAACTCTTAAGTGAAAGAGACCAAAATAAAAGTCAATATAACACGTAAACACCCAGAGATTCATCACAAAATAGGGCTAAACATGAGCGTTTAAAGATTTGAGATGAGATTTTGAGGAATTTCGTAGGCCTACTGACCTACTGTGATCGACGGTTTTTCGATATCTAATAGCTTTGAAAATTTTATAGAAATTCCCTACATGAGTCTTGAGCACACCGGTAAAATTTCAAGTCATTTGGACTTTGTTTACTAGTTTTATAAATTGTAAAACCAAAACTGCTACGTTCTGCCGAATTTCTCGATGAGTAGGCAATAGAGTCACCTATTCCAGTATCTTCCCATAACTTTTTGGAACCCAAATTTTTATTGTTAATACATGAGTGTCTTATCTATGTACCCACCAAATTCAGACCTTTTTGACAACGTTTACTATTTATTTCAAAAATCAAAGTTTTCGATTGCTCAAATATGCCGATTATGGTAGACTGTAGTGAAACCGTCATATCTCCTAAACTACTTGGAGTTTTTTATCCTACTTTTTTTTAAATGAAACTAGACTCAAAGAGGTTTCATTTGGTATGGATTAAGACTCCAGTGGAGTTCTGTACCGAGTCTGGTGAGGTTTTGAAGTCAAGTCAGTGCAGAGTGAAGGTTGTTTTTGACTTGTCTATGTGTGAATTTTATATGCTTATGTATTTATGCTTGTTTATGTGCTTGAATGCTATGAGTATGATCCGATTGAGAGTTAAGTCGAGAGTAGGACGTGTGAATCCTTAGAAGTTGAGTATACCTAGGGATTGAGTTTTAGTGGGTAAATAGACGTTGAATGAGAAGTTATGGTTTGAGATGAAATTTGTTTTAGTAATGAGTTCTAACTAAGGCTTGTTTTATCACATGAACCTTCGATGACGATGATGATGAATTATGAAGGCCGAGCGAGACGAAGAAGTAAGTCGCCTGTTTTCTTTCCGAAACTAGCGAAGGACTTCAGGTGGGCAATATTTTGAGTATACGTATATCGTATGAGCTTTCTAAAATGATTTGATGATGTTATGAGTTTATCAAATGCTTTGAGATAAATGATGTTTGAGAACTGTTTGACTTGCCAACTTTTGATGTTGAGCTTGTGTGTTACCCTCTACTGATGAGATGAGACGAATTCGGTCCTGCCACAAGCGGGATTTTGTGCACAGAGGCGACTGTGAGCCGTCTTCGGGTCGGCCGGTCACGGTACTTGAGAGGGAGGCCTACTTCTCAGTACCTTTGATGATGATGAGTTGTAGATGTGGTACATACATGTTGAGATCTTTGACTGCAGTCGTTTCTTATGATATCATGATTATGAAAACTGCATGCACAGATTCATTTACGCTAACTTTATTCATGTGTATTGCTGAGATGTGGCAAGTTTCAAACATATAGCTCTAAGAGCACCTTTATTGTTTTTCGGCGTTTGCCAACTGAGTATTATGTACTCACGCCCTGCATGTATTTCTAAATGTGCAGACTAAGCGAGGAGCGAGATTGGACTGGTGCTGGTGGGGGATTGTTAGATGATGTATTTACTTTATCGTATTTTCTTTTTAGCGATAAAGTCTTGATGTGCAGTTACTTTGATTTTGAATCAAGCAATTTACTCGCGGTTATATGTCTTCATACATATAATCGATTCGTCTTTTGCTGCGATACTCTGCATATTATTCTTCCTTATGAAAAATGAGCTATACTTGTTTTTTTTTGTTCGTGAAATTCCTGATAATTAAAAAGTTATAACGACGTTGACGTTTTTACCCTTGGATTCATTTATGATGATTTCCTTAACACCTTTTGATGCGAGCTTCCGCTTGATGTTTGACCTATTCATATTATCTTTTATTCTTTTAAAAATAGTCGTAACGATACTCGTACCCCACTATTACTAGCGTCGGGAATCGGGCTGCGACAATGCAAGTAAAAGCAAATAAATAAACTTGATTAAAGAAATACCGTAAAACGTCTAGAAAAGCAATCTGTCACGTAATTACAACTCTAAACGGAAAACTAATCTAAAACTTGAATTGAAATAACTATAATAAACTAGCTAGACAGAAATTTGAAACTAAGACTAAGAAAGCAATAAACCTAAGTCTTTGGCTGCCTAGCAGAAACTAAAGATTAGGGCAAAGGATTATATATTTTACATTGAAGATTATAACCCTATTTATAGACCTCATTGTAATCCTAATCCTCATCAAACTTGCCTTGCAAAATTGGACTCTAAAGGAAATAGAATCGTGCATCCAAAGGTAACTCCAGCTGGATCGTGCTCTGTAAGTTATCTCAGCTCTGGCGAGAATTGGCTACTCTGGAAGTTCGGCTCTATAAAGGGTATGACAGAGCTAAAAATCAGCTCTGGAATTAGCTCGCTCTGAATATGGCAGAGTTGAAAGTCAGCTCTGCAAAGTTCAGCTCTGCATATGTTGACTCTGTCGATCTTCAGCTCAGCTCTATCAAGTTTACTCTGGCGCGTAATCAGCTCTGTCGAGTTTAGCTCTGCTGATTTAGCTCAGCTCTGACAAGTTTGTTCTGCTCTGGAGATTTCAGCTCTGCTAGGGAAGTTCAGCTCTGGAGATTTCGGCTCTGACTCTGCAAGTCAGCTCTCCACTGCTACAGAGCTATCCTCGTAGCTCTGCTCTGGCGAGCTTCTCTGCTCTGCTCTGCAGCGGGCTTTTCGGCTCTGGCACGGGCTTTTCAGCTCTGAACACCAGAGTGCGCCAGAATACTCAATTCTAACCCAAAAATCTCCAAAATCACACTCTTCCATCTATAAAACCTAAATCTCCTGCAAAGCATAAAACAAACCATAAAACGCACCAATTTCTAGAATATTTAACTCAAAATATGCACATGCAAACCCCTAAAATTAGAACAATTAAGCATAAATAATGAGGCTTCACCAAAGAGGATACTGAAAACTTCAGTATCAGAAGATCAGGCAAGGATCTGAAGGTCCGACTGGAGATGCTACAGAAAGCATCAGTCAAGTGGGAACTCCAACAGCTGAAGAACAAGTTGAACCTGCTGCTGCAACACCAGTTCAACACTCTCCTGCTGGAGAAACAAATGAAGGACTCAGATCCATCCTGACTGAAGAACATCCACCCTCACCAGAAGAAATCAAGAAGTATCGAAGATGGTTTGAGCTCCACTCAAAAGACAACATCATTGGAAAACTATCAGACGATGTGAAGACTCGAAGATCAATGTGCAACCTCATCTACGACATCAACCAGAACTGCATCAATGAAGATGAGTATTTTAGTTGTTTCTTGTCAGAAACTGAGCCCAAAGACATTGAAGAAGAACTGAAGTCCACTCAATGGGTTATCGCAATGCAAGAAGAACTCAACGAATTCAACTGAAATTCAGTTTGGGAACTAGTGGATCGCCCAAACGATGCAAAAGTGATTGCCTTGAAATGGATTTTTAAAAATAAGAAAGACGAAGAAGGTCACGTGGTGAGAAACAAAGCAATGCTAGTGGCCAAAGGGTAAAGTCAAGAAGAAGGAATCGACTACGATGAAACCTTTGCACCTGTTGCAAGACAGGAAGTAGTCAAGCTTTTCTTAGCCTTTGCCGCTCACAAAAAAAGATTCAAAGTACACCAAATGGATGTGAAGTGCGCATTTCTCAATGGAGCGCTCACCGATGAAGTCTATGTGGAACAACCTCCGAGTTTTGAGGTTGCTGGACCAGAAAAGGTGTACAAGCTGAAGAAGGCGCTCTATGGATTGAAGCAAGCTCCAAGAGCATGGTATGATACTCTTTCTGAGTATCTAGTTGAACAAGGATTAAAGAAAGGATTAGTTGACAGGACTCTGTTCACTCTAAAAGAAGGAGAGGATCTCCTACTTGTTCAGATTTATGTCGATGACATAATTTTCGGATCCAAATCCCAACACATGTACAAGAAGTTTACTGACATTATGACGAATAAATTTCAGATGTCAATGATGGGAGAAATAAATTTCTTTCTGGGATTACAAGTCAAGCAGACCAAAGAAGGAACATTGATCAATCAGTCAAAGTATGCCAAAGAACTGATCACCAAGTTCGACATTCAGCACATGAAATCAGTCAAAGATTCCAATGAACACCAACTGGAAGGTGGATCCAGGATCGGAAGGAAAATCTGTATCTTCAACCAAATACAGAGAATTCATTGGATCATTTCTCTATTTGACTGCTAGTAGACCAGATATCGCGTATGCAGTCAGAGTTTGTGCAAGATATCAGTCAGATCCAAAAGAAGCTCATTTGGATGCAGCAAAGCGGATTCTAAGATATCTCAAAGGCACGCCCAACTTAGGATTGTGGTATCCAGCTGACGACGACTTCAAGCTCTCCGGATACTCAGACTCTGATTTTGCAGGATGCAAAATTGATCGCAAATCAACTTCAGGAACTTGTCAGTTCCTAGACAACAAGCTTATCTCTTGGTTTTCAAAGAAGTAGGCTTCAGTCGCCACTTCTACAACTGAAACTGAATACGTTGCTGCGGGATGTTGCTGCTTACAACTCCTATGGCTAGTCCAACAACTGAAGGACTACGGGATTGTTTGCTATTTTCTTTAACACGCCGCAAGTGTACGGGTGCAATTGTGTACAGTAGCAAGCAAGGTCGTATTCCACAGAGACTGAATTTACCAATTCATATCCTAAATTACTCTACTCTATCTGGACAAACGAAATTAAGAGTTTTGTTTACAAAAATAAATAAATAAATAACAGGAAACAAAGTAAATCAAGCTGTGAAACAGAGAAACAGAAAAGAGAAGATTTCCCAAGGCAAAGGTTTCAACAGATTCTCCTAACTAACATGTTCAATTCAATTATCAAGACAATCTCCTAAGGCAATCTCAAAACTAGTCTATACCCACTCCCGTGGCATACAAACCGTTGATTACATGCAAGGCTACCGTCCCCGGATCGCACTTCTAACATGCAATTCCTAAAAGCTCATAGGATTAACGCCCTCACAAATATCAATTCCCTTTAGAATTAAAATAAATGTGTTCTATGTTCTTAGTTCAGGTAATAATTATCATCTCCCGATCTCAAATTAAAACCTATGATTATGCTAAATTGGTGGCCAATCAATAAAGCAAACAATTAAAACAAGAACATAGAAAGGAATAACAATCCAATTAATTGAATCAAACAGTCAGAAATTCAAACCATGTTTACTCCCTAAACCCTGGGAAAAAAAGGGATTTTAGCCACACATAGACATATGACTAAAAATCAATATCTCAATAAAACAATAAAACATTCAACAATGAAAACCGTAGTAGAATTGAGAATCTTTAGTTCTTGCTCTCCCTCCGTTCTCCGTCTCTCTCAGCTCTCAGGAAAAGTAAAATATGATACAAGATGATAAAAAGGTCCAGAGAATAAGTTCTTGGGGAGTATTTATATGCCCTAGGTCTTGTAGCTCTCAAAAATACCCAAAATCGCTAAAAAAACGAATTTTGGGATGAAATACGGCGACTCGCGCGGCCACGTCGCGCGGCCGCATGGCTGGCCCGCGTGACGAAACAGAACTCCTGACAGCTTTGCGCAGCGATTTTGTTTTGGCTCGTTCTCCCTCGTCCGATCTCCGATTTATGATCCGTTTGCCCTCACGAACTCCTATCGAGACGATCTACAACGTTTATTTCAGCCAATTCTTCCAAATTATGCTTCATTATTTCTACAAATTCGTTCAAACACAAGCAAGTAACAAGTTCTTGACCATAAACGAATATAAGCTCAAATAGACCATCAAACACACAAAATCCTCACAACTAAGCATCAAAAATGACACACCAAGAGGTAAAAATGCATGTTTATCAGGGATCGAAGAAAAGGAAGTCCCAATCTATTGCGACAGCTCCAGTGCTATTGCAATATCGCAGAATCCAGTTCATCACACCAGAGTCAAGCATATCGCAATCCGTCATCAGTTCATTCGTGATCATGTGGAAAAGAAAAATGTCTCAGTTGAATGGATTCCGACCGCAGTTCAGAGAGCAGACTTGCTGACCAAAGCTCTTCCAGAAGATAGGTTCAACGATCTTTGTGGAAGGATCGGCCTCATCAACCCTGAAGAATGATGCTGATCTTGAAGATTTCAACTGCAGTCACGATGACTGTTGCTCAATCAACTGGTGCTCTTCAACTGATGGCGTGGCAACCAAAGAAGATGAGTCTTCATCTGAGGGGGAACTTATTCTTATAAGTCAACCAGAAAAGTGGTATCGACTGACTACAATGATCAGTCGATCAGTAAGTATCTTCGACTTACTTTGTGTATATCAGTTAATTCAGTTATGAGTCCTTAATAGTCTTCAAAAATCTTTCTCTAACTGATCCGTCTCTTTCAAAGACTTTAATTGATTGTTGGAAACAAAAATTGAAATATCCGTGAAGGACAAGTACTTTTAATTGGATTTAAACATATTTTAACTTGTTATGATCCTTTACTTAGCTTCATTCCAACTCTTTTGCCTCTGAAATAAAAATCTTTAAAATCTCATTGATTTGATAAATTGCAATGATTTTTATTCTTTTTCTACCGTTTTGAAGCCTCCGTCCTCTGCAGTGACGGCGGACGTAAAAATTCTTCAAAATGCTTTTAGGCACGAAAGTCGAACAACTTTTCACTTAGTATTTTAAATACTTTACACTTACAACTTTTCCTATATCACAACTAACAACTCTCCACAAACATTTCTGTGAAAACACTTTGCAAAAGTTGCAAAAAACATGTTGGGAACCCCATGGAATATCAGGTTTTATTTTAATGATACCAAAATCCTTAGGTTCAATTTGTAATATACTAGAACTGTTTTAAACTCAAGTGTTAGAGTTTGCTTCTAGTCTAGTTAGCAGTTCTGAAGACTGGAGACTGAACACTGAAGGACCGAAGGACTGAAGACTGAAGACTGAAGATACCAACTGAAGTATCAGTTGAAGAATCAGCTCAGAACTGATTAGATAATGTGTGCTCCGTGGACTCAACAGACTGATACTAAAGTCAAGTATCAGTTAAACATTCTTTCTCGGACTGAACTTCCAACATTCAAAGGAAGCCACGTGCTTACACAGTACAGCCGCATTAAATGCAGAGATCTCAGGATCATCCCTCTCTGCAGAGGTCATTCCTATTTGGTGGCTACTTTATCAGAGACGTCACGTCTCCTGTCTTTCAAGAGAGCCGTTTCCACCAAATAAGGAACCTCGAAGATTGAAGCCTTAGCCCAAATTCGAAATGCTCTCCAACGGAAGAAATCTTGAAGACGTTCTCCGCCAACGGATCCATTCAAGACCTCTCCAATAAATAGCGCTCGAGGATCAACTTCAATCTTCACCGATTCAACGACCTAAGCTGAAGCTCTGCCGAAATTGCTACTCAGCTCAAAGCTTAAACTCCCCATAGCTTGAATCGAAGAAGAGAATTCCAAAGCCAAAATCAGTCACTATTGATTACACACATTCTCTTAGACCTTAGGCATATATCTGTTTACCCAGAAGCCCAGATCAAAACTTGCTCCAAAGAACTTGTTCTTTGAAGTCCAGTTGGCAAGTTTTTCAAACCTCCTTTCGTAAGAAATAAACCGAGTGTTTGAGTGGAAAAGGAGTTCAGAAAGGTACTCTGACTCCGTGAGATCCTAGTGCAAGGTCGTGCTAGGAGTGAGAAATCCGACGCGAGTGAAGCGTGGGTACTGAAGAAAGGTCTCTTCAGTGGAACGGTTGTGTGCACCCGGCAAGCACACGGTTCGGTTTGAAGTGCACCAGTTAAGCACTTGCGGAGTGGATTGTTGGTCTGATCAACCGACCGTGGATGTAGGAAAGTGTTTTCCGAACCACGTAAAACTCTCTATCTTATTTACAGCTTTCAGTCTTTACTTACTTATCTGTGTTCTTACTGTTGATAAACTGAATACTGAATAACTGCAAACAGAAACCTAAGACTAACAACGTGCTCAACCAAGGCTATTACGAAACAAGTTTATTTTCGCTGCGTGTGATATCAGTCTGACTGATCTATCATCTGATAGTCAGGAAGACTTATATCATCTCTGTTTTTGGCAAACTCGACTGAAGCCCTTACGTGCATCAGTTAAGTTCCAGTAACTTAACTGACAACTCCTTACTGAAGAGTTTTCTGTATCAGTCGTCCACCCTGTTTGGTCAAAACTGTTTTCAGTTAATAGGTGTCTTAGTTTGCGTGTAAAGTTTCGTTTTGATCTCATTCTTGAGATCCCTCTGTTTTTACAGGAGAAAGTGAAAAATAGCCCATAGGTGTATTCCCCTCCCCCTCATACACCTATTCGAGACCCTCCGGACCTAACAAAACATTTGTTCCGACAATAAAGAGATCAATGACAACGAAGTCATGGAGTGGGAAAATGATGCTCGCACACTTGGTCTATGCTGGACCTTTCCACTGGATCACAACTGTTTACCTCATTTTTGGGTGGTATTTGCTAGTGTTTTGTCGCAGCCCGATTCCCAACACTAGTGATAGTGGGGTACGAGTATCGATACGACTATTTTTAAAAGAATAAAAGATAAGAAGAATAGGTTGAACATCAAGCGGAAGCTCGCATCAAAGCATGCTAAGGAAAATCATCATAAAAGAACCCAAGGGTAAAATCGTCAACGTCGTTATAACTTTTTATTTATCAGGAATTTCACGAACAAAAACAAAACGGGTATCGCTCATTTTTCGTAAGGAAGCATAATATGCAGAGTATCGCAGCAAAAGGCGAATCGATTATATGTATGAAGACATATAACCGTGAGTACATTGCTTAAATTCAAAATAAAATCAAAGTATATATATATCAATCATCAAAACTTTATCGTCAAAATGGAAATGCGATAAAGTAAATACATCCTCTAACAATTCCCCACCAGCACCAGTCCAATCTCGCTCCTTGCTTAGTCTGCACATTTAGAAATACATGCAGGGCGTGAGTACATAATACTCAGTGGGCAAACGCCGAAAAAAAACAAGGAAAGTGCTCTTAGAGCTATAAGTTTGAAGCTTGCCACATCTCAGCAATACACAGAAATAAGTTAGCATTAAATGAATCCGTGCATGCAGTTTTCATAATCAACATCATAAATAAGTGTCTGCAGACAAAGTAATCGACATGTATGTACCGCATCTACAACTCATCATTATAATTAAGGTACTGAGAAGTAGGCCTCCCTCTCAAGTACCGTGACCGGCCGACCCGAAGACGGCTCACAGTCACCTCTGTGCACAAAATCCCGCTTGTGGCAGGACCGAATTCGTTTCATCTCATCAGTAGAGGGTAACATACAAGCTTAACATCAAAAATTGGCAAGTCAAACAGTTCTCAAACATCATTTATCTCAAAACATTTGTTAATCTCATAACATCATCAAATCATTCTAGAAAGCTCATATGATAAACATATACTCAAAATATTGCCCACCTGAAGTCCTTCGCAAATCCTGGAAAGAAAATCAGGCAACTTACTTCTTCGTGTTGCTCGGGCCTTCATATGTCATCATCACATCGTCATCGTCATCGAAGGTTCATGTGATAAAACAAGCCTTAGTCAGAAACTCAATTTCTAAATCCAATCTCATCTTAACTATAACTCCTCACTCAACGTCTATTTACCCATTAAAACTCAATCCCTAGGTATACTCGGCTTCCAAGGATTCACACGTCCTATTATCGACTTAACTCTCAACTTGGCTCAAACTCATAGCAATCAAGCACATAAACAAGTATAAACACTTAAGCATATGAAAAACACACATAGACAAGTCAAAAATAAACTTCACTCTGCACTGACTCAACTTTAAAACCTCACCATACTCTGTACCGAACTCCCCTGGAGTCTTAACTTATACCAAAAGAAACCTCTTTGAGTCTAGTTTCATTTAAAAAAAATTAGGATCAAAAACCCCAAGTATTTTAGGATATATGACTGTTTTACTACAGTCTACCATATTCGGCAGTTTTTAGCAACCGAAAAGTTTAATTTTTGAAAAATAGTAAAAGTTGTCAAAAAGGTCTGAAATTTGGTGGGTACTTATCTAAGACACTCAGGTCTCAACCATAAAAAGTTGGATTCCAGAATGATAAGGAAAGCTACTGGAAAAGGTAACTCTATTAGCTACTCACCGAACAATTCGGCAGAACGTAGCAGTTTTTGTTTTCCATTTTATAAAAATAGTAAACGAAGTCCAACTGACTTGAACTTTTACCGGTATGCTCAGGACTCTCAAATATACTTACCATAAAATTGTCATGGTGTTTGGGTATCAAAAACCCCTCAAAAACAGTAGGTCAGTGCATCGTGAAAAACGACTCCGAAACATACACACAAGCAAACATGCTCAACTCAACATTTCATCAAGGCAAACTCGTCAAAGCTCATTTTAAGCACTTATAGCACTCAAAAAAAAAACATTCAAGTGCAACATAATACTCATAATACTCAATCTTGACTCTTTTCTTTCATCATAAACTCAAATCTCATGGAAAACGTTTCAACGAACATATCAAACAAATTCTCTTTCATTTTCATGCTCGAATTTACTCAAATACTCAAACATGATCTTTTACATCATATAACTCATTATACCCATATTTATTCTCTTTATATCATGTAAGCTAGATTTTAATAAAAATCCATGTATCAACATAAAACTCTTAACAAAACATGACAAAAATTCACATAATGGTCATAGAGCAATTTGGACCTCATTTTACCAAGCATCAAACTCACTTCATATAAGAACTCAAAACTCATACAAACTAAACTAAGTCAAAATTTTATTTAACCTACAATAGACTTAATCAAAGATGCAAAGACACTACCATCATGCTTAAAAACATATAACTTAAGCCAAAATCACTTAATAACACATAGACCAAAAGTCCTAATTTTTATTAAACTAAACTCTTTGAAAATTTTACAAACACCTATGAATCTTTAATCCATTCATAGATCTATCATTATTAACCAATTAATCTCACATATAAATCATCAATTCACAAATAAGGGCATGTATACACATATCCCTAATTTTATTAAACTAACTCACATCCAAATCATCAATTGACATCATATACCCAAATTACTCCATCAATCATCATCATATACATCTCATGGACTCATCTACATCATCAATTCATCATTTAACTCATTGACTCAAAAGTTCCCATTTTTGGGTAAACTAACTTCCATCGAAGTTTCACATCTCAAGGCACATATTTCACAACATACATCAAACATCAACATACCTCATGTAAATCTCATTTTTCACCCCAAATCAAGAAAAGAAAAAGAAAATTTTTTGAAGGGGTGAAGACCCACTTTTTCGAAAATTTAAGAAATAGGGAGGGGGTGATTTTCTTGCTTCAATCTTTCAAGAATACACACACACAACATCCTTCAAGCAAGATTTATGAAAAAACATGGTCACTTACCCAAATAACTCTAGGACAAGTTATTGGTTTAGGCTGCGGTATAGATGGAAGTAGTTTGTCTTGACTACTTATCTATATTGGTACGTCATTACGTATTGATAGGACCACAGTGAGATATATTATTCTATCTGACTTAAGTGAAGAATTAGAGATCTCGGTGACTTATAAGATCTTAATACTAATAAGATTTCAGATATATATGTTGATTCGCTTATCACTTTGACTTACTATGAGCGAGAGTTATATAGTAACTTGAGTACTCTGTATCTTGGGTGATAGCGGTTAATATATGATATCTGATTATCTGTATTAGTACTCGTATCCGATATAGGATAATTACATCCCCTTAAGGAGCTCAATAATGTTTATTGCGCTAAACCCTGCAGGTTGATTAAGTTCAGGCGCAATAATAAGGTTTGAGTGGTACTGCTTAAGGATTACAAAAGAGATTAATTAATTAAGGCTGTCAGAGCTATAATTAATTAATGGATGTCGGAGATTTTAAATACGAGGATTTAATAAGTCTAAATACAAGCCCCGACTCATCACCGGTAATAAAGGGGTAAGTCAATATTGGTTCTCTAGTGGAATGAATCTTAACAGGATCCAAAGGCTCGTGTCTAAATAAGTACATTGGATTCAATCCAGGTTGTACTATTTGGAACCTGCGAATCCTGTATAGAGGAAAAGATGGAGACCGGGTCATTCATGGCAAAGGGGATAAAGGGCCAATAATGTGTTAGGAATGATCTTTTCTGATTCATTGTCAGTGTTTGGGATTCCAACCCAGTTTACTACACCATGTAATCCCTATATAAGATGGTGTAGTGGAGAGAAGAAATAGGTCACTCTTTGAAAAATATGTCCGATGATGAGTTATGTATCTTTGCAATTAGTCCTAAAGAATCAGAAGGTGGTTATTAGCAATGACACACGATTCTTAGAAGTGGACTATGAGAATAATCACTAATCCAAGTCAGATAGTGTGCTTCAAGAAATTGAAGACATTAGACAGGCGATTCCATCACTCAAGCCAAAGTGTGCAAGAGTTTTGTACCACAAGACACTGCACGCACTGTTGACACACATGTGCCACCACAGATCCATTGTAGTGGGAGGGTTGTGGGACAACCCGATCGATTTATGTTCTTGGGAGAATCTTTGGATTCAGTCCCTGGTAGTGAATATAAGAGAATCGACCCAGATATCTACTTGGAATTAGTGGAAGACGAGAATGTAGATTCCTGGCACGCCTCAATGGCGCAATCCATTAAGAATATGGGTGTATACTAGAAAAACTTGCTACCAGGAGGCAGTAAAGCCTTAGGTTGTTAGTGAGTATACAAGATAATGACAGGCCCGAATGAGCAAGGTCGTAGCTTTCGAAGCTAGACTGGTGGCGAAAGGTTATGCCCAGTGTAAGGGTATAGGTTATGATGATATTTTCGCCAGTGCCATGCTCAGAACATTCGGACCATTTTTCCCATAGCAACTCACTTAAACCATCGAGGTTTGACAAATGGATATCATATATATTACCTTGAAAAAGGTAAGGACATCCATGCAACAACCTGAAGGTTACGTGAGGGAGGGAGAGAAGCATCTCGTGTCAATCGCTCTCGTGTCATCGGCGATGTGGTTTATCTTGCATTTTATGTAGATAATATCCTCCTAATTGGCGACAATATGGAGCTATTGTCAAGACATAAAGTAATGGTTATCCGAACAGTCTCAGATGAAAGACTAAGGAGGTACAATATACGTCTCTGTGATCAAAGTTATAAGGGATCACTAGAAAAGGATGTTGGGCTTATCTCGAGTGTCTTACATTGATACTGTGAATCCTCGTTTTAGTATGAATACCGCCAAGAAAGGATTGCTACCTTTTAGATATGGCGTTCCTTTATCTAAAGACTATGTCTTAAGATACCTATTGAGGTTGAGGAAATGAAGGCAGTATTCTACGTTTCCGCAGTAGATAGCTTCATGTATGGATTGCTATGTACGAGATCTTATATTTGCTATGCAGTTAGCATGGTTGTAAGATATTTGTATAGTCCTAGTTAAGGACACTGAAATGTGGTAAATTATATTTTCAAGTCCCTGACTAGAGAATAAGGATAGTTTACCAGTTAGACAGTTTAGTTCCTTTTTGGATTATACGATTTCGGATTTCCAGGCTGACCGGAACAAAGAATAATTACCTCGAGCTATGTGTTTTCCTTGGGAGGTAAAACCTTTTGGTTTGACCACTACCTCAAGGATCTAAGGGTGATTCCTAGTTTGCGTGAGAGCATCACCTTCGTGATACCTCAAGTGCAGTTGCAAACTCTAAGTAATCTAAGAACCACAAGGGGTCAAACACATGGAGCAGTACCAAGTTATACGATTATTCGTAAATCGAGGTTTTTGTGCTCATAGAATAAATTCTCACATATTGGAGAAACCTACTAATCTTTTCACAAAAGGCTTATCGCAAATGGTCATTGAAAGATGGGAATGCGATTGATGCCACCCACTTAGGAAACTTTAAGTATAAGTGGGAGAAGTGTTAAATGATTGGTAAATAGACGCATTGTATACTAAAAGTTTGCTTTAGTATAAGTGGGAGATTGTTGGATTTGTATACTGAAAGCAAGAACGTTTTATGCTTGTATACAATGTTTCCTAAGTTCACTATCTAATCTCCTATCTGATTGTGTTCATGATTGCATATGTATGTTCTTTATCTCTATATAAGTAGATTATATGGTGTGTTGTAGATCACAGAAGACCATATAATTGGAATAACCTTAAGAGATATAATATAATCACAGCCGAAATAACTCTAGGATAAGTTATTGGTTTAGGCTGCGGTATAGATGGAAGTAGTTTGTCTTGACTACTTATCTATACTGGTACGTCATTACGTATTGATAGGACCACAGTGAGATATATTCTTCTATCTGACTTAAGTGAAGAATTAGAGATCTCGGTGACTTATAAGATCTTAATACTAATAAGATTTCAGATATATATGTTGATTCGCTTATCACTTTGACTTACTATGAGCGAGAGTTATATAGTAACTTGAGTACTCTGTATCTTGGGTGATAGCGGTTAATATATGATATCTGATTATCTGTATTAGTACTCGTATCCGATATAGGATAATGACATCCCCTTATGGAGCTCAATAATGTTTATTGCGCTAAACCCTGCAGGTTGATTAAGTTCAGGCGCAATAATAAGGTTTGAGTGGTACTGCTTAAGGATTACAAAAGAGATTAATTAATTAAGGCTGTCAGAGCTATAATTAATTAATGGATGTCGGAGATTTTAAATACGAGGATTTAATAAGTCTAAATACAAGCCCCGACTCATCACCGGTAATAAAGGGGTAAGTCAATATTGGTTCTCTAGTGGAATGAACTGATATTTATAAATTAATTATGGTCTAGGCTGACCATAGATAAATTAATTTATTTGAGGCCCATCTTTATTCCTTGTATCTGGTCCCTGGACTGGCCCAAAGTCTCCTAGCCCAGGAAAGGAGACAACACGCCTACTACACCTTTTCTGCTCCTCCTACGTATTTATTTTTATTATAAATACAGCTGTCAGCTCTCAGGAAAACACACTCATAAAATTTAGGGTTTTGAGAGCTGTGTGGGGCGCAGGAAATCGAGTGGAGCATTTTCTCTTGGGACTTTCATAGAACGTTGTCCATCCAACGGTGAAAGCTGAGCGGGATACAGTTCAGAAGATCTGAGCTGGAGTTAGATTTTCGCAGGAAATCAAGTTCTGGCAATTTCCGAAGAACAGCCATAACTTCCTCTACAGAAGTCCGATTGAGGTGAAACAGACGGCCACGGAAAGCTGTTTCGAAGACGAAGAAGTCGTATTTCTGTACAAAATACGATTGGAGGTCGTTTGAGGGGTCAAACTGAGCGTTGAAGTTGGCTGACCTGTTCAGCGATGGATTGACGAATTCTTAGGAATTCTTCAGGTATTTTCTAACTCCAACGTACAGCAATTAAATTCATATGAGCATGTTAGGATTAATCGTTGTATGATAAATTAATAATAACCAAGAAACGATCATCGGGCAAAGCGGAACGTTAATTCAATTTAATATTCCTTCAAGGTTTACTAGTTTCCTGCGTTCTTAATCTGCTTCCTATCTTTCGCCTAGATAGAATTATATGCTTTATTCTAATTATGCCTTAGTTAATCGGAGAGATAGTGCCAGACCCAACTACCCGATTAGAGTGTTTAGGTTTCCTTTCCGTTCGTGTGAGTAATACAATTAAAGCCCTGCTAAGCCTTCCGTGTGAGACGACTTGAGTCACCTTACCGCCCTAGGACGACCTCGTATAAATTCGAATCCATCCGCTAGGTGTTTTTGGATGAGTCAGACAACACCCATGAACTCCAGCTGTTTGCCTGTTTGCACCTTTAAACTTCATCTTTGATCTTCATCTTCATCTTCATGTTCCTTTGTTTGTTTCATTCGTGGGACGGCGGCGCCGTCCCCCCCTTTCGGCCTTTTCTTGATTTGTGGGACTTTGACTAGTAAATGGCTGGCGGCGCCCGCCGTGAAACGGCGGCGCCGTGGACGGCGGCCGCCGTGGGACGGCGCCGCCGTGGGAGCCTGCCTTCGAAATTTCTCCAAAGGCTGCCGAAAACGCTTGATAACTCATGAATCCTGCACACGACAATAGTACACCCAAAACAATCATCGAGCACGTGAAAGATAGAGCAAAAATACACGAAGCATGCTCGAGTGCACAACAAAAAGACTCACGAATTCATCACAAAATAGGGCTAAACAACCCCCCCACACTTAAATCCTTGCTTGTCCTCAAGCAACAATCACAACATTGACAGAAAATCCACAAACGATTCTTCTCACCAAGCAACACAAACCAATCCAAGTTTCAAAATGCAGCAACAAGGTGATACAACTCAATCCGATCAGACCCAGTTCTCCGCTAGGGGTGAATTTCCTAATGCAATTTCCTTTATAATCATATCTCATCCTTTTTCACATTCTTTCAGTTTTTTTCACATTTCACTTTCTCTTTTTTTTTGGGGTCAAGTTATTTTCGCTCTCAATAGACGGGCCATAATTCACGAGATTGAACTTTTGGAGGTGATCCAAAATATTCTCGTGTGGTTTCCATTGCTCATAATGAAGCCATTAGAGGAGGAGAGACCCAGATCTATCAAAAACTCAACAACCAACCAAACAATTCAACACAGAGAATGATATTAGGAATTTGCACTGAAAACACTCCCCCTAGCATCTACCGGACAAATCACGTCAAGAGTTGCTCATCAGGGTGTTGCACCAAAACCTTAAGCTAATTACTCCATGTTGGGAACAAATCAATCATGAAAGACAAGGATAACAATCAACACAACCAAAATCCAGAATCGCCAATGAACCACTATCAACATGCGATGCACTTAAAAACAAGCAAGAAAACAAGACAAGGGGACCATTCGCCCCAACACAAGAAAGCCCAAGAACACCATGAGAAAACACCCACAGGATTTACAAATACCAACAAACGCCCCCCCACACTTAAAATCTGGCACTGTCCTCAGTGCAAACAAAAAGAGGGGTGAAAGAGGAAACTTCCCTAAACACTGATCCAATGGTGAGTCTGTAGTGTCCCACGATGACTGCCTCTCTCTCATCCACAGAACAGGCAGTCTCCAACGCAACAACCTGCACCCAACAACAGGAGCAACAAACACAACACAAACAAAACGAAAGAAAAACGAAACAAGAAAAAGCAAGATAACATGGGTTGCCTCCCATGCAGCGCTAGTTTTTAAGTCGCCAGCCCGACTAAGAGAACCCCTTAACCAAAATCCGATTGAAGCTTCAGCTGCCTTAACGCCCTTGTGAACACATCTTCTTGAATTGCAGCTGCGGGTCCTCCAAATGAGTCCTCCATGCTCATAGCCTGGGATGGCCCTCTATCCACACATCCAACGAGATTGCGTAACCCAACCTCATCAAACTTCTCTTCCAATAGCAAAGCACACAGAAGGCCTTGCTCTTTATCAACTTCCTCCGGCAGCTTTTCCAGAAATTCCTGCTCAATGTCAGCCTCATCCTGCAAGTTAGCAAGGAATTTCTCCACGATCTCGTCCTCCTCCTGCAGCTTATTCAAGAGTTCCTGCACAATACAGTTCTCCTCCAAAGCATCAATAGTTTCAACATAAGAGCATCTTTGAATTAAGGAAATGGAGGGAGTAGGTTTTTCATCAAAGGTTGAGAATGTTATCGCTCTACCTGCCCCTGCCATACTCACAGTCCCCGTACTCACATCGATGCGAGTCTGGGTGGTGGCCATAAAGGGTCGGCCAAGTAGCACGAGATGCCCATTCTCGCCTCTAATCCCTTTTCCCACATCAAGTACAACAAAATCAGCTAAAACACTAATTCCCCTCACAACCACCTCAACATCCTCAACAAGGCCTCGTGGGCTGCTAATGGAGCCGTCAGCTAGCTCTATTTTAATATTCGTGCATTTCAGCTCTTTATTTCCCAGTTTCTCAAAAATATCAAGCGGCATCAAATTGACTGCCGCGCCCAAATCAAGCATTCCCAAGGCCTTTTCAACCCCACCTAAGCTAATATCAAAAATAAAACTACCTGGATCTCCTTGCTTGGGTGGTGGTTGTTCTGGTGCAGCAGTGACAGGTGGCAGTGGCTCACTGGGGCATTGGGTAGCTCTGATTGCTTGCACGGTTTTGCTTCTCCATTTCCCCGTGGTTATTGGGCCATTCTCCTTGATCACCGCCACGGCATGAGCTTGATGCGGCTGTTGGTCCTGGTTTGGGAACTTCCCAGTTGGCTGTTCTTGCTGCAGCTGATTCAAGGCTCCTGTTAGCTGCCCAACTGTAGTCTCGAGGCGCTTGATGGTAGCACTCTGAGCCTCCATCGCCTGTTTGCTAGCTTGCATAAAAGCTTGCATCTGATCTTCAAATAAGGGGCCTGGAGGTTGGTGCTGCTGAGGTGGGTAGAGTTGATGCGGTGGTTGCTGTTGCTGATATGGTTGAGGGTAGTGCTGCTGCTGAGGGAATGAGGGCTGTTGTTGAGATGGGTAGAACTGCTGCTGGTTCCTCCATCCTGAATTCTGCTCATTTCTCCAACCCGAGTTGGAGCCTTGTTGCCCTTGATTAAAGCTGGGCCTCTGTTCAAATTGAGGCCTCCCCGGATAGCCCTGAGCAGCATAGACTTCTGCTTGTCCTTCAGGTGGGAATTCGCCCATTCGATGGCACGCGTTAATTCCATGGCCAAATTCGCCACATATGCCACACCCTTCTGCTGATGGTGCGCGAACGGGTGGAGCCTCAACCTGGTTCATCGTGAGGTGTTGTACTTGCCTCATCAGGTCCGCTACCTGCTTCTAAAGCTCATTGTTTGGAGCTACTGCATTGGCTTCAATCCTCCTTCCTCTAACTGATTTCTGTTGAGAACTCGCGGCAAGTGTTTCGAAGATCTCCTTGAGCTCATCAGCTGTCTTCCGGGCAATGTTGCCCCCTGCTGTACTGTCCACCATAAACTGTGCCGTCTGAATCAATCCGTCATAGAAGAACTGCATCAACATGACGGGTGCTAACTGGTGCTGTGGGCACTGGCGGAGGAGCTCTTGGAATCTCTCCCAAGCCTCGTGGAGAGGCTCGTCAGCTCCTTGCAGGAAGTTCATTATCTGGCTCCTAATCTCCTGTGTCTTGTGGTTGGGGTAGTACTTGAGCATGAACTTCTCGCACGCCTCTCCCCATGTAGTGATGGAGTTCGGCGGCAAGGACAATAACCACGTTCTCGCTCGGTCCTTGAGTGTATAAGGTAGGCACTTGAGTCTCAACTGATCTTCGGTGAGGTCCAACAGTGGGAAGGTCTACACTTGAGTGCAGAAATCACGGATGAACTGTAAGGCGTCCTCACTGGGCATCCCATGAAAGAGCGGCAGCAGGTTTGAGTCGTTGGGCTTCAGATTATAATTCCGGACTGCTGTGGGAAGCACTATCGCTGAGGTGCTAGTGTTCCCGATGACCGGCCTGGAGAAATCTCCCATGTACTGTACGTTCCGCTCCGCCATGGCTTCTTGGTGAGGATTGGGATGAACTTCTTCTTCTTCTTGCTCACGCCCTTCGCCGTTCTCTAACGGATCTTCTAAGTCAACTGAGCGTGAATCCTCAAAGTCTTCCAGAATGGGGTTGGAAGTGATTCTCTCTTCACAGTCTTCCTCTCGAAACTGTGATTCCACAAGGTTTCTCGAACTGGACTCGGATTCCTCCTCCAGGCTTGAAAGGATCTCACGGGGTCGATGTATGTTGTCGTAGTAAGGTGCGAGCTTTTTCTTCAAGCTTCTACGTCCTTGCATACACAACACGAACAAACAAATCAAACGCACCGGAGGGAGAAAATAACCGAGTCAAAAGAAATAAACAAAAGAAAAACACGGAAAACAATGCAACACAATCAAATGCCTAAAGCCTTCCCCGACAATGGCGCCAAAATTTGACTCATCCAAAAACACCTAGCGGATGGACTCGAATTTATACGAGGTCGTCCTAGGGTGGTAAGGTGACTCAAGTCGTCTCACAAGGAAGACTTAGCAGGGCTCTAATCGTGTTACTCACAAAAAACTGAAAGGAAATCTAAACACTCTAATCGGGTAGTTGGGTCTAACACTCTCTCTTTAAATCTAGGCGTAATTAAATAAAGCTTGTAAAATTATCTAATGCATAATCAACAGAAAGCATATAAATCTATCTAGGCGAAAAATAGGAAACAGATTAAGAACGCAGGGAATTAATAAACCTAGGGTTCTAACTAGCAATCTAGAAAGCAATAGCTAATTCAACAATCATAAACAATGATTATCTAGGCAAGATAAAAGAATAAACATTTAATCAATTGAATACTCAGCATCAATAATCTAAGCAATGGAAATAAACTAGCATTCATTCATATAGAAAACATAAACTGAGTTCTTGCATAAGCGTACGATCCGGAAATCCAATCCAACGGAATGCAAAATAACATTAACTTTAATCCAACGAATCAAAAGATGTTTATGATGTTTCCAACTACTCTAAAACTAAGGGAAAACAAGGGAAAATCGCCTAGGAGGCTGCTGGGGTCGAGAATGTATGAGAGAAACCCTAAAAATCGGCTTTTAAGTGAAAAATCGTAACTGTCGCAAAACAGGGACGGCGGCCGCCGTGGGACGGCGGCGCCGTCCCCCCCTTTCGGCCTTTTCTTGATTTGTGGGACTTTGACTGGTAAATGGCTGGCGGCGCCCGCCGTGAAACGGCGGTGCCGTGGACGGCGGCCGCCGTGGGAGCCTGCCTTCGAAATTTCTCCAAATGCTGCCGAAAACGCTTGATAACTCATGAATCCTGCACACGACAATAGTACACCCAAAACGATCATCGAGCACGTGAAAGATAGAGCAAAAATACACGAAGCATGCTCGAGTGCACAACAAAAAGACTCACGAATTCATCACAAAATAGGGCTAAACATTGTCCATGTATTTTTTTTTTATTTTTACTCCTTTGTGTATGCTACTTTGTACCTTGTACCTTAACTGATTTCTCATCAGTTTTCTTTTGAAATGAAAAGAACTTCTTTTTTATCTCAACCTGAAGACAATATCTTTTTGTCCAGGCTCTGATTAATTTACTTCAATTATGTCTTGCTGTTGTGTTGTTTTTCCTTCGAGAATGCAAGTTAATAGGTTATCTTGTTAAGGGGGAATAGTATTCACCCTATTTAGTAACTTGTTGTTCTTGTTCAATCTTTTCTCGTCTTAGAATTGTTGTGTGGTTTTGACATCATCAAAAAGGGAGAAATTGTTGGGAACTTAATGAAATATCATATTCCTTGTTTTGATAAAATCAAAATCAATAGGTTTCACTTGTAATAGACTAGAGCTGTTCGAACTCAAGTGTTAAAGTTCTTTTCTAGTTTGGTTGTTGTTCTGAAGACTGAAGACTGAAGCCGGAGGACTGAAGACTGGAGACTGAAGTTGCCGACTGTTGACGATTTAAGGTAGAGTCAAATACTGATATTTGACTAACCAATCCAAGAATCAGTTACGATAGATTACTTAATGTGAGCCACGTGGATTCAGAGGACTGATACTAAAGTCAAGTATTAGTTAAACATTCTTCCTCGGACTGAAGCTCCAAAGCTTAAAGGAAGCCACGCACTCAAGAAGTACAGCCGCATTAAATGCAGAGATTTTGAGGATCGTCATTTCTCTGCAGAGCCGCCTTTCTTTTTCGTGATTACCTTTTCAGAGATGTCGTATCTCCTACTCTCAAAGTAGTCGTTCTCACCAAACAAAGGAACCTCGAAGATTGAAGCCTCAACCCAAGTTCAAATTACTCTCTAGCGGAAGAATTCTTGAAGACCATTTCAGCCAACGGATCTATTCAAGACGTCTCCTATAAATAGAGCTCGAGGATCACTTCAATCTTCACTGATTCAACTACATAAGCTGAAACACTGCCGAATTCGTCACTCAGCCATCCAAAGCCATTCCAAAGTTTGAATCGAAGAAGAAAATCACAAAGCCAAAAATCAGTCACTGCTGATTACATACATTCTCTTAGAACTTAGGTAAATATTGTATATCCAGAGCCTAGGTATAACTGATTACAGAGAACTTGTTCTTTGTAATCTAGTTGGCAAGTTTTCGAACCTCTTTTCAACCGACCGAATTAAGAGTTTGAGTTGTAAGGAGTTCAGACCAGTGTTCTGACTCCAAGAGATCTTAGTCTTTGCGGAAAGGCATAGTTTTGTCTCAGTGCAGCTAAGAGTGAGAAATCCAACCCAGTGTGTTGGTACTGAAGATAGGATCTTTAGTTGTTTAGGTTTGCTGTGCACCCGTAAGCACATGCCCAGTGAAGTTGTCAGTCTGATCAACTGACCATGGACGTAGGAAGTGTTTTCTGAACCACGTAAAAATTTATGTGTTGTTTACAGCTTTCAGTTTTTACCTTCTTACTTGTGTTCAAACCTTCTCCAACTGAAAACTGATTAACTGCAAAGAGAAACTTAATTTCTGACAACGTGATTAATCTCACAGGCTATTTCGAAAGAAAAGTTTTCCGCTGCGTGTGTTATTAGTCTAATTGATTAATCTTCGGATAGTCAGTAAGATTCATAACATCTCTCTGTTCAACAAACTTGACCGAAGCTTTACGTGTATCAGTTAAAGTCTCAAACTTAACTGATAACTCCTTACTAAAGAGTATTCAGTATAAGTCATCAACCTAAACTTTACTAAACTCTTTTAACTTAAAAAAGTTGTGTCAGTTTATTTTCATTTTGAAAAATAGTCTATAGGTGTATTCCTCCCCCATACACATATTCGAGACCCTCCGGACCTAACAGAAACAATGTAGTCGGATGGCCATAATGAAGATTGAAAATCAAATTTTTGCCTCTAATCTTCAAACCACAAAATATGGCCATTAATTAGGTGGTATGCCTAATATACCTTTTTTACTCGACCGCTGGGGTAATTGCGCGACCGCTAGAAGCTTATGGGTGAGTTGCGCGCTCGCGGGGAAAGCCAGCGCCCGCTGCACATATGGCACTAATAGTGCCATAAGTGCCAAGAGAATCATTTTATTATTTGGTTTTATTTTGGATTTCCGTTGGCACTTATGGCACTATTAGTGCCATAAGTGCCAAAAGGACCATTTTAAACACTTTCCCGTAGGGTTTAGATGTTTCATTTATGGTTTAGATTATCTATTTAGGGTTTAGATGTTCCATTTAGGGTTTAGATTATCCATTTATGATTTCTTGATTCTATTGTTGTTGTTTCTGTATTTGTGTTGCACGTATGGCACTATTAGTGCCATAAGTGCCAAAATGACCATTTTACTTGGTTTTATTTTGGATATTCGTTGGCACTTATGGCTCTAATAGTGCCATAAGTGCCAACGGAAATTCAAAATAAAACCAAGTAAAATCTTGGTACTTATGGCACTATTAGTGCCATAAGTGCCTAACCCGACCCGGCACGCGACCCGCGTGCCTGATCCTACCCGGTCCGCCTTATTAAGGGTAAAAGCGTCCGAAATCAATAAAAATGGCCAAATTTTATGTTTTTTCAATGAATGGTCATAAATTGTATTTTATGCTTTATTTTGGCTACTTCAAAATTTTACTCTTTAACAATTGTCTCAAAAAATAATTTAGAGGCATTTAATAAAAAATGCCTCTAAATAAGTGTCCCAATATATCTTTTTTGTTGTAGTGAATAAAGAGGATACATGCACTAATAAAGAGGATATTGGGTCCATCTTTTGTTTCTAGAAAATTGCTCATTATATAAAATCTTGTTTGTGGTTTCTTAATGATTACGTATTATTGTTATGGGGTGCTTTTATTTTTTTGCATTTGTTTGATTTTATATTTGGTTAAAATTTCCATCTAGCCTTTAGTTACTAAGAGGTTGGCAGAATAATGTTGTGGTATCTATTTGTTATATCTACTGTTTTGATTATTATAAGTCTTTCGAAAAACTAGAGATGTTCTGTATGAGGGGCGATGGCGCACATCACTGCTACTGTCATCAACCTCCACATTAGATGAAATGGTGTGGGATTTTCAAAACAAGAATTGGCCTGCGATATTTATGGAACATTTGTGAGCTGCATTGTTAAGGATTTAAGGCCACGACTAAAGACTGATGGGTAAGACAGAATTGGAGGAAGAATTAACATCGTTAGACATAAGTAGTCCACTTCTTAATAAAAAATGATTCAACATTTTTGTGGATATATTTTACTCACTAAATGAGAGTTATTTTAACTTTAATAATTGAATTAATTTAATTTATGAATTAATACTTTTTTGGTTTTATCTTCTTCATTAATTATCAAATAAGAGAATTATAGTATATTTTCAGTCATATGCATATTTAATTTATGCATAAATACGTTTTTTTAATTTTTTAATTTTTTAATCGAAAAATTGGTTTTCTGCAGGCTTCATTAACATAAGATGCATGATTCAATTTTATGATTTGCATTTTTCTGTTTTGCAATATGCAGGGTTTGTTGATAAAATATGCAGGATTTTTTGCAGAGTTCATTAACATAAGATGCATGGTTCAGTTTTATGATTTGCATTTTTCTGTTTTACAATATGCAGGGTTTATTGATAAAATATGCATGATTTTTTGCTTTAACATAAGGTGCATGGTTCAGTTTTATGATTTGCATTTTTCTGTTTTGCAATATGCAGAGTTTGTTGATAAGATACGCATGGTATTTTTCACCACCTCATCCCCCACCCCCACACCACCCCCACCCCAAACGGAAAAATGAACCATGCATATTTTAAATTAGAACAATACGTATTATAAAACTGAACCATGCATCTCGTGTCAATGAATTCTGCAAATATATAAATTTTCGATTATTTAAAAAAAAAAGAATTGGTGGGGGCTAGGGGTGGGAAGGGGGTGAGGGGTGTGGTGAGGTTAACGAGAAATACCACGCATATTGTATCAATGAACCATTCATATTGCAAAATAGAACACTGCATATTATAAAACAGAACCATGCATCTAGTGTTAATGAAGCGTGCAAAAAAAATGAATTTTTCGACAAAGAAAAAACTTTTTTTTTGGTTGTGGGTGTAGGTAGGGGTGGGGGGCAGCGATCAAAAAATCAAATTTGTAAAAAAAAATTACGACTCGGGGGGGTTTGGGAAGTAATTTTTTTTTAATATTCAATTTTTTATTTTTCAATTTTACCTCTGTGCGAATTTTATCTTGGAAAGCCTTGGAAGCTCATTGTCACGTGTCACTCTCCTAGCGTGGCACATGGAGGTAATGTGTGGTCTAGAATTGGATCTATATACTACTAAGGGTAGGGGTTCTATATGATCCACTCCCTATATATATGATCGCGTTCTATGGAGACCACGAACTGTTGAACATATCAGTAATTTCGTTGATCCTTAAACGAATGTTCATCAAATTATATTGAATATTTGAGGGTTCTGGGGTTCGACCCTATGTATGTTCAACATAAATTCCCGTTGACGTTGCGCGAACAAATGCTGACCATTAGATTAGATAAGATCAGCTGCTGAGATTTAGTCTCTATTCTTTGAATATATACTGGTCTCTATTGACCTTCTCCCTATATATATATATAGAGAAAGAGAGAGAGAGAAAGGTTGAATAGAGAATGACAAATGTGTAGAGAATAGAGAATGAATCTAGAGCCTTTATTTTGATATTAAGGAATTGTTAATGCATTTTAATTCGAAAAGGTCAAAAATGTAATCATACATTAATTATAACCGAATTTTTCTACAATTGAATGAGATTTAGCCGATTATATATTTGGTAAGATTTAGTAGATCCCTAAAATATAGTTCGTTATTCAACAAAAACGACCCACTTCTTATTTTTCCTTTAATTTGTTTATTTGTTATACTTAGTTACTATTGAAGTTTTGTTTAAGTCAGCTATTTAGTTTATCTTATTTATTTTTTTGCTAAAATTAGTTATTGAAGTTTTAATTAAAATTACGTCAACAATATAATTCCTTAAAATAACTAATTAAAGATACATAAAAGTTCAAATGTAAAATATTTTCAGTACTTATCTGTACAATACTTTTATTTATATGTTCATAATTTTTTTAGACCTGTTCAAAAAGGTCAGATGTAAAATATTTTATATCAGTCAAACAAATTCGAATATTTTTATTTAGATATTCGTAATTTTATTATGTGTGTTCGAGATGGCTTGTGCTAAGTATTTTATGTCACCAAGAAAAATTCAAATATTTTATCTTGTTGTTCGTAATTTTATAATGTTTGTTCGAAAATTCAGAGCGCAGCATCAGGAACCAAAATTTGATCAAACATACAAAGATTTCTATTTCAACCCAAAATCATTTCAGGATTTTACTCTGAGAACAAAGCCAACAAGGTGAAAGATGGGCGAGTGCAACTTAAGGCACCACAACAATAATTATGCCAGAAACTTGGTTGAGATCCCTCCGGCCATTGGATGCAATTCTTCTCCCACCTCTTAGTTCCATCTCGACAATGTTCACGTTCTGAAACTGTTGAAGGATGCGACGAGCAACAGAACCGCTGCTCTTGCCAAAGTGAGGCGGGCGACTTTCGTTCCTCTTGCTCCCTCCGTAAATTCTCCCGAATGAGCCAACACCAATACCTACCCTTAGGTATATCTTCCTAGCCATGGAAGCGGCACTGATGTAGTACCAGTCGGGATCATAAGGAGCAAGTTCTATGAGGACACCAATTTTCATGATGTCAGTCCACTCATGAAGCTCCAACTTTTGCCGGACCGCTTGAGGTGCGTGGCATAAGCTTTGACAAACTCATAAGGAGAGACAAATTCCTTTTTCTTTACTCCTCTTTGAATTTGGTTTCTTTGCTAGGCACTGATTTGTAAATGTGTAACGTAAATCAAGGCCAAAGTAATATCATTAGTACATTTCGAACAGACCTCACAAATATTTGAACAAACTCACTAACATAAAGAACAAACCAACAACTGTGAATAGAAAATCCATTTAGAAACAACATTAGTACATTTCGAACAGACCTCACAACTATTTGAACAGATTCACAAACATAAAGAACAAACCAAGAACTGTGAATAAAAAGTCCATTTTTCTAAGAAATCAATATCTGTAATATTAAGGTGAGAACAAACCAACAACTGTGAACAGAAAGTCCATTTATTCTCGCTATATTTGTCTAAGAAATCAAAACAGCGGTTCAGCTTAGTGATTAAACTTATCGGCATCAACTTTGCATTTAAAATTTGCAAGCTCAAAATAAGAAATGGTATTGACCTTGTGAAAAGGAAAAATCAAAATCTGCCCAAATCTTGCAAGCTCAAAATAAGAAATGGTATTCACCTTGTGAAAAGGAAAAATCAAAATCTGCACAAATATGGAGATTTGGTTGATAGAGAAGGATAACTAATTTTGAATATAAGAATGTAAAAAATATATACATACCATGTACTGTCTTTTTTTGGCCTTTCAAAGACAATATCCATTGCAAATTTCGCATATATTTTAGAAATCTTTAACTTAAAATTGCTCAATTACGAAACAAATCAAGAAATGTTTCGAACAGACACCCATACCATCTGATGCTTTCCCATTCCCCTTTCCAGAAACCATATGACGCAATTTTTCTATACAGTATAACAAAACCAGAACTCATAATCAAAGAAAAATCCTAAAAATCATATTCGATGGAACCTAATCTAAGCCCTCATTCTATATAATGTAATCCATATAACCTAATCGAATTCCAAAACCCAGAAACTAAGCAAAAATCATATTACATATAACATAATCGGAATCAGAAACGCAGATTTTTGGTATTGATTTTCAATTTCGTTTGATACATTTAAACCCTAACAAAGAAGTTTGATTTGGATTTCGAAAACCCAACATAAAAATCGATTCAAACCCCCTAAAACCCAACAAAAATTGTTTCTTGATGCAGCAATCGAACAAAACTCAAAAACCCATTGCCTTACCCATTCGATTTCAAATGTCCACGGCGCCGACCCCATCGTTCGCCGCAACGACGCCATGGAAAAAGAAAAAGGTTAGTTATTTTGCAGAGAATGTGAGAGACGACTGTGAGGTTGAGGAATGAGAGAGAGAGAGAGAGAGGGGTTGAAGAACGTGAGGAGTGATTTTAGGGCTTGCAGTTTTTAACCCAAAATGTAGTTACTGTTATACCATTATCTTAATAAAATTATCATTTGTTCATTTTAATTGGTAATTAAAATTGGGATACAGATTTAACTATAACCGCACGATCAAGCGGTTTTGATGGACTAGATTTAATCTCTATTCTCTATACATATGATCATTCTTTGTTTAACTTGACCCTATATATATATATATATATAGAGAGAGAGAGAGAAGGGTTCAACAGAGAAGCTAAATATTGTGGAGAATAGAGAATTCATAAAATAAAAACGAACAGATCTATAATTTTAATGAACAAATCAATGTACCGCATGAACAGCAATTTGCCCCAGGTTCGAATCCTGTTGGTGGCAAGTTTTTCTTTATTTTTACCAAATACGTTTGTTCGTTAGTTATGTTGATCTGTTCGTAAAATGAATAGATTTGTTCATAATGAATAAAAAGATAATTCTCTATTGAACTCAACCCTATATATATATATATATGATGGCGCTTAAATACCTGGAAGAAGGGGATGTGGAAATAGTTACAGACTTCTACTAGGATGGCGGGAGGGGGAAGTCTTAAACCAGCCTCTACCTGGGCTCATAAGAGGGGAATTTTGTTCATGTGTAGCTTGGGGAAAGGCTCGGAAGCCTTAGAATAGGGCTCGAATGTCAAGCCCTCAGGACGCCGGCACTTCTCAAAAAGTTGCTGCATGCCCGCATAACCTAATCGGGATTCGGGGATGGTCTTGGGCGATTTGGGAGTGGGGGGGAAAGATTCGAGAGAGGCCGGAGGGTCTTGGGGTGAACTAGGGGTAGAAGGAGGTGGAGAGTTAGTCGGAGAAGCTAGTGGAGAGGGAGAAGGGGAATGGGAGAAGTCAGGCTGGGCGACGGAGGTAGAGGCCATGGTCATAAAAACTTAAAAGGAAAAAAGAAAAGCTAGGGTTCCACGCTCAATCAGAGCACCAACACAACAAACAACCAATCCACGCTAAATACAAACACCAGGAGAAGGATACGCAAGTTACCTAAGTCAAGAAGGATCGACGAAAAAGACTGGGACGGAAGGGTTGCAAGATATACGCCGGAATTAAGAACAGGGAATCGTCGGAAATCGCAGTCGAAAGGGTTCGGAGAAAATCGGAGAAGATGAATAGTGGGAAACAAGATTTGAATCGCCTAAGTATAACGTACGCGAGCAACTACCAACTAGCGGGATGAACGACACGTGGCATGGGGGAAATAATCAACGGTCAAAGATTTCTACGAAGAAACGAAAAGACGCGAAGGTTAAAAAGTAACCTCGAAATATGGAAAAGTGTTCTGAAAAGGGGCGGGCATTTAATGCTAATGACGTCACCCACGCGGGCGAGCACTCTGACTAGGTTACTCTGTTTCAGAGCCAACTAGTCAGACCAGAGGGGGGAGTAGCTGATGAGGAATAATATATGCAGAGCAGAGGAAACGTCTTTATCATAGGAATGGACCTCACCAAAGGAGGAGATAGGTCAGGGAAATCATCCCCGATCAGAGAAATGGCTCTTGCCAGAGAAGTCACATATGCCAGAGAAGTCGCGGAAGAGCAGAGGAACCGCCCGCCTGGGGGGCAGAATTACCACTATGCCCTTGACCACGCGGGAAGCATGCTTCGAAGGCGAAATCAGTATTTTACCCTTAGCATGTAATCTATAAATAGCCGCATATACACACTTTGTAATCTTACACTTTCAATACTTTTACTACGGCAGCAATCTTTCCTCGTGCTCTCAGCAGTTTAGCAATCTTCTCTCACTTTTACGATCAATCTCTAGGTAAAATCCACAATTCACCGATAATTCACCAAACAAACGATCACCGTTCATTTATGCTTTATCAATATATATATATATATATATATATAAGGAGAAGATCAAACGAGAATGAACAAATATGGTGAGAATGGAGAATGATGATTGCATAAACAGATATATATGTTGCATAAGTTGCTTGCTGCTTGTATTGACTGCATATCAGGATTCGAATTCAGGTAAAAAAATTGTGCAGTATTATACTACAATTTTTGTAACAATATATATTTACTTATGCAATTATTCTCAATTCTCGAGAAAGATAGCATTCTTCATTGAACCTTCTCATATATAAGATACGATGCCACAAATTCACAACTCTTTATTATTATACATTGAAAAGTACGTGGGGACCATCATTTGGTATTATAAATAAAACACAACAGTAATAATTAAGGCATGTAGCCAGGGACGGAGCCAGGGGGAGCTAGGGGGGCTAGAGCCCCTTCCCAAATTTTGAGTTTTTTTTTCTTTTTTTCTTTTAATTTTAAAATATATATAGATATATTATTATACATATTATAAAATAATTTTGTTTTATAAAAAAGTATTTGGTTATTATATTCGCTCATATATACTTAATTTAAGGATAATTCTGTTATTTAAAACTATATAATCTATGAAATATTGTTTGTTATTATTACTATTATACTTGTCTTTTAATAAAAAATGGCTAATATGTATGAAATGCTAAAAAAATATATAATGTATTGAAGCTAATTTGTAATATATAGAAAATATATAATCTATGAACATGTTGTTTGTTATTATTATTTTTATTATTATGCTTGCCTTTTAATAAAAAATGTCTCAAATATACGGAATGTCCAAAAAAAGTTTTGTGATATATATAACTATATAATCTATGAAAATATTGGTTGTTATTATTAGTATTATGCTCGTATTTTAATAAAAAAATACCTTAAATATACAGAATGCTCAAAACAAAATTCTCGGGGGCTACCGCCCTCGAACCCCGTACAAGTTCAACCCCCCCGAACTTAATTCCTGGCTCCGTCCCTGCATGTAGTACATGCATATTCATACAACAAATAATTATAAGAAAGTGTTTCTTCTCAAAAAAAAATTATATATGAAAGTGTTTAACTAAATTTATTTAATTAAATCCTCAAAAAAAGTTTATTTAATTAAAATATCTTATAAGCTTCCATATTTTATAAGATATTTTAGGTGTGTGTAACGTGATGCGCGGTAAGAAATTGCAACTTCTTCAACCATGTGAATAATTTAATTTATAAGTTAAAGATAGAATTGTGAATTATAGATAAAAATTAGTATTAAATTCTAATTAGATAGAAAAATAATAGAGAGAAAAATTAAATCGAAAGTGTATATATTGAAAAAAACAAAACATAATAGAGTTATGTTTATAAATTATGCGATTATGAAAAAAATTGGATTTAAGGATCTTATCTATTGAAGAATTTATAAACTACTAAAACATATTTTTACATCTTTTAAGTTATTAAAGCTTATTTTTATATTTATTAAAAAATTTAAATAATTATTTTTTTTAATTTCAACTAAGTTATAAACTGAACAGAACAACTCTGAGTCAAAACAAATTAACAAATACTCCATCCGTCCCACCAAGCATGACACAGTTTTCTTTTTGGTTTGTCCCATTAAGCTTGACCTGTTTCTAAAAATTATAAAATATTTACCATTTATTCACATTTTTATTTTTTCACCTATCACATTTATACATAAAATATCAATTTCTTAATTCTTGTGCCCAAAAAAACTAGTTCATGGTTAATGTGACGCATGGAGTACTACACCAAACCTTCAATACCAACCCCATCATTTATTAATAAAGTAAGTAAAATAGGACAGCAGCCAGCTACTCCTTCTGATTCCTTCCATATTCTCCCAAGATTCAATCTACGCTTTTTCTCTTTCTAGGTAAAAAAATGGAAGAAGCAGATTCATCCGATCAAATCACATCCCCTCTGTGTAAGTCCAATCTCCCCACAGAGATTCCTTCATCCCACAACTGAATCTGAATCTTCCTTCTTCTTTTTTTTTTTTTTTCTTGTTATCAGTGCCAACATCGACACTCAGAGACGAATCGAGCAGCAGCAATGGAGAGGAGGTGGAGAACTCTCCGATCAAGCAGGTGGCCCTCACGGTGTCGACCTCCGACGACCCTACTCTCCCCGTTCTCACCTTCAGAATGTGGTTCCTGGGCACGCTCTCCTGCGTGCTCCTCTCCTTCCTCAACCAGTTCTTCTGGTACCGGACGGAGCCCCTCTCCATCACCGCCATCTCCGCCCAGATCGCGGTGGTGCCGCTGGGGCAGCTCATGGCCGCCAAGATCACCGACCGCGTCTTCTTCAGAGGGAGCCGCTGGGAGTTCTCGCTCAACCCGGGGCCCTTCAACGTCAAGGAGCATGTCCTCATCACCATCTTCGCCAACTCCGGCGCCGGAACCGTTTACGCCATTCATATCGTCACCGCCGTTAAGATCTTCTACCAGAAGCACATCAGTTTCTCCGTTTCGCTCATCGTTGTCATCACCACGCAGGTATACATGCTGAACTAATAAAATACCCACTTTTTTATGTTGCTCTAAGGACCTTTAATTTGAAGGATTAGAATTGATAGAAAAAAATAGTGAGGTTAATCTCTTATTTATTTTGATATATTAAACTTTGAAATATCTTAAAGCGTATGATTATTCTATCATATAAACTAATTTTGTTTGATTATTCATGCGAAGTAAAAATCCACTTAAAATTCGTATGTCAAGTGATATGAGATAATTAGGTATGATATGTTTCACTAGAATATTTTTTTTTTTAGTAAATGTCATGTTTGCTGTGGAATGTATTGAAATATGTGTATAAATTGTTTATGGTATTGATGATATATTATACACAGTAGGAGGTGTGAGTGTGCGTGGATGTTTATTGGAGATGATGATTAGGTTTTGGGTTTGAATGGTAGGTGCTGGGGTTTGGATGGGCTGGAATATACAGAAGGTATCTGGTGGAGCCCGCGGCTATGTGGTGGCCCGCAAACTTGGTCCAAGTCTCACTCTTCAGGTAAGTTTTCAGCGCGATTTTCTGTTACCAATCGTGTTTTCGTTTTTTATTTCTACTAATATTGAATATTCACTATAAACAATTTGTATTATCGTTGTTACGAGTGTCCCGAGAAAAAAGTCGTATAATTTTCTTTTTTAGTTGGAGACGCTGTGGCCGGATTAAGAGCTCTCTTGGTTGGAAAATAGTTAGAGAATGAATTTAATTGTTTTGGGATATTTGCTCATTCCTTAGAAGCAAATGATAAGTAAAGTCAATTATAGGTATAATTGTTATAATAAATCTATGCACCCACAAATTAATTTAATAGGAAAAGTTTTGATTTATTTAATATATTTTTTTAACTAAAAATAGGATTTAATTATTTTATCGTATTCTCTACATTGTATTTATTTATTTATTTATTTTGAATTTTTTTATTTTTAATTTATCTTTTAATAAAAATAAAAAAGTTACAAAAAAATTACTAAAAATTACTACAATATAGAGAATACAATAAAATAATTAAATTTTATTTTTATTTTAAAAAATAAGTTAAATATATTAATTTTTTTTATTTAAATAATTTGTGGGTGGCCACTGTGACTGTTTTAGTATCACTCTGTTACTGCCGTTATCGTTCCTGTACCACACGTCTTGACGTCTTGTTGTGATATTTATTGTCTTTTGATGTCATTGTTAAGTGTTACCGAAATAGATACGTAGACGCAAGTTGCGTTAATTTTTTTGAATATTGCTCATTTTGTGCACCATATACATAAGTGTTAATATAAATGATGATGGTTTATGGATTCTTGTCTAGTATGTGGCGTGTCCTCTTGCACAAACACACACACACATACATATATATATATATATATAGGGTTGGGTTCCGGTGGATCCCTATGCTTATAATAGATCCGTAGATCCAAATCTAGACCACACATTTATGACATGTGGCGCATCAAGATGGTGACACGTGGCAAGGCATTTCAAGGCAAAATCTGGAGAGGGGTAAAATTGGAATGTAATTTTCGAAATTAAAAAAAAAAAAAAAAATTATATTTTCTCAAAATATGTATATTTTAGATGCATAAAGTTTCATACGAGAATGCATGAACTTTGATATAAAAATGCATAAAGTTTCATATAAATATGCATAAGATTTCACCCCACCCCAACCCCACCCCCCACACCCCAGAACCCCACCCCCCCCAGAACCCTACCCCCCCACCCCCCCACCCCCAAAAAAAAAAAATTTTTTTTTATTTTTTTAAAAACTGATTTTCTGACCACTGACCCACCCCCACCCCCACCCCCACCCCCCCCACCCACCCACCCACCCCCCACCCCCCCCCCAAAAAAATTTTTTTTTTTTTGAAAATCAGTTTTTAAAAAAATAAAAAAATAAAATTTTTTTGGGGGGGGTGGGGGGGTGGGGGGGTGGGTCGGTGGGGGGGTGGGGGGTGGGTCGGTGGGGGGGTGGGGGGTGGGTGGGGGTGGGCCAGCAATTAGAAAATCAGTTTTTGAAAAAAAAAAAAAAAAATTTTTTGGGGGGGGGGGGGTGGGGGGGCAGGGGGCAGGGGCAGGGGTGGGGTGGCGAAACTACCAGATTTATTAAAATGAAATGCATTTTTTGTATAATTTAATGCATTTTTATGTGAAAACTTTATGCATTTTTGTTTGATTTTATATGCATGTGAAATATGCATATTTTTGGGGGGTGGTAATGGGGAGGGTTGGGGGGTGGTGTGGGCTGGATTGGGGGGTGGTATGGGGTGGGGTGGTGAAAATACCAAAACTGGAAAAATTAAATGCATTTTTCTGTTCAAAGTTATGCATTTCATGTGAAAACTTTATGCATCTTTGTGTGAAACTATATGCATCTAAAATATATCTATTTTGAGAAAATCTAAAAAAATATATATTTTTTTTAATTATTAAATCCGAAAATTACATTCCAATTTTACCCCTCCAGATTTTGCCTTGGAATCCTTGCCACGTGTCACCATCTTGATGCGCCACATGTCATAAATGTGTGGTCAAGATTTGGATTTAGGGATCTATTATAAGCATTGGGATCTATATGATCCCATTCCTATATATATATATATATATATATATATATATATATATATATATATATATATCCCAGATATAACCAAATACGAATTCCAATCCATTTTCAAAATATCAAATTTCAATGAAATTTCTACATCAAATGATCCATCCCAATGTCCGAAAAAGTTGTAGAATAATTAAAACCATAAGAAGAGTTAAGATATTTGATTTTCTTTTTTACCTTAGTTTAGTGACTCCAATCACTCAAACCTCAATTGACGATATTTTAAGCCCTATAATATACCAATATTATACTCTCTCCGTCCATGAAATAACTTCCTAGTAGGGAGAGACACGAGTTTTAAGAAAAAATATTGTTGAGTGTATTGAGAGTGGATAGAAAGTAGTTGAGTGTATTGGGAGTGGTGAAAAAGTGTTATAATTAATATTGGGAGTTGTGAAAAGTGAAAAGTAAGAGGATTATAAGTGGTGGGGTATAGTCCAAAAATAGGTAGGAAGTTCTTTTGTGGACGTCCCAAAAAGGAAAGATAGGAAGTTCTTTCGTGGACGGAGAGAGTATCTCTTATTCTAAAATTTTAATGTTTATACGAAAAAATTACGTTGCAAAAAAGTTATACAGTTTAGTGATACAAAAAAGGTATCATAAAATTTAGGGTTAATTGCCGCAAAAACCTTATACTTTTTCGATTTTTGATTTTTTCTCATGACAAAAAAAATCTGAACAGAAATTCATGAATTGAAAAATTAATTGCAATTTTCCCCCGCGTTCATTTTTTCCCCAAATTGAATCCGAGGTGGCAATCGTATTTACAGTGTGTCATCGTCGGGAATTGAACGAGATGACGCCGTTTTAATTATTATTAAACGACACCGTTTTATGATTTTTTTAACAATTGAATTACAAAATCTGAAGCTTAGGGTTCGTCAATTAGGGTTCGTCGAGCAAAATGTCTCAAAACCTAACTGGAAGCTCGAATTCAGGAGCTTTGCAACCGCCTGCACAATGTGGATGTGGAATACCAGCCGTCCTTCGTGTATCTCACACTGAGAAAAATCTGTTTTGCCGATTCCTTTGTAGATCTTAATGGCTCGAAATCTGGAAATGGAATGACACCAAAAATCTGCTCAAAATGTAGTTTTTAATGTAGAGCAAAAATCTAGTTCTTAACTTGACCATGCATGGTCAAAAATCTGGAAATGGAATGCTAAAAAAATGGTAGCCAGAGCTGACCAAAGGTAGCTCTTAGAGGGTTTTGGGTTAAGGTGATGTGGAAAATTAGGGGTTTAGGTGAGGTGGAAAATTAAGGTAATGTGGCTGCCATGTCATGATTTTATTTTAACACTTGGAATCAATTAGGCCATGTTGGATCGGAGATCGCCGGAAAATGGACGCAGGGGAAAATTGCAATTAATTTTTCAATTCATAGATTTCTGTTCAGATTTTTTTTGTCATGGGAAAAAACTAAAAGTCGAAAAAGTATATGGTTTTTGCGGCAATTAACCCTAAAATTTACGATATATCATTAAATATCACTAAATTTTAGGACATATTTTCTATTTTTGTGTTGTACATGATAATTAATCATTAAAACATATAATATTTTTATTAGTTTTTTTTTCTTTTTCTAAAAGAAGATCAATAATGATTCATATTTTCTCTTTTGATGACTCAGAACCCCCAATTTTATTATTGTTTGAAGGGAAAACTTCTTATCAATTGATTTACTGTATTTTTAGATATTAGAATTCTTCATGTCACTACTAAAATATTTTATTGTAGCGTAAATTTTCGAAAACAAAATATTTATATCACCGCGGCACTTATATAATTCTATCAATTAAAGACACGTGTATACATGTGTAAAGTTTGCTCCAACATGAATTCATGGAATGTAGTTAATGTTTGATCTTAAAAATTAAAGCAAGTTTTATATCAATTGAATTTCCATATATTGCAACCATAAGTTTGATAATGGACGAGTGATGTATGATATATATATGTTGAACAGGGCACTGCATGAGAAAGACGAGCGTGAGAAAGGCGGCGTGAGCCGTACTCAGTTCTTCGTGATCGCCTTCATCTGCAGCTTCGCTTACTACATATTCCCAGGCTATCTCTTCCAAATGCTCACCTCCATCTCTTGGATCTGTTGGATCTTCCCCCAATCTATCCTCGTCCAGCAGCTGGGCTCCGGCCTCCACGGCCTCGGCATCGCTGCCGTCGGCCTCGACTGGTCCAGCATCTCCTCCTACCTCGGCAGCCCCCTCGCCAGCCCTTGGTTCGCCACTGCCAATGTCGCCGTCGGCTTCTTCATCATCATGTACGTCGTCACCCCCATCAGCTACTGGTGCAACTTCTACGACGCCAAGGTCTTCCCCATCTTCTCCGAGGATCTCTTCACCGGCTCCGGCCAGATATACAACATCTCTTCCATAATTGACTCCTCCTTCCACTTCGACGACGCTGCCTACCAGCGCCAGGGCCAGCTCCACCTCAGCACATTCTTCGTCATGACTTACGGCGTCGGCTTCGCTGCACTCACCGCCACCATCGTCCACGTCATTCTCTTCCACGGAAGGTACGTTTCTAATCACGGACATCTCTATTTAATTTACGGGCCGTTATTTAGTGTTCATGATTAGCCTGGTAGATAAAAGATACTAATATTGACTAATTTATTAAGATGAATTGGAATTTCGATTATTCTAAGACCATTTATAGTTTATACAAATTGATGAGCTAACTTGCAAGACATCCTTGTAATGATGATTGAGTATTATTATTTGCATTGCTAAGATTTCTCCAATTAATATACCTTTTTAATTAGATATGACTTGTCCCAAGGGGACACCAAGCGGTGCGACCTCCTGTGTGTGAACAGTGAGGTCCCGGGTTCAAACCCCACTGCCCCCTCCCCAACTCCCCCAAGTCAAAAAAAAAAAAAATTAGATATGAATTGGGTTGGTTAGTTCAAATTATCATGGGCTTTGAAATAATTCAAACTTTGAATCTATTTTAGTAATTAATCATGGGCTTAGATATATCTAAGCACAGGGACATCCATAATAATAAATGCCTCGTTAGAATATCCTGAGAGTGAGAATATGTATATCGTGCAGGGAGATATGGGAGCAGAGCAAATCGAGTTTCAAAGAGAAGGAAAAGGACATACACACGAAGCTGATGAGCAAATACAGACAAGTACCCGAGTGGTGGTTTTGGAGCATTCTTGTGGGAAATGTGGCGCTTACTATCTTCGCATGCGAGTATTACAAGGAGCAGCTTCAGCTTCCATGGTGGGGCGTCATCCTCGCCTGTGCTATTGCCATCTTCTTCACTCTTCCCATCGGCATCATCACCGCCATTACTAACCAGGTGATCCTATTGAATAAAAAGCCGAGAAAAAAGAGTATTCGTCTAACTGTACGTATAATATGATTACAGACGCCGGGGTTGAACATCATCACGGAGTACATAATCGGATACATCTACCCCGGGTATCCGGTGGCCAACATGTGCTTCAAGGTATACGGCTACATCAGCATGACGCAGGCCATCACCTTCCTCCAAGACTTCAAGCTCGGCCACTACATGAAGATCCCTCCAAGAACGATGTTCATGGCGCAGGTGGTGGGGACGCTCATCGCCGCCCTCGTCTACCTATCAACGGCGTGGTGGCTCATGGAGACCATCCCAGGGATCTGCGACCAATCTTCAGACAGCGTGTGGACATGTCCGGGCGACCACGTGTTCTACGACGCGTCGGTGGTGTGGGGGCTGATCGGGCCGAGGAAGATGTTCGGCAATCAGGGGCTGTACGGGGCGGTGAACTGGTTCTTCCTTGGCGGGGCCGTGGCGCCGCTGCTGGTGTGGGCGGCGGCAAAGGCGTTCCCCGGTCAGGAGTGGATCAGGCTCATCAACATGCCCATCTTGATTGGCGCGTGCGGGCAGATGCCACCGGCGACGGCCGTGAACTACACATCGTGGATCATACTGGGGTTTCTGTCGGGATTCGTGGTGTTCCGGTACAGGCCGGAGTTGTGGCAGCGGTACAACTACGTGCTGTCGGGGGCGCTGGATGCCGGGCTGGCATTCATGGGGGTGCTGCTGTATTTGTGTTTGGGGCTGGAGGATATTGGGATAGAGTGGTGGGGGAATAACCTCGACGGCTGCCCCTACGCCTCTTGCCCTTCTGCTCCGGGGGTTGTCGTACAAGGTTGTCCTGTTATGTCCTAGCAATATTTATACGATCAAGAATTCATGATTATAAACCTGGTCCATCGTGAATGTAATTTCAAGAACCAAATTGTAATTGTTCATGTAAATTTGGTGTGCAACACCATTTCCCACAATCGATTATTTTAATAATATTTTTTATAGCAATAATATTTATTATAATATTATGAATTAAAGAAAACATCATAATCTACCCAAAATTAATCTTTTAGTTGCATGAAATATTACCCATCAGGATTAAAATGTGGAAAATCTAGCTTCTTTAGTGTTAAAATGACTTATCTTTACCAAACATACTTTATTAATTTATTTTTATATTATGTTCAAAAATACTTCATATGTTCCATCTATCTTGAGACACTTTCTTTTTTAGGCGTCCCACCTATATGTCTTGAGACATTTTTTTATTTGACAAAAGTTTTACCTTTTATATTCACCTTTTTACTTTTTCACCTACACACAAAACACTATTTTCTTAATTCTTGTGGCAAAAAAAAGGTCTCAAGATAGTCGGGACAGAGGGAGTAACAAAAAATAATAAAATAATAACTTTTAAAAAATAAACAAAACCTAAATTTTGGGTAAAACCATATTTTGGGTATAAAAAAGTTTCATAACCATTTCTAGCCCAAGTAACTTCCAGTGAAATTCTTCCGGCACTCATTTTCGGCGAGTTTCACCTGCCGCTAATTTTCGGTGGTCGTAATTCCGTTGTCGTCCTCTTTAGACAAGTACTTCCTCTTAATATCATATATTTTTCAATTTGTTGAGAGTTTCCGAAAATGAAGTTTATGAATTTTGTTGGGCAAAACATATAGGAACCAGTCTTAATCCACTTTTTAATGTTTGAAATCATGAGATTTTGTTAGCAAATTATATGTTTTGATGGAATGCCAAAGCCCAATGGAACCTTGCTGATGGTTAAAACATAGCTTATGAATATCACAAGTATTCTAAGCTGATATAGATTAATTGCTAAAGAAGTCTAAGGCTGCTAGACCCAATTGAAGATCCAGTTGGAGTCCCAAGCTAATGGAAAAATTCCAACCTGAAGGATCAATAATGTGGCTGAGTGGATCGTGGTTCGTGCCCATGCCACTAAGCACGAGCACTAAGTGACAAGCTGATAGAAACATCAGCTTGACCTAGCAGATGTGAGTGAAGGGCAACATGCTGACCCGTGCCCAGACTCACTCATACCACGTCAACCCTTTAGTCAAAAGGTTCAGAGCAAAATTAGCTCCTACAGCGTATACTCTTCTGACACTACAAAAAAATACGAAAATACCGACAAAAATTACCAGCAGCGCGGCTACCGCCAGTAATTACCGGCCACTGATGTGTGCATTTTAGTTACCTAGTTTAGTGTGTGTTTCACTATGGTTTTGTATGGTTTTACATGATTTGTGGTATTTTGGATGTAGGAATTGAGTGAAAATTGGAGATGGATTTTGTGGATGGAAGAAGTTGAAGAAATCGAATTTTTGCATGGATTTTGAGGAAGTTGGATGACTCGTGAAGATGGAAGAAGATTTGGGCTTGGAATATTTTCTTGGATTTTAATTAAACTGGATTAATTATGTATTGGGCCTTTATGTTCGATTTTTTTGGCAGCCCAATTTAAAGTTTGCGGCTATTTGTGAATTGTGGGAGCTAATTCCCTTAGTTAATTCTTTTTGACCTAGTCGCTACTTTAGAATATATATAGTAGGTGATTAGGTTGACTTTTGGGGATACATTTTTTGATACTTTTAAATTTCCTAGGCATTAGACGTATTTTAATTAGTGCTTAAGTTTAGGTTTTAGCTTAACTTCGCTCTTCTTGTTTTGGAGATTGGCGGATTATTCAAGAAGTGGCAGACGAATTTTTCTTTTAATTCCAAAGTAGTGGTGACTTTTATTTTATCTTGCAATTTTATTTATTGTTTGATTTCTATGATTGCTTTAATTTATTTGCTTGTTCTTAATTTAATTATGAGTAGCTAAATTCTTAATTCGGCGAGAATAATGAAACTCTAATTTAATAATCTGTAAGACCTAATTGAGCATAAAATTGATTCCAATTGATTTCGATTTATTCCTAGTGTTTAAAGATAATTCTGATTTTATTTAAGCCTGATCAACTTAGGTTTAATTGGATTATAGCCAATTAGCACCTCCAATCCGTAATTGTTGGAATAGGGCTGATTAGTGATAAAACTACCGTGTTCGTAGTATGAATAAATTGGTGGATTAATTATTAGTAGCGTATCTAGGATAATTGGTCTAAACTGGGTTCATTTATCTTAATGCTATTGAAATATTAAATCTAGGTCTGGCGTCTCCAGCTAGGTTATATTTAATAAGGGAAATAAGCAGGTCTGGCGTCTCCAGCTGTTTATCGACACAGTAAGTAGGAATTGGGGTACGTCTGTTGCGTTCACGGTATCCTATAACTGGTTGGTTGATAGGGATTAATTAATCTTTACGTCGATGATCAGAGTTTTGAATTAGTGTGGATTTATTCGAGCCGAGTTACTTCTTTATTGATTAATTTCTAGATTCTTATTTGATTTATTGCTTTCTTAGTTATAATTAATTTTCTCAAAATTAAGGCGTGGTGGCATCACCAAAATTATAGATTTTAGGGAATTGAATGATTACTTGCTCTCTGTGGGATCGACCCTACTTGTCATTATACTAATTATTCTTGATAATTCTGCAGGAATTATTTGGTGGAAAACGACGTCCACCAGCCACTCACCGACGGCGACCAAGCCGCCCCCCTCCCCCCCCCCCCCCCAGCCGCACCCCCTACCCTCAGTCGCGGAACCGCCGCGCCTCACCCCTAGCCGCCGCTCCGTCGCTGCCTTGATGACGCTCCGCCACCGACCACCACCGTATGCTTTCGCTTTCGCCATTTTACTTATTTATTTATTATTATTATTTTGTTAGATTAAAATTAATGTTAGATTAATTTTAATTAATAGTATGATTAATTATGAATTTGTTAGTTTATAAAGTATGATTAAGTATGAATTTGTTAGACTAATTTATTTATTTTAGATAAATTTGTTTGATTAAGTATGAATAAGTAAATTTTAAATAATTTTTTTGAACAAGTATGTTAGTATGTGTTTAGGATAAAATGATTACATATATGCTACTATATTGTGGGATATATTTAATCAGTTTCTTAAGGATCTTCTCTCTTTGGGATAGAAATTGATTATTTCAGTCATGCTAAATGGGCCTTGGCGTATTCTCCTTTTTGGACGAGCATTCGTGATTTGGTTGATAATATGGTGGAGAATTCTTTTTCTTTCATTAGTACTGGTGCTAGTACTTTGTTCTGGCGTGATGGTTGGCAGGGATATAAGCTGGTAGATAAACTTGGTATTCCTGATTACATGCACATGTACTTGAACCAGGCGGTTGATGATTACTACTTTGATGGAATATGGCATTTCACGGAAGATTTTGTGGTTCGATTTCCTGATGTGGTGGTGGATATGCTTCTCCTCCCGATTGGTGAGGAGGAAGGCGCGCGTTATTGGAAGCCTTCTGCTACGGGCAAGGTTACCTCGGCTTTAGCTTACACTGAGATCAGTCCGTCTTTTCCCAAAGTCCGTTGGGGGTCGTGGCTCTGGGAGCGATTCATTCCGGATCGCAGATCTATGATATGTTGGAGAATAATCCACTCCAAAATGCCAACGTTGGATAGCCTTGGCAGAAGGGGGATTCAAGGTCCTAATCGTTGTATTTTATGCGGTAAGGCTGAGGAGAATTTGACGCACCTTTTTTGGGAGTGCTCTGGTATTCGTCCTTCTTGGATGGAAATTCTGACTTGGTTTGATAAACAAGACCTGGAGAGGAGTTCGGATATTCATTCCTTCTTAGTTTCCTCGTGGAATGTGGAGTGTAGTCCCTTGGTGTGGGCTTTCTGGAAAGCGGCGGTTATTAATATGGTTTGGAAAATTTGGGACTGCCGCAATCAAGCCACCTTCGATGAGAAGGAGTTTCATCCGAAGATGCTTTTGAGTTTCCTTAAAGTTACCTTCAAAGAGATGTATGCTCAGTTCTCTAAACTTGGTTATTCCAATAACTCTTGGAATGACTATCTTATTCTTCGCCGCATTGGTGTGGCGACTCGGGTTCGACCACCCCCGATGATGATTGAAGTTCATTGGTGGCCACCAGTGGGCAGCTGGATTAAAGTAAACACGATGGCTCGGCGATGGGTGCCCTGGGCATTATCGCTGCGGGCGGGGTGTTTAGAGATAATTGGGGCTGGGTTCGAGGTTGTTTCCACTTTAAAAGGGGCAAGGGTTTTGCTTTTGAGGCTGAACTCCTCGCTGTTATTTATGCTATTGACATAGCTCATCATCATGGCTGGCGGTAACTTTGGCTCGAAGCTGATTCGACTTATATTGTTCGTCTTCTTCAGACTCGGTCGATTGAAGTGCCTTGGCGCTTTCTGGCGGCTTGGAAAAACTCTTTAAGGCTCCTTGATGACTTCCAATTTCAAGTCTCACATATTTATCGGGAAGGCAATAAGCCGGCGGATCTGATGGCCAACTTGGATCGAAGCGAAGGTTGGTGGCCTTACGCTCTGGATGAGATTAAACTTGCGGTGTCTCTTGATATGGCAACGCATAGCACCGTTCGTGTTAAGTTATGAGACCAGAGCAGAGCTTCTCAAAGGTCTGGGCAGAGTTCGGCGCGGATCTTTGCAGTTGTTAGAGTAGATTCCTTAGCATTGCGGCTCTGAAGACCAGATCAGAGCTGGGCAGGGACCAGAGCAGAGCAGGTCTGTGCTCTGACGACCAGATCAAAACTGTTGATAACACTCATGTTTCCATTGTTTTTAGTGTTCTTATGATGTAAATTTTATAGGAAATTGAGTGTTGGATGATTGTTTTGTGCTTAAATTGCTTTATCTTGTGAAATATGTTACTTGCTCGTACTTTGATAAATTTTACAGAAATATGGAGTTCGAATTTGGACTGTTGATCTTAATGAAAGTTGTAGTTCGTCTCGATACGAGTTCGTAGGCGCAAACGGTTCGCAAATCCGAGTTCGGACGAGAAAGATATGGCCGAAACAAGAAAGTCGCGCGCAGCAGTGAATAGTGCCCGACGGGAATTTCGGAATTTTCGGGATTTTGCGGGATTTTCGGATTTTATCAGTATTTTCGAGCTCTATACTGTATTTATCCTCTGTGCCTATATATAGGTCCTCTTTTGACCTATCTAGGGTTCCTTTTTCAGTTCCAAACTTTTATTTTTCAATTTCATAGCTTTAGAATTTATTGCTTTCCAGTTTTTACTGCTTGGATTGGATTTCCACAAGATTGAAGATTCAAGCTGCTACATTCGTTCTTATTCAGTTTTTATATAATTCAGTTTTTCCAATTGCTTTCTTTTTAATTATGTTTATGTTTTATTTCAGTATGTCTGGCTAGTTTCGTTTAGCTGATTCTAGGGTTTGTAAATAGTTGATTGAATTTATGTGATTAATTTGTTAATACCTTTTTGCCTTCCAGTTTATGATTCATAATTCCTGGTGCTTGAATTCTTGTGAATTATCTGATCAATAGTTTGCATGTTTAGCTATTCGGTTTGAGACCTAGCGGAGATAACTGTTTAGCGGATTCAGGAATGTATGATATGATTTTAACCTTGAGACCTAGCGGAGATAGGTGGGTCATAGGGAGCTATTCTTAGGAGCTATTGGGAGTTAGTAGATTTTCTTGAGACCTAACGGAGATAGAGAATTTATTAATCTACGATCATTGCTGCTCTAGCGAGAGTATTTGGTTAATTAAGTGATCTATCATCATAACTGGATTAAATTGGTACATAGGATTAATAGATTAATTACGTAGATTTAATTAATGAATTTACTACCCTAGGATCAGTTGTCTTTTATATTTGATTCTTCTACGTGCTTTTATTTGCTACTATTTGAGTTTAAAGTTAATTAAACCTTCCTTCTTTCGTTTGCCTGAATATTACTAGAGTTTAATTAGGATTACTTAGAGTGATTCGTCATAATAGTCCCTGTGGATACGATACTCGGTTACTTAATTTGTGCTACAATTGTACCGTGTTAGTTGCGGTAATTTGTTGCTAATAAAATAGTGATCAACTGTCCACAGGCATAGACCAGAGCAGAGCTGTTACCAGAGCAGAACTGTTACCAGAGCAGAGCAGGTTCGTGCTCTGGAGACCAGAACAGAGCAGCCCACAAGCAGCGACTAGAGCAGCGCTGATTCCAGAGCAGACCTGTTTCCAGAGCAGACCTGTTACCAGAGCATCAGAACAGCCCACAGGGATAGACCAAAGCAGAGCTTTTACCAGAGCAGATCTGTTACTAGAGCAGTGCAGGTCTGTGCACTGGAGACCAGACTAGAGCAGACCACAAGCAGCGACTAGAGCAGAGCTGTTCCCAGAGCAGACCTGTTACCAGTGCACATCTATGAAGTTAGAGTTGTTACCTGCCCAGAGCAGCTCAGTTACCAGAATAGACCCCGGAGCACTGCTCTGCCCCGGCGCTGTGCAACACGTATCTGCCTCGGAGCTGCTATTTAATGTCAGAAACCCAATGAGAGGACATCGTTCTTGGCAGATCTGCAGACCGGATAGGCAGGGGGTGTTTGCGGCGACGGCATATTACCGGCCGTGTAACTACCCTTACTGCTTACCTGTGGCTTTTTTCACTTCGGTTTGCGATTTTGAGGATGGTTAGTTTCTTGCGACGACGTCTCACCGACCGAAACTTTTTGCCTCTAGTTTTTTTCCTTCGGGGTGTTCTCGGTAGTGGGGTGCTTACGGCGACGGCGTATAACCAATCGGGTAGCTACCCTTTCTGCTTTCCTCGTGGGGTCAATTGGGTTGTGGGTTGTGGGGTGCTTACGACGACGGTGTATAACCGGCCGTGTAGCTTCCCTTCTTTGGGTCTGGGCTCGTTTGAGGTTGGCAGTTTTTTGGCGACGGCGTCTCACCGGCCTTTCTGCCTTCCGAGCTTTTTGGGTTTTGGTTTTCGTTGGGTTAGAGCCGAGATTGTTTGGGGACGATGGTTAGGCCGGAGTGTTCTCGGTAGTGGGGTGCTTACGGCGACGGCGTATAACCGATCGGGTAGCTACCCTTTCTGCTTTCCTCGTGGGGTCAATTGGGTTGTGGGTTGTGGGGTGCTTACGACGACGGTGTATAACCGGCCGTGTAGCTTCCATTCTTTGGGTCTGGGCTCGTTTGAGGTTGGCAGTTTTTTGGCGACGGCGTCTCATCGGCCTTTCTGCCTTCCGAGCTTTTTGGGTTTTGGTTTTCGTTGGGTTAGAGCCGAGATTGTTTGGGGACGATGGTTAGGCCGGAGTGTTCTCGGTAGTGGGGTGCTTACGGCGACGGCGTATAACCGATCGGGTAGCTACCCTTTCTGCTTTCCTCGTGGGGTCAATTGGGTTGTGGGTTGTGGGGTGCTTACGACGACGGTGTATAACCGGCCGTGTAGCTTCCATTCTTTGGGTCTGGGCTCGTTTGAGGTTGGCAGTTTTTTGGCGACGGCGTCTCATCGGCCTTTCTGCCTTCCGAGCTTTTTGGGTTTTGGTTTTCGTTGGGTTAGAGCCGAGATTGTTTGGGGACGATGGTTAGGCCGGAGTGTTCTCGGTAGTGGGGTGCTTACGGCGACGGCGTATAACCGATCGGGTAGCTACCCTTTCTGCTTTCCTCGTGGGGTCAATTGGGTTGTGGGTTGTGGGGTGCTTACGACGACGGTGTATAACCGGCCGTGTAGCTTCCCTTCTTTGGGTCTGGGCTCGTTTGAGGTTGGCAGTTTTTTGGCGACGGCGTCTTACCGGCCTTTCTGCCTTCCGAGCTTTTTGGGTTTTGGTTTTCGTTGGGTTAGAGCCGAGATTGTTTGGGGACGATGGTTAGGCCGGAGTTCCGGAAACTTTCGCTTCCACTCTTTCCTTCTTGCTTTTCGTCTTGTAGACGAGTACTCTTTTTGCTTTTTACGGTTTTTCCCTTTGGATTTTCCGTAAAAAAGTTTTAATGAGGCTCGGCCCTTAGTCTGCTTTTCTTGTGCTTTCAAGGGTTTTTTTTAGGTTTTTTCTTTTTTAATAAAATCGCAGTTTAATTATTGCTTATTTTATATTGTATTGCTTGAACAATTGGGGATCGGGTAGACTTAGCGGATAGACTTAGTAAATTAGAACCATTATGGTTAACATAGCTGCTGGTAGAGTCAAGCACTTGGTAGTTAGGATAGTAGGGTTATGCTGTCGAAATTTTCTTTGATTCAAGTAATTTATGATATTTTATTTATTTTTTTCAATTACAATTTACAAGAATAAATGATAATCGTCTGCGGATGTACGCGAGATACAATGATCGTTCTGCATTTGAAACGGGACTTCAGGGTTTCCTTGAGTATGCGATAAGTTAAACGGCTTACACAGATAGAGTAGGTAATATTAGGTGTCTGTGTAGGAAGTGTAAGCACGAGACATTTTTATTTGTGCTTACAGTTAGAGAACATGTTACTAGGCGTGGGTTTCTCCACAATTACACAACCTAGGTTTATCATGGGAAAGCACCAGTGTATATGCCACCAGACATACTACAATGGATAAGGATAATGGGTCATACAACAACTACCAAAGGATGGTGTATGATCATGCTGGACCTAGTAATTACCAAGATCCTCCAAATCTCGAGGAGCCGCCCAATCCTGACGCTCAACAGATTTATGACATGTTGAACGCAGCCGATAATCCATTGTACCCTTCCTGTGACACTTACTCACAGTTATCCTTTATGACACAATTCATGAGCATAAAGGTTGAAAACCACATGTCAGAGAGATGTTAAAATCAGTTATCTTTTATGTTTCAAAATGTTTTACCGAAGGATAACAATTGTCCCGACGACTTCTATAGTACGAAGAGAAATCTGCGCGGTTTGGGTTTGCCTGTAGAGAAGATCGATTGTTGTGTTCATAATTGCATGCTCTATTGGGGAGACGATAGTGAGTTGCACTACTGTAAATTTTGTGGTGAGTCACGATATAAGGAGAACTTGCGTGCATCTGGAAGCCGCCGAAAGAAACGTGTGGCAACCAAGCAGATGCAGTACTTTTCTTTGACGCCCCGACTGCAGAGGTTGTTTGCATCTCCAACAACAGCCAAAAATATACATTAGCATGCGACTTCAACAGACGATGGGGTTATGCGCCACCCGACAGACTATCCGGCATGGAAACACTTGAATTCAGTTTATCCTGGATTCGCTCAGGAGACCAGAATTGTGAGATTGAGCCTCTCTACAGATGGTTTTGTCCCCTTTGCACAATCAGGACGTCAGTATTCTTCTTGGCCGATTATTGTCACACTGTATAACTTGCCTCAGTGGTTGTGCATGAAAGAACAATTCATGTTTCTCACAGTTCTCGTGCCTGAGCCATCTAACCCGAAGATGAAGTTGGACGTTTTCTTGCAGCCACTAATACAAGAGTTGAAATCTTTGTGGGAGCTAGGTGTTAACACTTACGACATATCTTTGAAGCAAAATTTCCAAATGCGGGAAACTCTTATATGGACTATCAGTGATTTTCCAGCGTACGCTATGTTGTTTGGGTGGGGTACAACTGGAAGATTGGCATGTCCACATTGTATGGAGGATATAGAAGCTTTCACTCTACCGAAGAGGGAAAACAATCGTGGTTTGGCAATCATCGGAAGTTCTTACCTCGTAACCATGTATTTAGGATAAATAGAACTTCATTCTTGAAGAATAAGGCATGCAATGTGAATCCACCAGAACAGAAATCGGGAACATAAATATTGAATCTAATCGAGGGGTGGGGTTGGGCTTCGTGAAGGTTACAGAAGACTTTGATGGCAGAAACGCCCAACTTGCAAGAGGTGTGCGTGCTGGAATATTTTGGCTATCCAATTAAGAAGACAGTCTTGTTCAAATGTGAATGGTTTGACTTGTCTGATCAGGGAACTTCTATTGATAGAGACTTCAAGTTGGTTTTAGTGAACCACACAAGGAGATATAAGAAGTACGATCCCTTTATTTTCGCGAGTCAGGCAGTTCAAGTGTTTTACTGCCCCTATCCCAGTACGAACTAATCAAAGAAAAGCTGGTGGTCAGCATGCAAACTCAATGCAAGATCAAAGGTTGAAGTCTCTACTGTCGCATCAAACTCAACATTAGATCAACCATTTCAAGATGCGGCTGTTACTATTATGTCTACCCGCACAATTGTAGACGGTGACCCGCCACTTCTTGTTCATCCCCTAGGTGGAATTGTTGACATTGAAGATGACGATGAACCAGTCACTGATCAAGACATAAACACGTTATCTGATGATCATGACGGTAGTGATGGTTGGCAAAAAGATTGGTGATAGGATTAACTGTAGGGGTTATGGCCAAAAAATACATAAACTTTGAAAAAAGTTGCAATTTTCACCAGAACTTTCAATTAAGCCCCAAAATACATGAATTTATATTTTTGTTGTAATTTTCACCTAAGTTTGACTTTCAACGAAATTAGAGCTTAATTGACAATCGAAATTAAGTCAAATATATTAATTTTTGTCTTCTTAGACCTCCGACCTTCTAAATACTCATTATCATTAGAAGTTAGACCAACATCAGGTGAATTTTTAACTGTCACTTAAGCTCTAATTTCGTTGAAAGTCAAACTTAGGTGAAAATTGCAACAAAAATATAAATTCATGAGTTTTGAGGCTTAATTGAAAGTTTAGGTGAAAATTGCAACTTTTTTCAAAGTTCGTGTATTTTTTTGCCATAACCCCTTAATTGTAAATGTACAACATGGAATATTTGACAATGTATTTGTTCATGTATTTGATGTATTTCATTTGTTGGCGCGCTGTTCACGTATTTGTAAATTCACATAACTGATTGAGTTGAACACTTGGTAGTTAGGATAGTGGGGTTATGCTGCCGAAATTTCATTTGATTCAAGCAATTTATGAATTTTATTTGTGTCTTGCTCATCTGAATCAATTTGAAATAGGTAACATGTCTACTCGTAGAGGTTTCCATATGTTTTCTCGGTCTGAAGATGAGCAGCAGACTGATCAGACATCTTTATAAAAAGGATTCAGAACCCAAGCGAGTACACTTGAAAGTTGACTTCGTCAGCGGTGAAGAATGTGTACTTTAAGGAATTCAAGGTAATTGAATTTCTAGTATATATAAATTTATCATAATATATTGTTAAAATGTTATATATTAAATTAAAAAAAAATTCAACAGAAAGAATATGTTTGGGATCCTAAGGATGAGCGTGATGTGAAGGCGATATGGGAGCGAAATGCCCGCAAAAGGTATAGTGACAACATGAGCGACTTGAAGAGTCGCCTCAGGGAGAACACTGAGGCAAGACGGGTCATGCAGATACCCGTGGGCATGACTGATGATTTCGGGATGGGGCTCCAGGCAAACTGGGCGCGGGACGAGGTTCAGGCCGTTTCTCAGCGTGTGCGTGCGAACCGAATGTCTGAGCCCGATGGACCCGGTACAGAGATCAACAGGCACGTTGGAGGGTCTCAGTCCACTCATATCCTGCAGCAGAGTCTAGTTAGTAATTATCAATTAAGTTCTTAAGTAATATATATATATATATATATATATATATATATGTATCACAAATAATAACTTATTTATCTTATATATATGTATGAACAGAGCTTGGAGAGTGGACTCCCCCCGACTGCACAGAACTATAGCACCTTCCTCCACCTCCACACACGCTCGGATGGAAGTTATATGAATGATAGGAATGTCAAACTTGATGTAAGTGTTTAAGTTTAATCAAATATTAGTAATACATAGTGAAATGTAATCCCCTCCGTCCCATTATTGAAGACACACTTTCCTTATTGGGTTGTCCCAATAATAAAGACACACTTCTATTTTTGGAAAAAATTATAGGAGTATTACATTTAATTAATCCTACCCTAATTACACTATAAAAGTTGAAACCCTAAACTATTCTAACCTATTCTCTTCCAAACTAGCCACCCCATTTTTGGAACACACCCAAATTCGCTGCCCATCTCCTCCTCCTCCTCGGCGAAGTCGCCGTCGATGAGGTACAACCACCGCCGAACACCCCTCGCCCCTCCGTCAACTACCATTTTTGGGGGCTAGGTTTTGCAGGGCGTCTGTGAAGAGAGGTGAAGGAAAGAGGATGACGCGTTCTTCCTCTGGAATCGCCGCTGACCTCCATCTGGAATCCTCAGCGCCCTTCACCTCATCCCTCTGTCGCTTTCTTCCTCTGGAATCGTCGTCGCTCTTCTCTCCAACCCTAGATCTCCGGTCCGGCTGAAAACCCCTGGCCCCAATTTCCAACCTCAGATCTCCACTGCCACAGCTGCCGCCCTCCTCTCCAACCCCAGATCTCCACCGCCGCAACTGCCATCTCCACAGGCGCCGCCAAAAAACCCTAGCCCCAATTTTCAGAAATCATCCCAAAAAGTTAACCCTAGCACTACACTCGGCCTTTCCATCTCTCTCACTCTCTCGAAACTTTTATGGTCTCTCTCTCTCTCAATCGATCTTTTCCTTTAACCTTAAAAATTCGCCGCCCTCCTTCGAAACCCTAGCTACACCCCTCCATCCGCGCCGCCCTCCTCTGAAACCTTAAGGTTTTGCCGCCCTAAGCCCCCCTTTCCCTGTTTCTGGAACCATAGATCTACGTGTTTATGGCCGATAAACTAGGTTGGTTGGCCTATTTGAACTTAGAATTCATCCCCGATTCGGAGGACAAAGAATTCTTTGATTTCTTACCTTCGTTGCCGTTGCTGCCGTCTCGTTATTTCTATGAGGGGAGCGGTGGATTCCAGGGTTCCGAGGAGTCCGCCAGTGGTGCTTTCATGGAGGGTTTGATGGCTGAAATCTACGGTCTTCCATCCGTTCATTCTCTGATCCGTCGGCCCATCTATCGCCACCCCTCTACCGCGATGAAGGTGGAAGAGCCAGAGCTAGTCTCCCTCCTATGCACGGAGAACTGGGATGACATCATGCGTGAGCGGGAAGAGGTTGTTGGCGGTGACTGGTGGCTCCGGTGCTCCCCTTTGTTAAGAAGGATGGTGGAGAACATGTTTCCGGCTCTAAAAGGGTGAAATTGTTCTTAATGATCTTCCATTGTGTTCCTCTATGTCTAGCATGAGTACAGTGTGGTAGATGGAATCCTCTATGCTGAAATGATGAATAAATGCTCGGTTGTGTAATTTTCATGCCTTGTCCAAAAAATTTATGATTATCTGTGCTACTTCATGAGATTGTGGGTTGTATCCCTTACATTTTGATTGATGGTTGTGAATTGGTTCTTTCTTGTGACTAATTGTGTTTGATTGAATATGGTGTGTATCCTGGATGGTTCTTTCACTGTGAATTGGTTCTTCTTGTGATTGTTGGTATGAGAGGTGTGTCCCTCTATGCTCTCTTGTGTGTTGGTATTAGAGTTGTCCCTTTGTGCTCTCTTGTGTGTTGGTATAAGGGTTGTGTCCCTTTTGTTTTTTAATGCTTGGAGTCATTTAGGCTGTGTTCCTTTATAAGGAGCTTTCAAAAACTAGTCTTTACAAAAAACTAGCCCTTATACAATGTCAAGCTGTGAGGCATTTACAAAGAACTAATCTTTACAAAAAACTAGCCCATTTACAAACTGTTCTTTACAAAAACATAGCCTTTTTACTAAATGTAAGGCATTTAAAATCAACTAACTAAGTGGATCAATCCTCAATCATATTCAATTGATTAAAGGCTGCCTCCATTGCTCCAAATGCGTTAGGCTTTAATCCCAACTGCACTTTCAGTTGGTCTATGCCCTCCACCACTCCTTTTTCAAATAAATAGCCAATGCACTCTTTCACGAGGTCTTTTGGCACTTCCAATGCTATTGAAAGTGCACCCTGTCTTGCAAGCATTCCCTTCTTCATGTGTGGGAGCTTGTAACAATGATGCCCTCTTATTTTTAAAATTTCAGTTAAACATCCCTGTTGGCTCAAGAATACAGAGTTTAAAGTATGAGGACAGAGCTCCTCAAATGATTTCTCAACTGCCTTTACTAGCTTAGTCTCATTTGTGGCAATCTGTTCGAGAGAGAACCGTAGCCTCAATAACTTGTTGGGGGCTGTCAGATCTGGTCGGATAGTTCTAGAATGAGCTCTGATCAGCCCCTTAGAGATCCATCTACCCACTGTACTCTTTGAACAATTTATACCGGTTGCTAACCTTCGAATGGTCCCCCTTTTGTGCAACTCCAGACTTGATATGAGTTCTAAATCAATGTGCACTCTTTTTCTTCTAACCTTGTTGATTTTCTTGCTTTGTACTCTTATTAACTGACCTTGTGTGTGTTCCTCTTTCACAGCCTTCCATAAACAGGCAATGGAGATCCTACAACAGCCCCATTTCGCCATGGCAGCTGTATGCGTCCTATAGTGGAGCTTCCCATCGGTAGAATTTTGAAGAAGAAACAAGGCAATAGCTTGTCTTTGTTCACTAGTTAAATCTTTTCTTCTAGTCATCTTTCTTTTTTTCGGTGGGAAGAATTTTTTGAGCACTAAAATTGTGTGGAATTGCTGCAGAAATTATTGTGAAAGTAGTGTGGCAAATACCCCTTTTATAGGGTTGTAAACAAATTTTCAAATGTTATGTGGAATTGATGCAGCGCCATTTTTTTGGTGGGAAATGAAATTGGTTTATTTCAATTCAGTTTTGATGGTTCAATTTTTTGAGTTTGAGTGGAATTTTGATGCAGCGCCTTTTTTTTGCATTTGGTGATTCAATATCAATTTGCATTGATAATAGTGAGAAAAAAAATAAATGGGAATTCTGAAAAAAAATTAATAAATTAATTTTTTAAAATTCCGAAATTTAATTATTTAAAATTTTAAATTTCAAGTCAAAACTTAAAATAAAAGTCAACACATTCATTAAACTTCAACTAATCAAATACACTAATGGTGGTGGGCCAGAATACTTTAACACCTAAACTGCCTCTCCATAATCTTCGTGCCCAAATGAAATGTGTCTTCATTATTGGGACGGAGGGAGTATTTATTTTCTAACAATTATGCATTGTTATGCATGAATTAGGAGGAGATTCATCGCATTGCTGCTGCTACAGGACGAGAGGACCAACTGAACGAGATCTACTTGGAGCTCGTATATCTCGGCAGGTCACAGCTGTACAGCATTGGAAGTGCCGATATGAGCCAGGTTAGTAGGGGGTCTACCAGCACAAGGGATGTCTTAGCCGATGTATGAGATACGGATCACCACGCTGGAGGAGCAGCTGGCTGAAGAACTAGCAACACGTCGAGCCCTTGAGGAGCGGATGACTATGTTCGAGCAATAAATGAGGCAGCAGGGTCTTCAATTCCCTACTCATTAGGTCTCAGATCCCAGATCCATCATCTTGACTTCTATGTATTTATATTTTGATGAACTATTTATTTCATGTTTTGGAACAACATTACACTTGCACTTTGTTTTTATATTTATATTTTGTTCAACTATTTATTTCATATTGTGGAACAACATTGCACTTACCTATGCAATGTATGCAATTGGGTAAGATTGAATTCAACGTATACAATTGAGTTCAAAATACATTACAAATATTAAATTAAAATAGTTATGGGGTATAAGCTAGATTGATTTAAAGAAAAAAAAAACAAAAACAAAAACAAATTAATAAATAAATATTTTTTCGAAATAAAAATACGGACGGAAACGAGAACGATCCGTAATTTACAACATTTATTGGATATCATCTCGACATATTCTAAGGTTATAAATGTATGATATTGTATATTGAAATAGAGTTTAAATAAACTAATAGGTACTAGATATATCAATAATACGAGTGTTCTGTACTGGTGACCACTCGAAAGGAACTTCAAGGTTAAACGTGCTTGACTTAGAGCACAACTAAGATGGGTGACCCACTGAATAGTTCGTCTAACGTATGCAATAAAAATACAGTTTAAATACAGAAATACTTGTGTGGTATAAATAAATAAATAAAATAAATAAATAAAAATTTCTAAAAAAAATATCGGTGGCGGCCGCCGCCGTTCGGCGAGGACTACCAACGGTGACATCCGGCAACAGTGCCACCGCCATCCAGTCAATATTACCAGTGGCGGGATCGCCGCCGCTAATCATCGGCGTCCCTTGCCGCCGGTAAATCTCCAGCAATAGACCGCCGATCGCCGACAACAGTTAGCGGCGGCGTGGCCGCCGTTGATCACTGGTGGCCATCTTATGCCACCGGTATTTGAGTCACCGACGAGCGAAATACCGGCGGCGGCTAACTTTATTTCTGGCGGTATATGGGTGATTACCGGCGACAATTGTCGCCGATAATCGGCATATTTTTTGTAGTGCAAACATTAAATGCCTCTGAATATGCATTAAATGTAAATCCCGTTTTTCAGAAGAAAGTACAAGGAAGATTGTTGGACGTCAACATCAAGTACGGATATGCAAATCTTTCACCTCAGTCATTCTTTGCTATGATGCGAAGAATTCAAAAAGAACAACAGATCAAAATTTGAAGGTTCGAGTGAGAAGTCTGAAAGTTGACAAAGCAACAAGATCGCAACTACATAAATTGTCAATGAGACTACAACCGTGGAAATTACTAAGTACAAGACCGTAACCGTGTAAATTGCTAACTAACGGGATCGCAATAGTCGAAATTGCCAAGTTAAGATTAAAGGATTACCCTATGGACTCAGGGTTGTGGATGTAGGATGAAGTGCTCTGAACCACGTAAAAATATTTGTGTGTTGTACTATATTCTTTTGTCTTCTCTTGCTGCCTACCTACTTGTCTTGCTAAACTTATTGAGGTCCAAGTAGTCAAGACTTAGGGAAAATAAAATTGATTGTAATTTACAATCTCTATTTAAGATTCAGACTTAGCTCACTTGCAAAACCTTGATCCATGCAAATTTCAAGAACCAAATTGTAATTGTTCATGTAAATTTGGTGTGCAAGACCATTTCCCAAAATAAGTTATTTTAATAATATTTTTTACAAAAATAATATTTATTATAATATAATGAATTAAAGGAAACACGTTTGCTTATTGTTTACCACCGCAAGTGTACGAGTGCAAGTGTGTATAACAGCAAATAAGGTTGTACTGTGTTTATAATTTAATTGTGCACAATATTACACGGTTGATTTTGTTTAACCGTGTACAAAACTAATCAATTGTATACGTATTATAGTCAATTGTGCACAAAATAAATATTTTAAAAATAATAATTAATATATAAATTAATTAATAAAAAACAACTTATATACTTAATTAATAATTTAATTAACTAGCTAATTTAACAAAATTAAATATTTATTCATTTTTAATAATAACTAATTAAGATTTTTGTGAGCTTGAAATCTAAATCATAAATTAATAAATATATGCATACAATAAATAATAAATCATTAATTAATTTAATTAATTTTATGAAAATAGTATGTAAATGATAATTAAACTAATTTATAAATAATATGTCAACTGTGTATAAAATTCAACTGTGCATAACATTTACATGGTTGATTTTTTTACCGTGTACAAACCTAATCAACTATGTACGTAGATAATTCAATTGTGCACTGCAAAGATCAATTGTGCACAATATGTACACAGTTGATTTACTTTGTACACAGTTAATTTCTTATAACTGTATCATTGTGTATACAACTGTGTTTATAACGACACAATTGAACTCAACTGTGCATGGTTGTTTATGTTCACTGTGTCATTGTGGAACACAACTGTATAGTTAAGAACATTTCATAGCTCCCAACTGTGTCCTCCCAATCAAGCATTTATTTTATATTTTTCGTACGTAAAAAAATTAAATTTTATCATTATAAAATAACAAATCATGACTTTCATATCAATATATTCATAACTGTGTCATTGCAAATACAGATGTGTACTGCAACATTACTGTGCACAGCTCACCAAAATCAGAAAATAATTCATACAACTGATACACTGGGATGCACGGATTCGCCGGAAATCAACCCCGTGCAGTATCCGATTCGCGCGGGGGGCGGGTGCGGGCGCGATTCGCGTGGGATTCGCACGGGATTCGCCACCTGGCGAATCCCCCCAAAAATCAAAAAAAAAAATTTGGATTCGCGAATCGGATTCGCGAATCTTCACACAGCAAACATGGCGGTGGTGGCCGGTGGCTATGGCGCCTCGCCGTCGCCAAGGAGGAAGGCGGAGCGGCGACTTGTCGCTGCTGAAATATATTTAAAGGTTGGCTGTATTTTTAGTCTTCAAGCTTCTTCAGCCAGCTCTTGACGGCATCGCCGGGGATGGTTCGCGCCTCCGCGTCGTTCAAGAATTTCTGGATGGTGTCGAGACTCGCAGCTAGCTTTGCTGCTTCTTAGTTGAGACCTCGGATTTGAGAGAACTCTTTCTTGCAAAAGTCGATGAGGCTTTGAATTGGAGCTTGAAGGACGAAGGCAGCAGTTTTCGCATCCATTCTGTGTGCTGATAAATTAGAGAGAGAAAGAGAGAAAGAGAGAAATTGAGTGAGAGAAAGTAAGAGCAGAGGAATAGTTAAATTGAGTGTTCAAGGAGAAGAGTTTACAGCCTTTCATTCAAGATATTGTTTTCTTTTTTCATTTTATATATTTCAATCTTTGCCGACACTTTTATAAATTTGGGCTACCTTATATTTAAAGGTTGGCTGCATTTTTAGTTAAGAAAGGCTTGTTAATGAAATACATTAATTAGATTATATAAATAGTTTGATTTAATTATTTTAAGGATGATGCATAATAATTGGTATTTGATTGGTTATATATAATAAAATATATAAATATATATGGTATTTGATTGGTTATATATAATAAAATATATAAATATAATAGACGTATCCTTCACGAATCGCACCCTATAATTTTTAAAAATCCGTATCCCCGCGCCCGAATCGTATCGCTCCCGCCCCCGCCCCCTCGCACCTGTGCAATCTAGCTGATACATTTGCTATGAATTTAACGTACATACCTAAATACAATCAGAATACCCAAAGAATTTTGAACGATCCAAGCTTTTTTATATAAAAAATCGCCACTTTTTTTTTGGTAGTTTTCGTGGGTTTTGAGTAAACCCAAAAAAAAAAAGAGTGAAGAGGAAGAAGTATTTCAACACTTTTCAGCTATTTACATTCACCAACTTACCTTACATTAGCATTTAAGTGGCCATTAATTTAGTTGTACGATGAAGATTCACCTGCGAAGTGATACGATGAAGAATGAAGAATTAGGAAGAAAATGAAAAGAATACATCGTCTGTGAGCTTCTTCATAAATGAGGAATTTTTTTTTTGGTAAAAGTTGACTTTTTCAAAAGAAAGAGAGAGAGAGAGAGAGTTTGGTAAAAGAAAGAGTTTTTTTTTTTTTTTTTTTTTTTTTTTTTTTTTTTTTACTATTTAGTAAGGGTAGTATGAAAACCCTAGGAGATACGTGAAATCCCTTGCGCAGTCGTCTTCTTGACCTAGCCTTGCCCGCCGCCGTGATGGAATCCGGCCACTCACCTCGTGGTGGCCATGATCGATCGGCTCTAAACCTTCCTTCTATATCCAATAACTTCACACCTTTGTCGGCTGCAACACAATCCCCTTCTAAAAACCCTACGGCCAAAGATAACTTGGTTATCGAAGCAAACCCGGTGGATGCTGCTACGAATGCAGCCACCGGCCTGTCGTCGCCACTGAAGCATACCCACGAGATTCCTGTTGTGCTAAATTATGCGGCTGCTGTGAGGCCGTGTGCACGAAAGTCGGACCTCCCTGCTCATCGATTCCAAGCACTTCATGCTTTCTCTTTGGGCGGCGTCGATACTCTCTCGATCCCCCCAGAATTCTACAAGGAACGTAATGCAGATTTCAAATATGCTCTCATAGGTAGATTATTCCTGCGCAAAGGCACAAAACCCAAACTTGTGCATGCTATTTGGATGATTTCGAATTCATGGCAGTTAATACCAATGGGAAAGGGCTTCTTCACCATTAAGTTTAGTTCCTTGGATGACAAGAAAGCCGCCAAGGGAAAACTCAATCTTGATATCTCTCAAGGCCAACTGCGACTTCGAGAATGGGTCCCGAAGTTCGATCCTTATAAAGAATTTTCATCCTTGGCGCAAGTTTGGGTTCATATATACTATTTACCAATAGAACTGTGGCATTCGGAGGTTATTTCAGCGATTGGGCGTTACTTGGGAAACCCGGTTCGCATTGACGGTGGATCGGTGGATAGAGACATGGGACTTTATGCCCGTGTTCTAATTGAACTTGATCTCTCCTTACCTCTAAGGGAATCCTTGATGATCGATGAAGATAATAGCTCTATCTACATTGAATTTTCTTATGAATCGTTGCCCCCATTCTGCCAGCATTGCAAGATAACCGGACACTCCATAGATAAATGTAGGAGATACAAACTTAGGGAGGATAAGAAGGCTGAATCGGAGAAGAAGAAACCGCCGCCGGAGGCTGAGGTTCAGATGGGGCCTGTATGGCAGCAGAAAAAACAACTTGAGCTCGAGACGACGCCGGTGGAGGTTCTAGCTGGTAGTCAGGTGAAGATACTCTCACCAAAGAAATCGGACGTGCCGAACTCGATCCTAACTAAAAATACTTTCAAGGGCTTATCGGAAATTGAGGTGAACGAGAAGATGACGGGCCCGGACATGCTGGAACATATTTTGATGAATTCGCCCAGCATGACAAATGACCACCATATCACCATCGATGAGGAGCTGATTCGCGATCCGAAAATGCGTAGGCTGACAGATGGAGATCCTCCGGATAATAATTCAGAATTAAAAGCTCTTGCGATAGAGAATGCCATGAAGATTCAGAAATTGGAGGCTTATATCCAAGAACAAGAGGTTACAAAAAGGCGGGGTAGGCCTCCGGGTAGCAGTCGTGGAGGCAGAACGCTGCACACACCAGCAGCTGACTCTATTAAACATAGGCTCAGGAAATCCACAGAAATGGGTGACAAGGTCTAGAACTTCATTATTGAAGCCTCGGAGCGGCCGAGTTTACGCACGATGGATAACATGGCTGCTAAAAGCTAGGCGGCTGAAATGGAGATGGAGGAAGCTCCGTCTCCAGCTTTTTGACTCTTTTCTTATGAGTGTGCTCGTTTGGAACGTCCGGGGCTTCACGGACGAATCCAAACTACTTTTGAATGAGCATTGCCGCTCCTTTTATCCACTTATTGTGGGTATTATTGAACCCAAAACGGGGTTACAGAAAGTTCCGGCTGGGTTCTGGCACTCTCTTAGTCTCACTCCGCGACATTAGAATAATAGGAGCCCCCGGCGTCCTAACATCTGGCTTCTTGCTCAACACAATGTTATCACTAATGTTGTGTTCTCCTCGGCCCAAGCCATTGTTTCGGAGTGCTCTTGGCAGAATGTTATTTTTCGTGTGGCTGTTGTTCATGGAGCTAACGATCCGTTGCTCAGGCGGGATCTTTGGTATGACCTCCTTCACTTTATTGATGGCAATACTTTATTTATTGGTGACTTTAACGCTGTTAAAGGTGCTCATGAGCGTTTTAGCTCGATTATGCCTCCTCGTGCTTCTTGTTCGAATTTTTGCAGGTTCATTGATGACACGGGTTTTCTGGAACCTCAATCTACGGGTCTTTAATTTTCTTGGTCTGGTCGAAGATTCCTCCCAACACATGTTGAATCTTTAATGGATAGGGCCCTGATTTCACCTTCTTTTTCAGATCTCTGGAGCTTTGTTACTACGCATGTGCTCCCCAGACTTACTTCCGATCATTCCCCCATCGTGCTTCAATGCACCCCGTCCATCACTCCTGGGAAAAGGTCTTTTCGCTTTCTTAACATGTGGACTACCCACCCGGATTTCTTGGAGGTGGTGGGGTCTTCCTGGAGGGACGTTGTCAGCACTCCTTGTCCTATTCTCACTGTGATGTTGAAGCTTAAGCGCCTCAAGGGGGCACTCCAGGTTTGGAACAAAACGGGCTTTGGTAATGTGGATAAGAAGATTGTGGAGCTCCAGCACGGCTTACTGGACATTCATGCCCGCATTTCTAGGGAGGGATATTCTGATGCTTTTTTTGATGAAGAGGTCGCGAAGCAGGCAGAGATTAATACTTTGCTTTCTAGAAAGAATACTCATATGCAGCAGCTAAGCAGGATATCTTGGCTTCAGGATGGTGATCGAAACACTACTTTTTTCCACAGAATGTTGAAGTACCGTAAGTCTGGTTTGCTTATTGGTCATCTAATTATTGGTGGGGTGCCTGTTTATGATCAAGTTAGTATTGAGCGGCATATTGTGGATCACTTCACTAATTTATTCTCTCAAGGGACAACGGCGGATGTGGATATTGTTGATTTGGAGGCTAATCTTGAGATGAAGGTTACTATGGAGCATAATAGAGAGTTGATCGCGATCCCTTCGGACTTCGAGATTTTGGCTTCCGTTCGTAGCATGGATGCCCAGAGTGCTCCTGGCCCGGATGGTTTTTCGGGAATGTTTTATCATAAGTGTTGGGACATTATTCAGGAAGATATTATCCGAGCAGTTCGCTGTTTCTTCCTTAACTCGTATCTTCCGAATGGATGCAATGCTAATACTCTGATTTTGATCCCTAAAACAGAGTCGGTTTCCACGGTGTCGGATTTGCGCCCGATTATCCTTTCTAACTTTTTCTTTAAGATCATCTCCAAGATCCTGGCGGTTAGATTGAATAGAGTCGCGACTGCCACGGTCTCTCCAAATCAGTTTGGATTTATCAGTGGTCGTTCAATTCATGATTGCATTATGCTGGGTTCCGAAGGGTTTAATTGTATGAATCGCACTAACCGCAAATCTAACATGGCCTGCAAGATTGATGTCAAGAAGGCGTTTGATACCATGAGATGGGATTTCATTCTTAAAATGCTCAAGGTTTTGGGTTACCATGACACCTTCATCGCCTGGATTGGTATTATTTTCCTTTCCACCCGCATCTCCATACTTTATAATGGGCGACTTAGCGACTACTTCGCCTGCACTAGAGGGGTTCGTCAAGGGGACCCACTCTCTCCCATTTTGTTTGGCATCGCAGAGGATATGCTCAGTCTCTTATTCACCAATTGTGTGGCATCGCGACACTTAGTTCCTATGAGTTATAATCGGCATATGGATTTTCCGACGCATCTCCTTTATGCGGATGATATTTTGGTCTTTTGCAGAGCCTCGGTTCGTAATGCCAAGAAGATCAAACATATTCTTGAGTACTATGGCAAATTGTCGGGGCAGGTGTGCAGTCTTGAAAAATCTCGCATCTATTTTGCGAAAGGGGTCGCTACTCCGATGAAGAGAGGTATAAACCGTGTTTTAGGGTTTACGCAGGGTGGTGATCAGGTGACCTATTTAGGGGCTCCCCTCTTTGTGGGACGGCTCAGAGCTGCTCATTTTATGGGGATCAAGGACAGGATTGTGCAAAAATTCTCGCGTTGGGCCGGTCTTAATCTCTCCATGGCGGGACGACTCTGTCTTGTTAAATCTGTTATTCAGAGTTCAATCATTCACACCATGATGGTATTTAGATGGCCAAAATCTCTGCTACATGAGTTGGATCGAAAATGCAGAAATTTTATTTTGACAGGTAGCACAGATCATAAACCGTCTTGTGCTGTGAAGTGGGACCGTTGTTGCGCCTCTCTTGAAGAGGGAGGTCTGGGCTTGAGATCCTTCACCCTGATGAACAAAAGCTATTTGATGAAAATGGCGTGGAACTTGATCAAAGGCGGCGACCTTGGCTCGAATCTCCTTCGCTCAAGATATTTAACTCCCCATGGCCATGCCAGGAAAAATGTTGCTAACTCCTCCATTTGGCTCGGATTAAAGCAAGAGATTATGGAGCTGGTGAGCAGCTCTTACACAGCGGTTGGTGATGGCCGATCGACTTTTTTTTGGACGGACAACTGGCTTGGGTACAGGCCTTGTGATAAAATGGGAATTCCGGGTTTTCTGTTGGATTCGCTCACTCACTCAGTTTCGGATTATTACTTTGAGGGTGTTTGGCACTTCACGGAGAATTTTGTGCTGAACTTTCCGGATATTGTTTGTGACATTCTTCATCTTCAGATGCACAACGACCCAGATACTCGTTTATGGCAGCATTCTCTTCGCGGTAACGTTACCTCGGCCCTGGCTTTTGCTAACATTTCTCACCGTTACCCGCAAGTTTCTTGGGGTTCTTGGCTATGGGATTCGGCCATCCCAGTGCACAGATCTCTGGTCTGTTGGCGTCTCATTCACGGGAGACTGCCTACGGTTGATTTCTTACGACGCCAAGGTCTCATTACGCCTAACGTCTGTCCTCTCTGCTGGAACGCGGCTGAATCAATCGCCCATCTTTTTTGGCAATGTCAGATGGTGGCTCCAATTTGGCAAAGCCTCCTCTCTTGGTTTGGGAAAGAAGAGCTCCTGAATTGTCCGGACATTAACTCTTTCTTGGTTCTAGCTTGGAACTCCACGTTCAGCACTCTTTTGCAAAACTTTGGAAGATTGGAATCATTACTTTGGTCTGGATGATCTGGACAGGCAGGAACAACTCGATCTTTGAGGATCAGGCGTTTTGTGCAGTTAAAGTGCTGAATGTTGTCAAGACGGTTTATAAAGAGACAGATAACTCTCAGAGGCTTGGCTTCATGAATAATGTTTGGAGTGATTATCTCACACTCCGCAGCCTCGGGGTGAAATCTAGGCCCGCTCCACCTCCGGATTACTTATCGGTTTATTGGTGGCCGCCGGACATCGACTGGATCAAGATAAACACCGATGGATCCGCTTCTGCGGCACCGGGTCTTATCTCTGCTGGGGGAGTCTTTAGAGATCATAGAGCTATTGTGTGTGGATGCTTCCGTATTAAAGGTGGTTCTGGGATCGCCTTTGAGGCTGAGCTCCTTGCTGTCATTACAGCGATTGCCATTGCGCATAATCGTGGTTGGCGCCGGATTTGGCTTGAGGCTGATTCGACTTACGTCGTGGATCTTCTCCAAAAACGAAGCATGGATGTCCCTTGGCGTTTTCGGAACTACTGGACAAACACTCTTATTCGTCTTGAGGAGCTCTCGTTTAAGGTTTCACACATTTATCGGGAAGGGAATGCAGTTGCTGATATCATGGCTCATCCGTCGCGCCAAGAAGGTTGGTGGTCTCAGGAAATTGCGGAAATTAAGGATGCTGTTAGATTGGATATGTCTTCTCACAACCATACTCGTCGAGTTTAGTCTTTGCACGGTTCTTGGTTGTCTGTTGTTTGCCGTTTGTGGGGTTTCGCGGGGTCTTTGCTGCTCTCGCCTGTCCCTATTGCGTTTTGTTTTCGTTTCTTTCGAGCACGGCGGCTTGGGGGCGATGGTTAGGCCGGAGCTTCCGAAGCTGCTTTCCGCTCTCTCTTTTGCTTTTCTTGTTTTGGTCTGTTTTCACGAGTAATCTTTTTCCTATATAGGGTTTTCCCGCGAGGGTTTTCCTATATAGGTTTTAACGAGGCTCGGCCCTTTGCTTGCTTTTCTGTGCATTCAAGGGTTCTTGGTTTCTCTTTTTTTTATATAAAAAAAATAGTAAGGGTAGTATAGTCTTTTCAATGCATTTTAACCCCCAAAATCATGGTTTTATGTTTGTGGCTATATAAGTCATAAATTATGTGACTTTGGTTACTGATGTTAATTGTCACATTTCACAACCTGAAACCTGAATCGTACAAAATACAGAACCTAATCAAAAGGCAGAAATCACACCCAGTTTCAACCAACTATTTACACAAAATGCAAAAATCACACCCAATTTCAGAACCTGGAACATGAATCGTGCATAATTTTGTAAAACTTGATAGCAGAAATCACAACAAGATTAAAATCGGATTAAAGAAAATATTTAAACAAAATCAAACCCAATCAAAAAGTCATAAATCCTCCTCTTCTCCATCAGATCGAAGCTGAATGCTAGCCCTCCGCCGCTCCTCCTTTCATCCTCGACGACTACCTCCTTATTATGATTGGCTGCCCTCTCCGCTCGGAGAGCCATAAAAATTGAAGGCAGCATAAAGAAGAGGGAGAATTTGATTGCACCGTACAAACGGTTGCACTCAAGACCACCTCGTTATCTTGTTATACTAGACTTGCACCGCATTTGTTAACTTTTCAGTCTCGTAACTATGTCTTTACCTTTGGCTATAAATAAATACTCCCTCCGTCCCGGCTTTTGGTATCCAGTTGAGAACGACACGGGTTTTAATAAAGTGATTGATGTGTTGTGAGTGGAATAAGGGTCCCACATTTTATGTGAGAGTTAAAATAATTAAAATGGAGTAAGGGCCCCACCTACTTTTACCAAAAATAGAAATAGATACTAAAATGTGGGACGACCAAAAAAGAAAAGTTGGATACTAAAAGTTGGGACAGAGGGAGTAAATAAAACTGAACATTTCATCATTCGAGATCAAGAACTTAAAAGCATAAAACCTCAAAAAGAACTTAAAGCATAAAATAATATTAAAAATTATCTTTTTCAATTAACCAATATAGATTTACACATACACAAAAAATGTCGTGCCGACCCATTTCTCCGCCCTTTTGAAAGAATCATTTGTGAAATTACATTGCCAAAAATTGCATTATCAAAAAACGAAAAGGATAATAAAAAATTACATGGCTTCTACATCACAAGCACAAGCACAAGCAACAAAATCGCAGCCGTGAAAACCGGAATCTGAAGCGACGGCGAGGCCGAAGCGGCCTGAACCGGAATGGCACCGAAAACCGTGGGATAGGAAGGCGCAGAGGCTGCCGGTCCGGAAGCCGAGCCGTCTTCGTCAACGAAAGATCCATTCCCAGAGACAAAAATGTGAAGCTTCTGAGATTTGGCGCAGTGGCCATCGGCGGCGCTGGTGAAGTAGAAATTGCCCGCTTTGGTAATATTGAAAAGGGAGTTGCCATTGTTCATGTACAAGATCGGATCTGTGAGGTTGCAACTCTCGTAGGATTCCTTTCTCACTTGGATCACCGAGTCTTGGCTCGGAGGATACAAGAAAACTGCACAAACACATGAATCACATTTAGTCTTTTATATATAGAGAGAGAAAGAGAATTATATATACATGTACTTACAGAGAGAATCTCCAATCTTGAGGCCATGGTACTTGGTAGCCCAGTTGGTGTAGACTTTTGGGTTGGAGGAGGTGGGAATGCCCCAAGCATCTAAGCCTCCAACTTGGTAACTGCTGCACAACACTTGTTTGGTTTGGATTGAGAGGAACATAATGAGGGTGCAAAGTAGATTTGATTTTGGAGAGGTCATTTTGAGTTTTTTCCTCTGAATCTTGAATTTTGACGAGTCTGAGGAGTGATGGGGAGATAAAGAAAGGCAAACGGGTTGAGATGAATTGACTAGAATAGCCCTCAATTCAAATTCAAAGATTTATTGAGCGATTTATATATAGGGTAATTATGGGATTAAATCTTAAATTATTTGATCTGTCATTAAAATGTCATGAACTTTTAAGAATATTAATAAAATATTTAAATTATTAATATTGTATCAAAAATTTCTTCGCCATCATAATTATGCAATTTCACTATTATTATTATTATTATTATTACCAAATAAAATATGAGTTAATATATAAGAATACCCACTTTCATATAACAAAAATAAATTTTACCCACTCAAATAAAAACATAAAAAAAATACCCCATTTTACATAAAATTTTACCCACTTTTTTGCAAAAAGACTAAAATACCCTTTCTTAAATATTTGTAATTTTTCAAAAAAAAATCATCACTCTCTCTCCTCTCATTTTTTCAGACTCTCTCTCTCTCTTCTTTTTTGTTTTTCGTACCATCTCACGCTCTCCTCTCTCTTTCTCCTCTCTCTCACTTTCTCTCTTCAACAACTCTGCACACCTCCTCCGCCGACCCCGCACATCTCCGCCGACCCTGCACATCTCCGCCGCCATCTGTTCCCTCGCCGCGGTCTAGGCTCTGGAGAAGGTCGTCGATCTCGGCGATCAGATCTGGACGCTCACAAGCTCAGCGTCTCCGCCGCGTCGCTAGTTTGTGGACACTACAAGAATTCAGCTCATAGACAACATAATATAGACAACATGCTTCTAAACTTGTTGTCTATGATAACTATAGACAACGGTTTTTCCAAAATCGTTGTCTATTTAGGGCGGTCATAGACAACGAGTCTGAAAACCGTTGTCTATGATAATTATAGACAACGGTTTTGAAAAAACCGTTGTCTATTTAGGGCGGTCATAGACAACATGTCTGAAACACGTTGTCTATTATAACTTAAGACAACGGTTTTGAAAAACCGTTGTCTATTTAGGGCGGTCATAGACAACGAGCTGAAGACCGTTGTTTATTATAACTATAGACAACGGTTTTGAAATACTGTTGTCTATTTAGGATGGTCATAGACAACGGTTTTGAAAAAAATCGTTGTCTATAAAAGAGGAGTTTTTTCCTACATTTTTCTCTCTCTTCTTTCACTAATTTTTTTTTTACTATTTTTTTCTTTAATTTTTTTTATGAACATCATCAAATTTAATTCATTAAAAAAATACTTAATACTACATCTTAAATTTAAGTTAATGAAAAAATATTTAATATGATATAAAAATCATAAAAAATAAATAAATTATGAAAAAACAAAATTAAAAATATTTTATTTTTTTTCTCTTCATTAACATTTTATTTTATACCCATATTAAACCCAACACAAACCCAATTCCCCTTATCTCTCCTGCGCCCCCTCCCATCTCACTATCTCTCTCTCAGAATTTCATCCCTCTCTCTCAGCCCTAGGTCCCGCCGCCACAGCCACTTTGCGCCATCGCCGGAGCCCGGCAGTTCCATCGCGGCCAACCGCCATCTTCTCCCTCCTCTCCCTTTTCTTTCTATCACTTTCTCTCTTCTCACACCCAACGCACACACCCAGATCCGCACTCAAATCAGCGGCGTGGGTGCCGCCGCTCGTCCTTCCCGGCAAAGCGACGGCGATAAGCCGCTGACACGCCCGGCTCTTCCTTCTCTCTCTCGGCGGCATCACCGCCTCATCTCCTTTACCCCTCTGACTTAGATCGGCGACGGTGAGAGCCTCCGCCGTCTGAGCCCTAGCCCCAATCACGGCTCCCACAGAATCCGCCGCCGCCAGCCACGCCGCCTCCCCCTCCTGACTCCTACCGACGACACTAGCGCCGCCGTCCTCACTCTCCTCTCCCCCAGATCTGACAAAATCTCTCTCTCTCTTTCCAACAAACTTTGGCGGACGACAGAAGCCCTCCTCCGGCCGCCTCCACCGCTCGTTCTCCCCTTCAAATCTTCAACCGACAGCAGCAGAGTCGCGGCCGCCGCCTACCCTTTGAGTTAATCAAGCAACGCTTTGTGTTTCACGTGTTTTACGTATTCTCAAGGTAACTAGCAGAGCTACGCTTTGTGTTTTTTGTTGATATAAGACTGTAATTCTCAAGTTCTGTGATGATTGATTCGTTTTCCCGTAGTCTACTCATGAATATAGGAACTTGCTTTGGAATTGAAGCTGTTTGGAAGTTTGGATATTAGGATTGTCATAAACTTTTCTATACCAAGAAGCATTTCTATACTACGATGTATAGAGAGTGCTATTATGTTATACAGTTTGTGATTCGTTTCTCTCTGGTCTCAAAAACGACGATGCCGATTCCAGGAGCAGAATTTTGGGAATGATTGAATTCCTGGATTAGCTGAAAGGATTATTTTTTTTAGATTAGTTCAATAAATTGATTCTTCAAAATTTTGTGCTGGATAATGCATCTACGTGTTTCTTCTTGAGTTGCATCTGACTATCTGAGGCACAGATATTAGTGAGATTTGTAATCAGATGTTTGTCTTGGCCTGTGTTTGGCCCATCTCTTCTTCCCCTTTATAATTTACTCTGTTCTAAACTATCAACGATCTTGTTACTTTGTTGCAGATTTGCTGCACATTTGGTCTTTGTTTGTTATTTGCTTATACCAAATAACTAGGCCTATAATTATTGATCCTGGACTTTATCACTCAAAGAAATCTGGTGTTTTCTGGGCCAAAGAGAAAAGATCGTTGCCTGCTTCTTTCAAGTTATTCACTGGTACTCCAGAAATCTTTTAGACCTATGTACTGATTTTCTCACTTCATATATATAAAGCCCAAGTCTAATAACTTCCATATATGTCAAAACCATATCTAAATCTGCTGAATGACAATGTGATGTACAGTGTGTGAAGTAACTATAATCAAGTAATGCAATTTATAAAGCTCTGGTGGTGTTTCCTCTTCGCATTGAAATAAAACTCAATCCGTTCTGAGCTATCTGTTGTATTTGATCTTTGTGTTATCCCATCACTTATGTTTTACCTCGAAATATCAATATGCTCAGTTGTTTTCTACTTGCATTAGATATATTTGAATAAAATAAAAATATAGCGTGCAAGATACTACATCGTCCTTGAGTCAATTTAGTGGATACTACTTGCATTAGACACGTGTTTCTTTCTTTCTAACTCGATTTAATAATTTTTGTATGAAGTTTAATATGAATACAAAGGTTTGTCTTGTGCATGACTAGTCTGCTAATTATGTAAGTGGCTTTTATGATGCTCATCGTATAATCTTGTTTTTATTGATTAGTCCAGCTTTTGGTGGCTGAAAAGTATGAACCATGATACTTACTACTCGGTTTATATTTGCCAGGTGGCTAAGGAGAGTGCTGATGTTATAATTTTAGATGACAATTTCTCCACCATTGTAACATGCAACTTTTTTCAGAAAGTAAGCGCTACTCTTTGAGCATCTTACTGTTTACAACATGTCAGACGGCAAACTCAATCATTGTTGATTCTACAAAGGCTACCATCATCTTGTTAACTGTCTTATTACTCTGATATTCTGAGATGCTTTAGAATAATGTTACAATTCTGTTGTTAACTTGTTTATAGGTCAGCGAACAGATTGGTTACATGACTTGCATCCAATATTGTTTAGAGTACTTGGAAGCCGTCCCTTGGGTGGGACAAGAGGAGGAAGAGAAAGTGGTTTCTATAGTCTCCCGTCTTGAAGGTGAGGGCATCGGGGTGAAGCCAGTACTGAAACGAGTGTCTCCCGAAAACCCAACACCACCTAACGACACCCTTTCTCACATATTGGAGTTGGTGCTAAAAAGCAGAGAAGCAAAGGGTAGGCGAGAAGAGTTGGAGTTTCTAATTCCTTTCATTTCGTTCCCCTTTTTGTTTAAAAACTGAAATTCTCTTCTCATTGGCAGATCGGAAACCACCGCGGTTCCGCTGCCGCCATCGCCGAACCCGACCCAGACTCCCAGAATACAAATCTCAGCCCAAAAGTAAAAGTATCAAGATTCAAATGTTGGATGAAATTTGTGATGTTGGATGTAATATTAGATTAATAATGTTTGAATGAATGTATGGATTTTTAGTATTAATATATGTATTTTTAGTTTTCTATTATGAGTTTTTAGTATTGGTAAATATATATTTAAAAAATCAGAAAATATAAATAAATTACAAAAGAAATATTTTAAAAACCATTGTCTATAGACAACGGTTTTTTGAACGTTGTCTATCAGAGAATAGACAACGGGTTTTCGACCGTTGTCTATTAGAGAATAGACAACGGTCAGAAAACCGTTGTCTATGACCGCCCTCCAATAGAGAATACTCTCATTTACAACAGTCGATTTTCTAATAGACAACGGTTTTTGTCCGTTGTCTATTAGCGTTTTTCTTGTAGTGGGAGGGGGATAGGCGCCGCTAGTTTGTACCGGAGTAAGGAAACCACCGGAGGATGAAGAAGCAGAGGAACACCACGCCGCGCAGAGGTGGATGGAGGTGGAGGTGGTTGAACGTGGAGGGAGGCGCGAGGCGGTGCCGGCCGCGCAGTGGTCTCTTTCTCTTTTTTCTCTCTCATCTTTCCTCTCTCTCCCTTGTCTTTTTCTCCTCTCTCATCGGTCTCCTCTTGTGTTCTTCTATTTTTTTGGTGAATTCCTCACTGTGTTTGTATTTGTTATAAATAGAAATGTTGAGAAATTAAAATAAAATTATACAAAGCTCAGATTCGTCATTGCTGCAGAAATCGGTTGCTTGATTTAGACGAGGCAAACAGAATTATCAAGAAAAATGTTCTTGAATAAATGTTGTGGAATTGTATGGAAATTGTATAAATGCTGTGGAATTCATGATATGATATGTATAAATGTTCTTGAATTCACAACTGAATTATCAGCGTTGGTTTTGAATTCACAATTGAAATAGTGTTGGTTGTGAATTCAAGTTTCATTGGTTGTGAATTCACAATTTGAAATAATGTTGGTTGTGAATTCAAGTTTTAACGGTTGTGAATTCACAACTTGAAATAGTGTTGGTTGTGAATTCATGCGAATTCACAACCAACACTTGTTATTCACAACCAATTCTTGAATTTAGTTGTGAATTCGAGTTGAATTCACAACCAGTAAACAATGGATATTTGTAAAAATTTTATATGTAAGGATAAAACGGTAAATGTGGGTATTTTTTTAAGTTTTTATATTAGTGGGTAAAATTTATTTTTACTATATAAAAGTTGCTATTTTCAAAATCCACTCAAAAAATATTTTCTAAAGTGTCTCATTCACACCTAATTATCATTACGCATGTTATTGTTTTTGTAAAGTTAGTTGTATTTAAGGAAATACTCCCTCCGTCCATGAAAGAACTTCCTAGGAGGGAGTGGCATGAATTTTAAGCAAAAATATTGTTGAGTGTATTGAGAGTGGAGAAAAGCCAGTTGAGTGTATTGGGAGTGGTGAAAAGGTGTTATAATTAATATTGAGAGTTGTGAAAAGTGAAAAGTAAGAGTAATTATAAGTGATGGGGTATAATCCAAAAATAGGTAGGAAGTTCTTTCGTGGACGTCCCAAAAAGGAAATATAGGAAGTTCTTTCGTGGACGGAGGGAGTACTATATAACTTTTAATAACTTGTACTAATTTCAATTCGGGCAGTGGGCACTACCCAATTCAATTGTTTAGTTGTGTATTTCTTTTCAAATTATGAAAAATAATTTCTTCATTGAGATAATTTTAAAATTTAAATCAAATTATAATTAGAGATAATATATGAAATTGGCCACTTTGTTATAGTAAAATTAAAATTTGGCCACACAAATAAAAAATTTAAAATTTAGCCAGCTTTTATGTAAAAGTACAAATTTACCCCTCATATAAAAAATAAAAAATAAAAATCTCTTTTTCTCACGCGTGTGATGCATCCCTTCCCCCAGTTTCCCCGCCGGCGATCTCCACAACTTTCATCTCTGCCGCCAACATCCTTACCTCCGTCGACGACCTCATCCCTGCGCCGCCTCCGCCGAAGAAGAACCGGCAACACGCAAAGAAGAAAATGAACATCCCAGCATGCATGAGCATTTCCTCGGCCGACAACGACTGGTTCAATAGCGAAGGCGGTGGCGCTGCGGGATCCTTCTATGATCGGCACCTAATTTGAGAAATGAAAGTCTTCATCGACGTCCAGATCTGGTATTGGTTTCTCAATGACCAGCTCATAATCAAATTCAAGTCCAGATTCAAATCAAAGTTGAATCGCTAGATTCGAATTTAAATCAGATTCAAATCAAAGTCGGTCGATTTGCTTCAGCGGAATGTGTTTTTGATCTGAATGGGGAGGATTTTTTAGTTGGCATAGAGCTCGTCGATTGATGAGATTTGGAGGTCATCGGCGAAGGAGATTTGAAGGTTAATTTTGGAGTATATTGTAGAAATCGAAGCATTGTGTGATTCAAATGCAAGCAAATGATTTCTTCAAATAAATCAGATATTGCTTTGTTGATAAGCATCCACTATGATTGCTTCAATCAATTTTAAGTGTTATTGCTGTCTTGCGATTCATAAGTTAATGTTATAAATCATTCTTGAATTCACCACTAGACCTATGAATTCACAATTTAATGTCTTTGAATTTACGATCAGAACTATGAATTCACAACTTAATGTTCTTAAATTCACAATAGGATCAATGAATATACAATTAAAACTAGAATTCACAACCAGCTCAATGAATTCACAATTGGCATTCTCAATTGAATCGTTAATGATTGTTGTGAATTCGAGTTTTTAGTTGTTTTGGTTGTGAATTTGAGTTTAAAATTAGAATTCACAACAAGTTTGATGAATTCGAAACTAAATTGCTAGTGTTAGTTGTGAATTCGAATTTTAAATCTTAAATTCACAATCAACTTTATTGCTAATTGTGAATTCAAATTAATTGTAAATTTTGAATTCACAGTTAGAAATAGTAGTACTTGTGAAGTTGAGTTTTAAAACTAGAATTCACGACTAATAATAATTCTAGTTGTGAATTCATTTAAATCTTGAATTCACGACTAACAATATTTATAGTTGTGAATTCACGCTTTAAAACAAGAATTCACGACTAACACTATTTTTAGTTGTGAATTTAAATTTTAAAACTCAAATTCACGACTACTTAAATTAACAATTAAAATAAATATTAGTTGTGAATTTGATTGGGTGAATTCACGGATACTTTTTAAATTTTTTACTTGCATGCTAGGGTAAAGAAAGACCATTTTGAGGAGTCTGATGAGTGATTGGGAGATAAAGAAAGGCAAACGGGTTGAGATGAATTGACTAGAATAGCACTCGAATTCAAAGATTTATTGAGGGATTAATATATATAGGGTAATTTATTAAATTGTGATTTTATTAAAAAGGAAAAAGAAACCTAAAAACCCTTGAAAGCACACGAAAGCAGACTAAGGGCCGAGCCTCATTAAAACCTTTTCATGGAAAACCCAAAGGGAAAAACCAGAAAAGGAAAAAGAGTACTCGTCTAAAACGAACAAGCAGGACCAGAAGAGCAGAAAGGAAAGTTTCTGGAATTCCGGCCTAACCATCATCCCAAAACGATCCCGGCTCCAGCTGGTCAAAACCCAAACAAAAAACCGAAAACCCAGAAAGACGATGGCCGGTAAGACGCCGTTGCCAAAGTCAAACCAAAAGAAAAAGTAAAGAAACGACATCCAGAGAAACGCCGTCACCAAGAAAACCCAACAAGCAACAAAGAAACAAGACGTGGGCCGGTGAGACGCCGTCGCCCACGTCCCAAAACAACCCCAGTAAGAAGAGAAATTTGGCCGGTTATACGCCGTCGCCAAAGGTCTCTCACTCACTTTGATCAAACCCGAAGTCATGCATGGAGAGTTCCTTACCATCCTGAGCAAGAGCTCGCCCACAGGAACCATTAGATAAAATAAACGAGCAGAGTTGCTCATCAAAGGAACGAAGGCCGAGCCTTGTTCAGACGCAGCTCCCAGAGCTGCCGAGAAAATGGCAGTTGCGCAGACCTCCGGCAGCAGCGCAAAAAAGCCATAAAAAGGCTCAGCAATGAGCGGGGACCAGCGCTTCAACGACCAATGCATGCTGTCCCGAAATCTCGAATTCGATAAGAAAAGCTTCTTACCTCCGAGCTGCCAAAGGAGCCCGACCGTTTGAACCCCAGTTTTGAGCGCACCTAAAAACTGTAAAAGGGTTGAAACGACGCCCCAAACCAACTGCTCCTCATCCTTCAGTCCAAGACACGCAGGCTGCCTCACGTAACCCCAACTCCTACTTCCGTATGGTTCACACATGGCTATGCGTATACATATCTCTTGCAACCGCAAGTTTAATATTATCAATAGCAAAGGACCACAAACCTTCAATCCGATCATTACAAGCCATGATATCCGCCGGTTGATTTCCTTCTCTATAGATGTGAGAGACGATCAACTTGAACTTTAGAAGAAGGCTCAAAGCATTTTTCCAAGAAGCAAAAAAATGCCAAGGAACATCCATGGATCTGGATTCAAGAAGACGAACAACATACATGGATTCAGACTCAATCCACAAGTAAAGCCAATTCCTGTCATGAGCAATATTGATAGCCGTGATGACAGCAAGAAGCTCGGCTTTAAAAGAGAATCCAGTGCCTTCTTTAATGTGAAAACAACCCCGAACAACCGCGTAGTGATCCCTGAAAACGCCACCCGCTGCTATAATCCCCGGCACACCTAAAGCAGAGCCGTCCGTGTTAACTTTGATCCAGGGAGAAGTAGGCGGCCATTAGTGAACCTCAACCATACTTGGCGGAGGAGTCAGACGGCTGCCAACACCAATGGCACGAGTAATCAAGTACTCCGACCAAGTGTTGTTAATAGTGCCGATATCCTTAAAATTGAGATCCAGTTCTTTAAAGAAAGACTTGACGAAGGCCAAGATCCGACGGGGGTCAAAAATCTCATTATCAAAGATCATGGAATTTCTAGAATCCCAAATATTCCACATAGTAGTGATAACACCAGCTTTCCAGAAAGAGAGAATTTGAGAGCTAAACTTCGTCACCCAAGCCTGTACCAAAAAAGAGTGAATATCCAAACAGTCCCCAAGCATAGCTTTGTCAAACCACGAGAGAAGCTCCTTCCAAATAGGGGTGAGCAAAATATCCGAAACCGAATAACCGAACCGATCTAAACCGAAATTTTAAAATATGGTTCGGTTTTTTCGGTTTTTCGGTTCGGTTCGGTTTTTTTTTATACAAAATTTCAGTTTTTCGGTTCGGTTCGGTTCGGATTTTTTAAAACCGAACAAAACCGAAAACCGAATTATATATATATATATATATATAATATTTTAATTATATACTTAAAATATCTAACCCTAATTCTAATTTCTGACTTCTAAGCCCTAAAGGCAGCGCCGCTGCCTCACTTTCAAATCTGAAACATCTTCTTCGTCGTTCCTGCCTGCACCTGCGACCTAAGGAAGCGCCACGGCCTCTTGTTCGTCACGTCGTCGTCGGTCGCCACCCCACCACGCCTCACGCCCCACGCGGCCACGCCGGCCACTCCACGGCGCCTGGAGGCTGGAACTTCTGCTGCTGCTTTCACTCCTACCCTCGCCGCCCTGCTACTAATCAGCGCCGCCGCTGCCCGCCTGCTTTCACTCCACCACCGTCTACCAGGTTAGTATTTCACCATTCTTTCATTTTTTTCGATTGTACTAGATAAATGGCGAAGTCACTGTTGTGAAGAATGTATCCATTTAGAATTTTAGCTTTGTGTAATTGTGTTAGTGTAGGAATACTTCATCTGGCAGATTCGTTTAGGTATCCATTTAGCTTTGTGTTAGTGTAGGAAAATAGCTTGAAAATTTGTTTAAGTATTTTCTGGATTTAAGAATAGCTTGAATCTGTTGTGCAGATATTTCAAGGTTTTGGCAGCAAAATTTTATGTTTTGGGCAGAAATTAAAGTCTCCACAATAGATTCTTCAGCAGCTAGTTGTAATGTAAGTGTTGTATATGAATGAGATTTCAAATATTTTGTATTGTAATTTACTATTTAACTTTAAATATATATATATATATATATATATATATATTTATGTTGATTTATTTTGTAGATGTCTCACAATGATATTGAAACGATTGGAGATACAAATGATGGGGATACACATGATGGAGATACACAAGGAGTTGGAACCGGGGATACACCTGATAATGGAGATCCTGCACCTTCCCAACCCTCTGAAGCTAAGAAACGGAAAACCATGGAGAAAAGGTCAGATGTTTGGAAAAATTTTAAGGCTTTTGAAGATAAAAATAAGGCTCCCAAAGCTAAGTGTATCCATTGTGGGAAGACTTTTTGTGCTGACACTAGGAATGGCACCTCAACTCTTAAAAACCACATGAACAAATGCAAGAAAACTCATGCAAGCGTAGATCTTATCTTAAGCAATCACAATTGATTTTACCATCTGGGCAAAATTCAAATCTTAGTTCTTGGAATTTTGACCAAGAAGAGGTTAGGGATGCCTTAGCTTACATGATTGTTGTTGATGAGCAGCCATTTAAGTATGTCGAAAGAGAGGGATTTCAACACTTTGTTTCTAAGGCTTGCCCAAGATTTAAGATTCCATCTAGATGGACTGTTTCACGTGATTGCTTTAAGTTGTATGAGAATGAAAAGAACTTGCTCATGGCAATGCTAAAATCCACTAACCAAAGGGTTTGTCTTACCACAGATACATGGACATCTACTAAGAAAGAGAATTACATGTGTTTGACTGCGCATTACATTGATAGTGATTGAAAATTGCACAAAAAGATTCTCAATTTTTGTCCAATTTCTAGTCACAGGAGTAGAGACATTGGTTGGGAAATTGAGAAATGCTTGCATGATTGGGGATTGGAGAGGGTGTTCACTGTTACAGTTGATAATGCTTCCTCAAATGATGTTGCAATTACTTATTTGAAAGAAATTGTTAGTCAATGGAGGGAAAACATTAGAAATTGTGATCATATGCATATGAGATGTATGGCTCATGTATTTAATTTAGTGGTGCAAGATAGTCTTAAACAGATTGGGTCTTCTGTGAAAAAGATTAGACATGCTGTTCGGTTTGTTAGACATTCTGGTGCTAGATTGCTTAAGTTCAAGGAATGTTGTGAGCTTGAAAAAATTACAAGTAAGAGTTTGTTGTGTTTAGATGTTCCTACTCGATGGAACTCCACATACTTGATGTTGGAGGCTGTTGGGAACCTTGTGGAATATCCTAACCCTTGTTTTGATGATACCAAAATTCATAGGACTTATATGTAATAGACTAGAATCGTTTTGAACTCAAGTGTTTGAGTTCGTTTCTAGTTTAGTTGCGGTGTCGAAGACTGAAGACTGAAGACTGAAGAACGAAGACTGAAGACTGCAGATACCAACTGAAGTATCAGTTGAAGAATCAGTTGAAGACTGATTATTTAATGCGCGCAAAGAACTGATACTAAAGTCAAGTATCAGTTGAACATTCCTCCTAGGACTGATCTTCCAACGTTCAGAGGAAGCCACGTACGCACAAGTACAGCCGCATTAAATGCAGAGATCTCAAAATATCTTATCTCTACAGAGGTCATTCCTATCTGGTGGTTACTTTTCAGAGATGTCACATCTCCTGTCCATCAAAGAGAGCCGTTTCCACACAGACAAGGAACCTCGAAGATTGAAGCCTCAGCCCAAATTCGAATTGCTCTCCAACGGAAGAAATCTGGAGGACGATTTACGCCAACGGATCTATTCAAGAGTTCTCCTACAAATAGCGCTCGAGGATCACTTCAACCTTCACCGATTCAACGACATAAGCTGAAGCTCTGCCGAAATTGCTACTCAGCCTAAAGCTTAACCGCTCCAAAGCTTGAATCGAAGAAGAGAATTCCAAAGCCAAAATCAGTCACTGCTGATTACATACATTCTCTTAGACCCTAGGCATATATCTGTTTACCCAGAAGCCAAAGTTCAAACTTGCTTCAAAGAACTTGTTCTTTGTAAGTATAGTTGGCACTCGTTCAAACCTCCTCCCCATAAGAGTGTTTGAGTGGTTCGGAGTTCAGGAAGGTGCTCTGAACTCTGAGTGAAAAGTCTGAGCACGAGGTGTGCTTAGCAGGGAAATCCTACGCGAGGTGTGTGGGTGCTGAAGAAGGGTTTTCTTCAGTTTACGGTTGTGTGCACCAGGCAAGCACACGGGTACGGTTTGCAGTGCACCAGTGAAGCACTTGCGGAGTGGATTGTTGGTCTGATCAACCAACCGTGGATGTAGGAAAGGGTTTTTCCGAACCACGTAAAAGTCTCTGTGTTATTTACAGCTTTCAGTTTTACATTCTTACTTGTGCTATTTCAATTGATAAAATTGAATACTGAATAACAGCAAAGAGAAACCTTAATCCAACAACCTGCTCCACCGAGGCTATTACGAAACTAAGTTTAATTTCCGCTGCGTATGATATCAATCTAACTGAACTATCTGACTCAACCTAGAACACCTCTAGTTTGACTTGCAATAGGACAAGGACATTCTAGTGATGGTAAGTTAACCCAGTGTCATCTCTCAAGGAAAGTCTTTAAGGGCTTTTAGTAGTATCGTAGGAAAAAGCAATAAAAGAAAACAATAAAGAGATCGATTATTAAACTAAAACTTAGAATGAAAAACTTAATTAAAAACCGAACTTAAAATTAACTAGGCGAATTAAACTACTAAATCCTAGGCAAGAATTTAAACAACTCAAATTAAACCTAACTTAAGAAATTAAATAATTGTGATTTAAAAACCAACTAATCTAGGCGTGAAACTAAAGTGCATAATTTAAATTGCATAATTAAAAAGAAAGCATGAACATAAACTAAAAACGTAAACATGATTAAACAAAATAAATTGAATTGAAATACGAAATACCGTAAACGTCTTGAACGTGTAATTGTGTCACTCAATCACAATCCAAGAATAAAAACTAAATAAAACTAAATTGAAACCTAACTAAAAAAATGAAAACTCGAAACTATGAAAGCACTAAGAAAGCAATTACATCCTAAGATTCGGATGCCAACAGATCACAAAGATGTCGTCTAAAACTAGGGCAAAAGGATTGATGTTTTACAATGAAAAGTATGGCCCTATTTATAGACTTCAAATCCTTCTGGATCACCATGGAAGTTGCCATGCAAAGTAGAATTCTAAAGGCAATAGAATCGTGCAAAAGAAGGTAAGTCCAGCTGTGACACGCTCTACAAGTCATCTCCACCCTAGTGGAAATCGCGGCTCTTGCCAGCGGAATGGCTTCCGCTCTGGCTATCGCCAGCGGAATGGTTCGCCAGCGGAATGGCTTCCGCTCTGGCTTTCGCCAGAGGAATGGTGATTTCTCTGGCTATTGCCAGAGGAACGGTGATTTCTCTGGCTATTGCCAGAGGAACGGTGATTTCTCTGGCTTCTCGATTCCGCTGTAATGGACTTTTATCCCCTCTGCTCTGACTCTTGACTCCTCTGGTGATTACTTGGCTACACTGGCTTCTTGATTTCGCTGACTCCAGAGAAATGGTGATTTCTCTAACTCCAGAGAAATGGTGATTTCTCTGTCGTTTGATTCCTCTGCACTTATGATTCCAGCAGCGAAGTGATTTCTCTGGCGCTTCCGCGCTCGCTTCGATTCCTCTGACGCTTCCGCGCTCGCTTCGATTCCTCTGGCGCTTCCTCGCTCGCTTCGATTCCTCTGGCTCTGGGGCATTTCTCTGGCTTCCCATTTCGCTGCTCTGGAAAGCGGGGCTTTGCTTCTCTTACATGCCAGAGTACGCACAAAAACACGATTCTTAGCCCAAACTCTCCAAAATTTGCACTCTTCATCTCGAAAACCTAAATCTCCTGCAAAGCATAAAATAGACCATAAAACGCACCGATTTCCAGAAGATTTAACTTAAAATATGCACATGCAAACCCCTAAAATTAGAACAATTAAGCATAAATCAATCCCCCCACACTTAGCCTTTTGCTTGTCCTTAAGCAAAATCCATATGAATCCTAGGAAGAGATTGATTTCAACAATGCTAATTTCCATCCAAACATTCTCAAAGTGAATTCAAAATTTTACAATCAACACATATCTCTCGATCATGCAAGTAACTCAAAGTTTAAGAAGCAACAAAACAGTAATGTAGGCCATTCGATCAGACCCAATTCTCCGCTAGAAGTGAATTCCCTAATGTGATCACCTTTATAATCAATATCACCATTTTTTCACACTTTATGTGATTGAGATTTTCGACAGTTGAGCCATAATTCGTGAAATAAAAACCATTTGGATGTAATCCAAAGTCTTTTCACGTGGTTTCCCATGCTCATAGTTAGACTAGAGGAGCAGAGACTCAGAGCTATCACATTTTTCAGAACAGGCCAGATGTTTCAGAGCTGGCAATTTTAAAGTTGGCAATTCGTCCAACATTTTCACAGATAAGATACGATCGTAGGCAATCACAATGACAACACTCCTTCTAGCATCTACCGGACAAATCACGTTTCACTTTCTTACAATCGTGTTGCAACAAAACTCAAATTCTTTGCACAATCAAGAAACACATATCAACAGTAAAATAAGAATAACCACCATTCATTCACAAACCCGAAATTCGCATCGAAAACCATCTACTCTTCCACAAATTCATAAAAATTCGCAAGATTCGAGACTAAAAACTAAGCATAGATAGACTAATCTCGCCCAATTGAAAGCATAAACACAATAAAATACCCCCCCACACTTAAAGCATGCCATGTCCTCAGGGCACAAAAAGAAATAAGAAGAGTTAAGAAAAATGTCCCTGATTATCGGCATTGAGAAACTAAAGCATCGTGCGAGGTGGTGAAGAGGGGAATTCACGGTCTATGGCAGAGTGGAGAGTGCCACGCTGAATCGGTCAGTGCTGACAGAGCAGCGCAGAAAAGTGCAGCGGTGGAAAGGTGCAGCGCGGAAAAGTGCAGAGACGCGCTGGCGCGGCTGCGCTGTCGACAGAGTTAGAACTGCAGCGCTGAAGTCAAAACATGAACACCACATCAAAGTATCCGCGCAAGCAACCAAAACTTAGGAAAGACACAAACAACGGAAAACAAGAAAAACAAAAACTAAAAACAAACCAACGGTAGGTTGCCTCCCACCAAGCGCTAGAGTTAGAGTCTCCAGCCCGACTTCAGAATTGAATCATCAGTGAGGATCGTGTAGAGCTTGAGACTCCACCTCTATCGGAGTACTCAAATGCCCATAGAAGGGTTTCATGCGGTGACCGTCTACATTGGAATTCTCTTTAGCATTCGCACCAGGGTCAAACACATCCTTTAGCAACACACCCTCTTTCTCTCGAGACTGCTCTGCCGATCTGAGAACCGGCGTCTCCTTTTCTTTTTCCGGGCCAGTGCTCATCAAATTCTCCTTAGTATAATTCTGGCAAGTGCTCATCATAGTAGGCTGGATGGGCAGCGCTGGGCTCGTCAGAACAGGCAAAAGATGTGCAGCGCTGGCGTCCTTCGTCATAGTTGACGGAGTAGTCAGAGCTGGGCTCATCAGAGCTGGAGTGCTGGATAGAGCTGGCAGAAGACTGTTAGCGCTGAAAATTCCCACTTCTTCCACATAATCAGAAATCTTAACAAAAGAACAGAAATGCATTAAAGAGGTAGGAATAACAGGCTTCTTATTGAAAACCGAGAATGTTACCGATCTACCGGATCCCGCCATACTCACAGTTCCAGATCCCACATCAATGCGAGTCTGGGTAGTAGCCATAAAAGGCCGTCCGAGTAGAACAAGATGTCCATTCTTTCCTATAACGCCCTGCCCTGAATCAAGCACCACAAAATCGGCTAGCACCATGATTCCTCTCACCTTGACCTCAACATCTTTTAAAAGACCACGAGTGCTACAATATGCTCCATCAGCTAGTTGAAGTCTTGTTCTCGTGCTTTTAAGCTCATCTTCCTTCCTGCCCAATTTCTGAAAAATAACAAACGGCATTACATTGATTGCCGCACCTAAATCTAACATTCCTGAGAACTCTCCAGCTCTACCCAAACCAATACTAAGAATAAAGCTGCCAGGATCTCCTTGCTTCGGTAATGGTTGGGTTGAATCAACAATCGGTGGTGGCAGAGGTGGGCTGGAACGTTGGACAACTTTCGGTGGTCGATACGGCGTAGTGGACTTGTGGAGAGATAGCTCTGGCCACCTTATTAACTCTGGCGCTCATCTCAGCTCTGGTGCTCTTCTTAGCTCCGGCGTCCTTATCAGCTTAGGTGCCTTTCTCATGCCATAGTTTTGCAGAACTGGATTTGGCATGACTGACCATTGCAATGCTGCACTTGGCACGACTGCACTCTGCGGGGCCGGATTCTGCATAGCTGAACTACGCATGGCAGGATGCTGCAGAGCTAGACTTGGCATAGCTGGCTCCTACAGAGCTGGATTCTGCAGAGCTGGACTTTCCATAGCTGGATTTTGCAAGGCTGAAATTTGCAGAGCTGGGTTTTGCATAGCTGGAGTCTGCAAGGTTGGATTTGGCAAGGCTGACTTCTGCGGGACTGGATCTGGCAGTGCTGAGCTGGGCAGCGCTGCACTCGGCAGGGCTGGACTGGGCAGCGCTACTACCTTCTTCTGCTCTAGTACCGGAGTCGGTTCAGGCATCCACCTCAGCTCTGGTACCCTGGTCTGCTTCGGAATCCATGTTTGTTCCGGTATCCAAGTCTGCTCTTCGAGAGCAGTGATAGCTAAAGCTTGGTGAGTTTGCAGAGGTTGACCATGAAATTTTTCGGGCTGCTGCTGCTGCTGCAATTGGTTTAAGGTGCCCGACAGTTGCCCTACGGTGGTCTCAAGTCTTTTTATGGTGGATGCTTGAGACTCCATATTCTGCTTAGTCATCTCCATATTTTGCTTGCTAATCTCCATGAAAGCTTGCAACCTTGCTGTTGATACCTCGGTGGATATTGTTGGGGAAAATTTTGTTGCGGTGGGCAGGGCTGCTGACCTCTCCATCCGTTATTGACATTCTACCATTGATTATAATTTTGCGGTCTGCTCTGCCCTTGATTATAGCTTTGCCCTTGATTGTAGTTTTGCACGAAGCTAGGTCTGCTCTGCATTTGATTATAGCTCTGAAATCCTTGTGCAGCATAGACTTCAGCTTCACCCTCCGGAGTAAACTCTCCCATTCTATGGCACTCATTAGCTCCATGGCTGAAATCTCCACAAATACCACAAGGTTCGCCATTCTGCGCCGGGACGAAAGGAGTTTCCATCTTGCCCATCTTAAGATGCTGCACTTGTCTCACAAGATCGGCTACTTGCTTCTGCAGCTCAAACTATTGTGTCACAGAGCTGGCCTCAACTCTCTTCCCACGGACTGATTTCTGTTGGGAGCTCTCGGCCAAAGTCTTAAAAATCTCTTTTAGCTCTGTTGCCGTCTTCCGAGCTATGTTGCCTCCTGCCGTACTATCCACCATAAATTGGGCTGTTTGCACTAATCCATCGTAGAAGAACTGCATCAACATAACATTTGTGAACTGATGTTGAGGGCATTGACAGATGAGTTCTTCATATCTCTCCCAAGCTTCATGCAAAGGCTCGTCCGCTCCTTGGGTGAACTCCATTATCCTCGTTCTCAGCTCTTGTGTTTTGTGGCTTGGGTAGTATTTCAGCATAAATTTTTCACAAGCATCTCCCCACGTAGTGATAGAGTTGGGCGGCAGAGATAGCATCCACGTCCTTGCCCGGTCCTTAAGTGCATACGGAAAGCACTTGAGCTTGAGTTGGTCCTCCGTGAGGCTAAGCAGAGGAATCGTTTGCACTTGTGTGCAAAAATCTCGGATGAATTGAAGAGCATCCTCGCTTGGCATCCCGTGGAACACCGGCAGCAAATTCGAGTCGTTGGGTTTGAGATTGTAGTTTCTCATAGCAGTGGGGAGCACGATTGCCGACGTGTTGGTATCTCCAATCACCGGCCTGGTGAAATCTCCCATGTATTCCATATTCTGCGCCATGACTTCTTTCTCTTCGTATGTATTCTGCTCTGTATCGGCAGATTCAGAGCTTGCGGCTTCAGAGTGCGCTTCAGAATCAGAGTCAGAGTATAACACGTCTGCTCTGGTATGTATTCGAATGTTATCCAGCGGGGAAGTTAGTTTTCTTTTTAGACTACGGCGTCCCTGCATAAACAACACTTAACACACGGATTAAACGCACCGGGTGGAAGAAACAGATAAAAACGAAAATAACAGAAATTTAAATAAAGCTAGTAAAAAACGACACAACTAAAACGCCTAAAACTTTCCCCGGCAACGGCGCCAAAATTTGACTCAACCTAGAACACCTCTAGTTTGACTTGCAATAGGACAAGGACATTCTAGTGATGGTAAGTTGACCAGTGTCATCTCTCAAGGAAAGTCTTTAAGGACTTTTAGTAGTATCGTAGGAAAAAGCAATAAAAGAAAGCAATAAAGAGATCGATTATTAAACTAAAACTTAGAATGAAAAACTTAATTAAAAACCGAACTTAAAATTAACTAGGCGAATTAAACTACTAAATCCTAGGCAAGAATTTAAACAACTCAAATTAAACCTAACTTAAGAAATTAAATACTTGTAATTTAAAAACCAACTAATCTAGGCGTGAAACTAAAGTGCATAATTTAAATTGCATAATTAAAAAGAAAGCATGAACATAAACTAAAAACGTAAACATGATTAAACAAAATAAATTGAATTGAAATACGAAATACCGTAAACGTCTTGAACGTGTATGTCGCAGCCCGATATAGCCAGTGATAGCGTATACCAAGTATCGTACGACTAATAAAAGAAATAGTGAAAGAAATAGAAATACATCTTGTTTTAGCGGAAGCAATTGCAAACTTTACTCATTTTCCAGAAAGATGTTAAGACTAAAATAATTACTAGCTTGGGTAAACATAATTAAGCAATTGAAACTTAGCAAGGGTTTGAGAAGTATTTCCCTTAAGGGATATTACAGGCATAAGCAAATTAAATAAAGAGTTTCATCAGAGTTGTGCAGCGAGATGCGTTACTATATGTGTGAAGACATATAGCCGAGAGTTCAAATTCTTATAGAGTCAAAGCTTATAAAGATAAGTATGAGACATAGGAAAGACATAGCCAACTGACAATTCCAACAGCCTTCACCCATCCTCGCGCCAAGCCAGACCTGCACATTTAGAAATACATGCAGGGCTGAGTACCAAAAAGCACTCAGTGGACTCATGCCGGAAATAATTGAAATGTTGCTCTTAGAGCTATATGTCAATCTTGCCCTTTTCAATGCATCAACAGGATTTACATGAGATTAAAAATACCTGTTCACGTTTTTCTGTCATAAACTCATTTGCATCATCATAATAATATCATTAGTCTGCAGACATTATATTCACGATATGTGCCAACTATGAGAACTCATATAACATATATATACTAGGTGAAGAGAAGGAGGCCTCCTTCAAATCACCGTGACCGGCCGACTAGAGACGGCTCACGATCACCTCTGCGCACAAAACCTTTACTGTCATATAAATCAGTCAAAGGCCGATATCTTGCATCATGATCATAATCATGTCTTTCATAGAGGCAACATACCATATCTCATTCTCATCAATAATATATATGGCAAGATGACAATTTTCATAATATGCATCAATAATGCTTCAACATGCTTCATTTTCATAGTACTCATCAATAATGCTTCATCATGCTTTATTTTCATAATACTTTGCATTTGAACTCATTATTATGGTAGCTTGCCATAATAGAGTTAGAATAAAGCCCACCTGTCTCAGGAGTCGATGACACAACGCTCGGGGTCGTACTAACGCCGGCTGTCACTCGAACCTTTGGTGGCGCACGTGGTTTAGATTGCCATGTGACAAAATAAACTCTAGTTAGAATTTCATCTAACTAATATCTCAATACTTATACTTGCATCAATGCTTAATCTCATCTTATAACTTCTCCACTATTTACCCAATTGGACCTCCCAATTTAATCGGATATCTTATCCAATTAAAAGACTCTCAATCCTAGGTAAATAGCATTCAAAAATCACTTAATCATTCATGCTTCAAATAAACAAATATTTCACATAATATAAATGAATTATCTCAATAGTCAAATGACTTAAAAGTCATTCTATGAACTTGAAATCTTTTTCCTTGTAGGGAAATTCTCAAATATTCATGTAAGCCTTGAAAAATATTTATAAAACTTTCTAGTAGCATTTTCATGCCATATCATGGTGTATAATTCCACCAAAGCTCTTTAAAAATTCTTAACACAAAATCAAGGTAAAATTTTCGGACACTACCAGTTTAACATTCTGTTCTGTCTCAACTTTAACGAATAAACTGCTTTAACTCAGGAACCTCCTGGATTCGAGACTTATACCGATGAAAACCTCTTTGAGTCTAGTTTCGTTTAAAAAACAGTAGAATGAAAAACTCCAAGTGGTTTAAGAGATATGGGTGTTTTCCCACAGTCTACCAGATTCGGCAGTTTTGCACGACTGGAAGCTATAATTTTTGAAAAATAGTAAACGTTGGCCAAAGGGTTTGAAATTTTACACGCATCTGTATAACACATGTATCTTTCTACCATAAACATTTGGGAGGCTGAATATTTTTTGAGGTCACTGAAAAGTGTGACTCAAGGGACTGCCCTTCTAGATTTCCGGCGGAAATGTGCAGTAAAAGTTTTACATTTTAAAAAGATAGTAAACGAAGTCCAAATGACTTGAAATTTTACCAGCGTCCTCAATACACATATATCTACACACTTTAAAATTTTGAAGATTTTTGAACGAGGGAAACCTCGTCGACTGATCAGTCCAGAACGTAAGAAAACTTCTCAAAATGGTTGAAATTATCACATATGCACATATCACCTTAGATCTATACTTTCATCACCATTCTCATGCATCTTCACACTAATAACTCATCATGCTTCACTTATCATAACATATAGCCCTTTCAAGGGTTCTCAAGAATATATCTCTTCCTCTCATGCATCTAACATGTAGAGGTGTATGAACACATGAAGGTAGTGGAAAGTTGAAAGAATTCATCATGCTTTCTTTTATCAAAATTTTCGAGAATTACATGAGTAGAGAGGGGACTATCATGCTTCAATATACTTCAATATACATGCTTATACATCAAGGAAAATATATATATAACATAAGAGGAGATTGAGGTTGCTACCAACAAGATCAATGGAGGTGGAGTAGAAGATGATGCGTAGTATGCTTGGAGCTTGATCTTGAAGATTGAAGTACACTTGATAGCTTGGTGTGAGGGTAGCACTTTTGGCTTCCTTAATCCTTTCCAAAAATGGTGAAACAAGGAGAGAAGTGTGGTGGAGTGAGGAGGGGAGGGGGCTGCCGAAGGGAGTAAAAAAAAGGAGAGAGGGAAGCTTGCTTTGATGAGCTTTGATGAGATGATGTGATGGAGTGATTGCTTCATTCAATGTGTATCTTGCAATTAAATGGGATGATAAATGGTGAGTATGTCACCCTCTTAATGGTGCAGGAGAATGAGAAGAGAGAAGGAGAGAAGAGAGAAGAGAGAGAGCCGAGCATGAGGGAGGGGAGAAAGATTGTGCATGTGCATGTGTGACCTCAAAATAAGGGATTGTGTTGGCTAAACTAGGTTGGCTACTTAGGGGAGTTGTTAATGCTTGCATGTGTGCTTCATTGATGGTGAAGAAAGGAGTAATGAGGGAGAGGGGAGGGAGTGCGTGAGGGAGAGAGTAAGACCGAGAGAAAGAGTGAGAGAGATTGAGAGAGGTCGAGAGATAGAGAGAGTGAGAGAGAGTGAGAGAGATCGAGAGATAGAGAGAGTGAGAGAGAGATCGAGAGATAGAGAGAGTGAGAGAGAGTGAGAGAGATCGAGAGATAGAGAGAGTGAGAGAGAGTGAGAGAGAAAGAGAGATGTATATATACTTTGAATAATTATAACTCTTATTTAGTGTGTGGGAAAATATATCTCATGAAAAATATACCTCAATTATGATATAACTAATATCATAATTACAATGCTTCAAATAAATCATATGTGAATATTCTACCAAGTAAAATATTTAAATCACATAGACATTTCAATAAAATATAGGGCGAAGATAGGTTTCTCTATAAGAGAATTTATATGACCCGAGAAAAATAATATCGCCTTCTATAATTCTCAAAAATAATTCTTATCTCATTTATTCGCCCACGTGCATAATTCCTCTAGCTACTATTTAAAACTCAATTTAAATACGAGCTAGGGCACAAATAGCTTCTCAAAATACTGGGTGTTACAGTGTAATTGTGTCACTCAATCACAATCCAAGAATAAAAACTAAATAAAACTAAATTGAAACCTAACTAGAACAATGAAAACTCGAAACTATGAAAGCACTAAGAAAGCAATTACATCCTAAGATTCGGATGCAAACAGATCACAAAGATGGCGTCTAAAACTAGGGCAAAAGGATTGATGTTTTACAATGAAAAGTATGGCCCTATTTATAGACTTCAAATCCTTCTGGATCACCATGGAAGTTGCCATGCAAAGTAGAATTCTAAAGGCAATAGAATCGTGCAAAAGAAGGTAAGTCCAGCTGTGACACGCTCTACAAGTCATCTCCACCCTAGCGGAAATCGCGGCTCTTGCAAAACTGATTTCAGTAAAACACGCTCTACAAGTCATTTCTCTGGCGCTTCCGCGCTCGCTTCGATTCCTCTGACGCTTCCGCGCTCGCTTCGATTCCTCTGGCGCTTCCTCGCTCGCTTCGATTCCTCTGGCTCTGGGGCATTTCTCTGGCTTCCCATTTCGCTGCTCTGGCAAGCGGGGCTTTGCTTCTCTTACATGCCAGAGTACGCACAAAAACACGATTCTTAGCCCAAACTCTCCAAAATTTGCACTCTTCATCTCGAAAACCTAAATCTCCTGCAAAGCATAAAATAGACCATAAAACGCACCAATTTCCAGAAGATTTAACTTAAAATATGCACATGCAAACCCCTAAAATTAGAACAATTAAGCATAAATCACTATCCTCTGATAGTAAGAAAGAGTGATATCATCTCTATCTTTGCAAACACGATTGAAGCCCTTACTTGGATCAGTTAAGTTCCTGTAACTTAACTGATAACTCATTACTGAAGAGCTTTCAGTATCAGTCGTCAACCCTGTTAGTCAAAACTGATTTCAGTAAAACATGAGTCCTTGTTTGCATGCAAAGTTTCGTTTTGATCTCTGACTGAGATCCCTCTAATTGAGGTCAGTAGATTAAGTCAAAAATAGCTATAGGTGTATTCCCCCCCCATACACCTATTCGAGACCCTCTGGACCTAACAATTGGTATCAGAGCAGGTTGTTCGCAAGAACCATCTGCATCTGACTAGGTTCTACTTGAACTAGATCATTTTTCTTAAAGGTCTCGAAAAAGTTTTACTCTTTCTTTTTGTGCTTGCTATTTGCTTTATCTGCTGTTATCTGTTCTCTCTTTTTTGATGGAGACTAACCACAGCAGATTATCTTCTCTACCTATGTTTAGTATTGAAAAATACGACATATGGAAGTTTCGGCTTGAAAGCTTCCTCACCACCCAACATTGCCGAATGTGGGAAGTCATCACCAGCGGACCAATCACCATCACCGAAATCATCAAAAGGGTTCCTGCTGATCTCCGTCAGGATCCTTACGATGAGGTCCAGCCGAAGTCAAAGGCAGACTTCACCACAGAAGAAAGGAAGCAACCAAAAGCATCATCTCCGGCACTGTTCCCGACAAGCATGTCATGAAGATCATCAAGTGCGGAACTGCAAAGGAGATGTGGGACATTCTGGAAAGAATGTGCGTAGGTTCCAAGGAAATCAAGGAGAATAAGCTATCGATAGCTTGCCAGAAGTTCAGACTGGAGTCAATGCAGACGGCATCAGTAAAGGGGGAATTCCAGTTGCTGAAGTTCGAGTTGAACGCGCAGAAGCCGCCCCAGCTCAACTCACCCCTGCTCTAGAAAGTGCTCAACACCCCAGCTCAAATGTGATTGGCTTGAAATGGATTTTCAAGAACAAGGAAGACGAAGAAGGAAACGTTGTGAGAAACAAAGCAAGGCTAGTGGCTAAAGGATATAGTCAAGAAGAAAGAATCGACTACGACGAGAAGTTCGCCCCAGTTCCCAGATTGGAAGCAGTCAGACTCTTCTTAGCCTTCGCAGCTCACAAAGGTTTCAAGGTACACCAAATGGATGTCAAGTGTGCATTTCTCAATGGAGTGCTCACATATGAAGTCTATGTAGAACAACCTCCAGGGTTTGAGGTTGCTGGACCAGAAAAGGTGTACAAGCTGAAGAAAGCGCTCTATGGGTTGAAGCAAGCACCAAGAGCGTGGTATGATACTCTCTCGGAGTATCTGGTTGAACAAGGCTTCAAAAAGGGATCTGTGGACAGAACTCTGTTCACTCTCAAAGAAGGAGAAGATCTCTTGCTTGTTCAGATTTATGTCGATGACATAATCTTCGGATCCAAATCCGAACGCATGTGCAAGAAGTTTGCTGACATCATGACCAATAAATTTCAAATGTCCATGATGGGAGAAATGAATTTCTTTCTCGGATTGCAAGTCAAGCAGACCAACGAAGGAATACTGATAAGCCAGTCCAAGTATGCCAAGAAACTGATCGCCAAGTTCGGTATTCAGCACATGAAGTCAGTCAAGATCCCAATGAACACAAACTGGAAAGTTGATCTAGGTTCAGAAGGAGGTCTCTTCGAAGAAGTACAGAGAAATCATTGGATCTTTGCTGTATTTGACTGCGAGCAGACCAGATATCGCATTTGCAGTCGGGGTGTAACACCCCGTACTTTTCCTTATGTTGGGATATAGTGTTTAACACTATTGAGAATACTGAGATGTCGAGATGCGAGATTATGAGTTATGAGTGGACAAACCAATGATGGAGTTAGAGTGATGAGATTTGAGAAACGAGTCGAGTTAGAGATGCTGATTGAATTGAGTTGAGATTTTACTTCCGACTACCGGATATCGAGCTATCAGAGATTGACTGTCCTATTAAGAAAATAGGAATAATGAGTTTGACATAGAGTCGAGGAAGAGAGGGAGAGAACCCTTGAGTTATCGATGGATGGTAAAATAAGTAAAATAGAGATATAAATTGATTTCTGATGTTGAGATGAAAGACGAGAGATAGAGTCGAGGTAGTGATTGAGAGTCTCTATAAAGAGGATTGAGCTAGAGTGACGATTAGATTAATGACGAGTGATAATCCGTTTTAATGTGATAGCTTTGTGAGCTATTTAATTGACGTTATGTGATTTATCTGATATGTGTGTATTTATGTTTGAGTAATTGTGGTAGTACATAATTTTAAATTACCACCGCACACATTCCCACACTCACTACCAATTTTTATAATCTCTTTTCCCACATGTGGATAATTGGCGGATGAGACTTGCTGCTAAGGGGGAGACAAGATACTATTTGAGCATTTAATGCTACTTATCTTAAGGGTTAAGATTCTTGATTAAAACCAAAGAGTTTCTCTCTCTTTTCGTCATTCTCATCATTTTCGGCCCTTCACTCTCTTCTCTCCCCCTCACGCCATTCTTTCTCTCCTCCATTGGAGACCAAGCTCGAGCTTCTAAAAGACGCAACTATGATGAAATCCTCCACTAAATCTAGTCCTTAAACACTTTCTACTCTTGATTCAAGAAGATTAGTGGAGTTTAATGCTTGAAGAATAGAGAGAAGATTTTCCTTTTCTCGAAAACTACTTGAGTAAGTGTTTTAATCTTTTGGATCTAGACTTTATTATGTGATATATGTGTATAGAAGGATGATTAACGCATGAGAAACTCCCCCTCCTCCTTTTTCTTCATTTTCAAAAATTAGGGTTCATGCCCTTTAAACATCTTTCTGGTTCTTTTCTAAAATTAGGGTGAGAAATGTGAAATATGTGATGATTTGAGGTGATAAAGATGTGTTTTGCAAAACTTAGTCTTGAGATATGAGTTTTTACAAAATTTAGTTTGATATAAGATTTTTGGGAAAATCCCTGAAGTTATGTCTTGAATGACGAAGTTGATGATGAGCATGAAAAAAATGAAATGATTAACGTGATGTTGATGAATGTAGAGTTTAAATGAGTTTTGAGTTAGCTAAGATGTTGAGTGATAGTAATTTTTGATGTTTGAGAGTGTTTGATGAATTTTGAGAATGAAAAGTTGATGAGTTTTCGAGGTTGCTCTTGATGGCGCTGTTCTGCTTTGAGTCTTGTTCTGCTCTACCGAGTTCGTTTCCCCGCGGGTACGCCAGAGAGTTCGTTTCCCCGCTAGTAGGACAGAGAATTCATTTCTCCGCTACCCTGCCAGCGAATTCATTTCTCTGGAATAACAGAGAGTTCGGTATTTCTCTCCTCTGACGATCGATTTCTCTGACGATCGATTCCTCTGATAATAATGATGAGTTGTAGATGTGGTACATACATGTTAAGATATTTGACTGCAGTCATTTCTTTATGATGTTATGATGTTTAAAACTGCATGCACAGGTTCTTTTATGCTGACGTATTTCTGTGTATTGCTGATGTTGTGGCAAGTTTCAAACATATAGCTCTAAGAGCGCCTTTTATGATGTTTCTTCGGCGTTTACCCACTGAGTATTATTACTCACGCCCTGCATATATTTCTAAATGTGCAGGCTAAGTAATGGAGTGAGATTGGACTGGTGCTGGTGGGGACGGTTTCATTGAGGAAGTTTCTTTGTAGCTTTCCTTTGAAGATAGAGACATAAGGACGAGATACTTTGTCTTCCTTCTGACATTGATAAAACCTTAGTGCAATGTTACTATGTTTTCTTTTGAATCAAGCAATATACTCACGGTTATGTGTCTCCATACATATAATCGGTTCGCCTTTTGCTGCGATACTCTGCTTTTTATGCTTCCTGATGAAAAATGAGCTATACTCGTTTTATTTTTGTTCGGGAAATTTCTGATAATTAAAAAGTTATAACGACGTTGACGATTTTACCCTTGGGTTCATTTACGTTGATTCTCTTAACACCTTTGATGCGAGCTTCCGCTTGATGTTTGGCCTATACATCTTATCTTCTATTCTTTTAAAAATAGTCGTATCGATACTCGTACCCCGCTATCACTAGCATTGGGAATCGGGCTGCGACAGAGTGGTATCAGAGCAGGTCGTCTGCTCTGAGTTAATTGCTTGATTGAGTTGAATCTTTGATTGCTTCTACTCTTTTTAGATTGAGTACTAGTCTAATTGGAGTTCTTAGACTAGTTTGAGAGAGAGTCTTTTTGAAACGAAACCCCAGCACCCCATCTCCTCCGGCTTAACGAGGTAAAAGGTTGATGTTGTTTCATATTGCTTTTCTGATGAGAGCTGAGTTTGATGCACTAATGAGTTATGTATTGTTTTGATGACGGAATTGTTTGATGATGATGAATTCTGATATGAGGAAGTTGATGTGGAAGATGAGGAGAGATGTTGAGGCTAGTATAGCCGATGCCCCACCGTACCAAACGAGGATGAGATGCCGAGTTATATTGAGATAGCGATGCAGCGATGGTTAAGGGAGTATATCCCGGACAAGGATGATACCTTGGGTGAACTTCTGACACACTATCACCGATGATGGAGGAGAGCTATTCCCTATGGGATCGATGGTGCGGAGGCCATTACTCTTTCGATTCCATTCTCTTTTGAGTCAAATGTTTCACAGCTAATTGTTCCTACTGAGCCTCAGATTGAGCGAGTTCCCTTTGATCCTTATCCGAGGATTGCCCATTGCATGAGCTAGGCACTTTGTCTTTTCAGATGAAGGTGCATTTGAGTTTATATCCACAGTCCCGAGACCCCCAGGAGGGAGGATCTCGGCCAACACACGTTGATAGCGATGAAGAGGATTCGGATGAGGAGACTCCAGAGATGACGGTCGGCTACGGACGGACCCAGCCATTATAGCATCATGATACTGCTGACGGAGTCAAGACATGGGTACCTGTTCCCGAGGTGCCGGTTTATGGTCCGATGGTGGACACCAAAGTCGAGGATGAGCCGAGCGATGACAGCGTCTACCGACTGATCGACGAGTACGAGAGTCAGGATTCAGAGCCGACTGAGGATATGGAGGTTGACGATGTGACGAGCAGGATTTTAGGAGATGACGACTAGCGATCACGTGTATCTAGTGGACGTATACATATGTTAGATGCATAGTTGATATATATATATATATATATATATATATATATATATATATATATATCTATAGGTGCTTAGTACCTATGATGCTGGTATGGTAGAGCATCATTTTGGGGTTAGAGCTTTGGGACATAAGACCTTACTTTTGTAAAAGACCTCGAGAGAGAGAGGCAGTTTTCCTTATATACATAGATATACAGAGGTGTTGATGGTTAGTGAGTTTCACTTCTTTTATTAGAGCTTTGAGAATGATGATGATGTTGATGCTTGATGATAAATGAGAAATAGAGATTGACGAGAATTCCGAATGATGATAAACGAGAATTAGAGTGGACAAGAATTGTGAGGATTTTGAGATCACTTATGAGATATAGAAGCGAAGTGAGAAAAAGAGAATTAGTATTTTGTTTAGACGAACGGCTAGTTCGAAGTCGATAGTTATATAATTCTTTTCCTTCGTAGTATACCCCCAAGAAGAAGAGGGAACGGAAGGAACATAAACTGAGAGGAAGATGAAGAAGAGAAGCAGAAAGAGAAAATAGTTGAGATAATGCGATAAGAGTTAGAGATTTCATCGCGATTTATAGACACGACCCTAATAGGGCGAACGTATTATGGAGACCTCATAGGATGCATAGATACTTTTGACCAATTGTACTTCGTAATAGAGGTACTTTTACCGGGACCGCGTTTATCATCGCTAGAGTAATCATGAGAGTGGGCTTATTGAGTCCCTATCCCGCTTGGTCGGTTATAAACTTTTCTGCATCCATTTGAACTCCTATATGTGATGAACCATTTGCTATTGAGAAATGTTTCCAGATCCACTGTGTTCGAGCCTGAGCCGTTTGTGTGGGAAATCTTTACCCGTAGTTTTAACAGTGGACAATTTATTCATTTTCCACTTAGTAGATTGCTTCTACTTCCAGTATTGATTTACTCCCATCATATTATATCTCAGTTTTTATCTTAGTTTCTGTTCTAGATTTTGATCTTCCTTTGATTGTAACTTCTTCATTATCCTTGAGATAGCACTGGCTATTATGGAATTATTCCATTAATTGAGCTCGTCTTGTTCAAAATCAGACATTATTATTCATCACATCCTAGTCCCTACCACATCCGACAAGAGTTAGGAATGTCTAGGTAACTAAGATGGCATATCAAGAAGAGTATTTAGAAGAAATACGAGTTATGGGAGCAGTCATAGAATATTTTATTACGGGACGAGCACAACCGTTAGATTATGGATTTTCTTATATTAGCCAGGTATGCAGAAAGCTAACCTTTTCGAGGATGAGAAGAAGTGATGCTAAGCCAGAATAGGCGATAGCAGATTCAAGGAGATCGATGACAGATTGGAACAGATGACGTTTTCCACGATAGCAGACTGAGATGACGACTAGTATGGAAGAAGCAACGTCGTAGTATTGCGGGATGTTTTATTTCCGTTATGCCCCGCGACTTGTATAAATTCTCGAAAGAGAAAATTTTCTTATATGTCTATACGACGATGACCAGAGAGTCTCTATGCTTGAGTAGAGTTTTGAGCTGATGTTACGATGATAGACATGAAATAATGTCTTTGACGTTGAGTTATGAGAAGTGAGGAAATTGTATGATGTTGGGTAAGAGTCTTATGATTTGTGAGTTATGAGAATTAGTTCTAAGGTTGATATATGTCCCCTTAGACTTTTTCTGAGAAAGAGAAACCGAATGAGGAAAGAAATAGAGTTGATGATATGAGATAAGGCAATAAAACCGTAGCTGAATACGAACGTCAGTTTCGCGACTTGGTTCGGTATGCCACATATCGAGAAGAGATGAACGAGAAGATGTCAGAATTGTTTCGATTAGATTTGAGATAAGAGGTACGAGACGATGTAACAAGTCAGAGTGCGGATGTGAGTACTGAAGCATTAAATAGAGCATTGGATATAGAACTGGCAATGTAGCCAAAGAAAGCGATTTAAGCTTCAGCACCCCGAACGAGTTAGAGCACTCAAATGTGCAATCTATCGTTTCTGGACTAGGGCGAGGAGGAAAGAGAAAATGAGATGACCGAAGTCAAGGCCCTAAGAAGCCGTGGCAGAGTCAGAATGTACCACCGCCAAAGCAGAACTGAGACAAACGGCCTGACGTTGGCCCAACTGCCTCAGCAGCAGTAAATCTTCACGAATCACGAGGGATGTCGCCTTGTCGAAGAGCAATAAATTACATTTGAGATGATGTATGATGAGACAGAACAGCTGTTACACCTGCGGAAGGGTCGGGCACTACTCGAACTAGTGTCCGAATCGGCAGCAAAGTGGAAGCGGAGAACAACCGAGTCAGTTTCGGCCGCAACTTAAAAGCAGTAGAGGGAATTCTACCGCTACTTCTACCACAGCGACAACAGCCAGCCTTCCGACCACATCAGTCAAGAAGGCAACCACCAGCCCCGCAGGCGAATCGACCTCATCACCAGAGACTATTTGTGCTTGAGCAGAAAGCACTGGACAAGAATCAAGGAAATTGTCAGATAAAAACGAATTGAAGGGTGTGCCTATAGTATTTTGTTCGACATCGAACGAAGAGCCTGTTCCACAACCTCTAAAGAGTAATCACACCCATAGGCTGAACCACTACGGTTTCATCCGTGTGCCCTAACCTAGAATTCGAGCTAAGATCGATTAAGCTCGAGGCGAGAGACCCGAGATTGATGCCTATGTGGCACTTGGATAAATTTTTTTGGAATGGACTGGTTAGAGGAAAACCATGTGAAGATACAATGCAAGGAGAGACGGATCTCTTTTAGCCACCTGGCCAAGAACCTACTTCCTTCATTGGTATTGAGAGAGAAAATGGAAGAAGATGCTGATCATCTCGGCACTGCGAGCAAGAAAGTTCTTGAGGAGAAATGATACAACTGCGTACGTTGTATATCCGAGCCAGAGAGACAAATCCAAAGCAGATGTTGATGATGCCAGTCGTGCCAGAGCATAAAGATGTTTTCCCTAAGACTTTACCGGGATTACCCCAGACCGACAGTTTGGGTTACGATTGATGTAGAGCCTGGCGCGTCACCGACGTCGAAAGCACCATACAGAATGGCCCCGCAGAGTTGCGAGAGTTAAAACTGCAACTACAAGGACTCCTAGAGATGGGCTTCTTGTGACCTAGTGTTTTCCCCGTGGGAAGCACCAATTGTTTAGTTAAAGAGGAGGATGGAAGCTTGAGGTTGTGTATCGATTATCGAGAGATGAATAAAGTGATGATAAAGAATAAGTATGCGTTACCCCGGATCGATAATTTGTTCGATCAACAACAAAGGGCGAGCACTTTTTCAAAAATTTTGACTTGAGAACGAGATACCACCAGCTGAAGATACGATCGGAAGATATTTCCGAAGACGGCATTTCGTACGAGATATAGACACCATGAGTTATGGTAATGCTCCGACAGTATTCATAGATCTCATGAACCGCGTTTTTCGCGAATACCTAGACAAGTTCGTGTTAGTCTTTAAAGACGATATCCTGATTTACTCGAAGAGTAAATGAGAACACGAAGAACATATGAGGATCGTGTTGGAGAGAGTACGAGCTGAGAAGCTTTATGCGAAGTTTAGCAAATGTGAGTTTTGGCTTGAAGAAGTCAAGTTCGTTTGGACGGACGAATGTAAACGAAGTTTTCAAGAGCTAAAGAAGAGACTTAGTATGCAATTTGCATCGATGTATTGAAGAATGGTCTAGGTTGTGTGCTGATGCAAGAGGGGAAAAATATCTTATCTTTCGATAGTTTGTAGCCGAGCTCTGCTCTGCTCTGACGACAGAGCTGAAAGCATTCCTCTGCACTGACGCCGATTTCTCTGCCCTGGTACGGAATTAATTTTAGAGCGAGAGGAGTCAAAGCAAGTGGAGACCACACGAGATGAATTATCTAAAGCATGATTTAGAATTAGCAGCCGTAGTGCATGCTTTGAAGATCTGGAGACACCGTCTCTATGGAGTACGGTGTGAGTTATACACCGATCAGGAAAGTCTCAAATTTTTCTTTGAGCAACAAAGAAGACGATTAGAGTTAATGAAGGATTACGTTTGTGAAATGAATTATCACCCTGAAGAAGCTAACGTTGTAACTAACGCGTTAAGCAGAGAGAATCAAGGAGAGTTAGGATTTCTCCTTACTCAAGGAGTGAACCTAATCATGGAATTCGAGAAGATGAATTTGAAGGAAGTAATACCCCCACAAACGACAGAAATAGTAATTTCTGCACTGAGCATTGTTTAGCCCTATTTTGTGATGATTTTGTGAGTTTGTACATCTTATATTGACTTTTATTTTGGTCTCTTTCACTCAAGAGTTGATTGATTTGAGCTTTTGTGCTAATTTTGTTGTCTCAGGATCTTATGCTCAAATTGATTGATATGTTGGCAAACATAAAGTCAGGATTTAGTTGAATGGTCTGAAGAAGAATCGAAGTTCGTCTCGATACGAGTTCGTAGGCGAAAACGGATCTAAAATCCGACTTGAAACGAGGGAGAACGGATCAAAACAAAAACACTGTGCAGTGCAGTGGCCGGTGCCCGCCGGGAGGCGGCGCCCGCCGTGCCCATTCTGCGAAGGGCATAGGCGGCGGCCGCCGCCCGGGCGGCCATGGCCGCCTGCGCGGTCTGGCAGTTACGTTTTTTAGGGTTTAAAACCCCTTTTTTTGGGGTTTCTTCCCCCACTCTCGACCCCAGCAGCCTCCAGACGATTTTCCCTTGTTTTTCCTTAGTTTTAGAGTAGTTAAAACATCATCAAACATCTTTAGCTTTATGGATTGAAGATCAAGTTAGTTTTCTTCACATCGGATTGAAGTTTTGAATCGTTCTCGCTGTAAGAACTTTGTTTATGTTTTCTTTAGAATTGAAAGGTAGTTTATTTCCTCTGCATAGATTATTGTTGCTTCGTGTTTATTCAATGAATTGCTTGTTCGTTTATCTCGCCTAGATAACTAGTGTTTATGATTGTTGATTTACTATTGCTTTCTAGATTGCTAGTTCAGAGCCCTAGGTTTATTGGCTTTCCTGCATTCTTAATCTGCTTCCTATCGTTCGCCTAGATAGATTTATATATGCTTTCTGTTTATTCGGCATTAGATAATTCGCAAGCTTTATTTAATTACGCCTAGATTTAAAGAGAGAGTGTCAGACCCAATCTACCCGATTAGAGTGTTTAGGTTTTATTTCTATTTCTTGTGAGTAGCACAGTTAAAGCCCTGCTAAGCCTTCCTTGAGAGACGACTTGAGTCACCTTACCGCCCTAGGACGACCTCGTATAAATTCGAGTCCATCCGCTAGGTGTTTTAGGATGAGTCAAATTTTGGCGCCGTTGCCGGGGAAGGCTTTAGGCATTTGATTGTGTTGCATTTGTTTTCCGTGTTTATTTTTGTTCTTTCTTTTAACTCGGTTATTTTTCTCCCTCCGGTGCGTTTGATTTGTTTGTTCGTGTTGTGTATGCAAGGACGTAGAAGCTTGAAGAGAAAGCTTGCACCTTACTACGACAACATTCACCGACCTCGTGAGGTCCTCTTAAGCCTGGAGGTAGAGTCTGAGTCCAGTTCGAGAACCCTTGTGGAATCACAGTCTCGTGAGGGAGACCGTGAAGAGAGAATTGCTTCCAACCCCATTCTGGAAGCCGTTGAGGATACGCCTTCTTTGCACTCTGACGGAGAAGAAGAAGCTCGGCCAAATCCTGATCAAGAAACTATGGCGGAGCAGAACGTACAGTACATGGGAGATTTCTCCAGACCGGTTATTGGGAACACTAGCACCTCAGCGATAGTGCTTCCCACGGCGGTCCGGAACTATAATCTGAAGCCTAACGACTCGAACCTGCTGCCGCTCTTTCATGGAATGCCGAGTGAGGACGCCTTACAGTTTATCCGCGACTTCTGCACTCAAGTGCAGACCTTCCCACTGTTGGAGCTCACCGAGGATCAGTTGAGGCTCAAGTGCTTACCTTATGCACTCAAGGACCGGGCGAGAACGTGGTTATTGTCCTTGCCGCCGAACTCCATCACTACATGGGGAGAGGCGTGTGAGAAGTTCATGCTCAAATACTACCCTAATCACAAGACACAGGAGATTAGGAGCCAAATAATGAACTTCATGCAAGGAGCTGACGAGCCTCTCCACGAGGCTTGGGAGAGATTTCAAGAGCTCCTCCGCCAGTGCCCGCAGCACCAGTTAGCACCCGTCATGTTGATGCAGTTCTTCTATGACGGATTGATTCAGATGGCACAGTTCATGGTGGACAGTACAGTAGGGGGCAACATTGCCCGGAAGACGGCTGATGAGCTTAAGGAGATCTTCGAAACACTTGCCGCGAGTTCTCAACAGAAATCAGTTAGAGGAAGGAGGGTTGAAGCCAATGCAGTTGCTCCCAACAATGAGCTTCAGAAGCAAGTGGCGGACTTGATGAGGCAAGTACAACACCTCAGAATGAACCAAGCAGAGACCCCACCAGTTCACGCGCCACCAGCAGAATGATGTGACATATGTGGCGATTTTGGTCATGGAACCAACTCGTGCCATCGAATGGGGGAATTCACACTTGAAGGAGGAGCAGAGGTCTATGCTGTTCAGGGCTATCCGGGAAGGCCTCAATTTGAACAGAGGCCCATCTTGAATCAAGGGCAACAAAGCTCCAACTCTGGTTGGAGAAATGAGCAGAATTCGGGATGGAGAAACCAAGGCTCTGGCCAAGGGTCGGGATCAAACCAAGGCAATCAGTTCCCCCGACCTCCACAGCAATTGGGGTATCAGAACCAGCAGCAGTTCTACCCATCTCAACAACAGCCCTCATTCCCTCAGCAGCAGTATTACCCTCAACCACATCAGCAACAGCAACCACAGCAGCAACTCTACCCACCTCAGCAGCACCAACCTCCAGCCCCCTTATTTGAAGATCAGATGCAAGCTTTCATGCAAGCTAGCAAACAGGCGATGGAGGCTCAGAGTGCCACTATCAAGCGCCTCGAGACTACAGTTGGGCAGCTAACTGGAGCATTGAATCAGCTGCAGCAAGACCAGCCGAGTGGGAAGTTCCCAAACCAGGATCAACAGCCGCATCAAGCTCACGCCGTGACGGTGATCAAGGAAAATGCCCCAATAACCATGGGGAAATGGAGGAGCAAAACCGTGCAAGCAATCAGAACTACCCAATGCCCCAGTGAGCCACTGCCATCTGTCACTGCTGCACCAGAACAACCACCACCTAAGCAAGGAGATCCAGGTAGTTTTATTTTTGATATTAGCTTAGGTGGGGTTGAAAAGGCCTTAGGAATGCTTGATTTGGGCGCGGCAGTCAATTTGATGCCGCTTGATATTTTTGAGAAATTGGGAAATAAAGAGCTGAAATGCACGAATATTAAGATAGAGCTAGCTGACGGGTCCATTAGCAGCCCACGAGGCCTTGTTGAGGATGTTGAGGTGGTTGTGAGGGGAATTAATGTTTTAGCTGATTTTGTTGTACTTGATGTGGGAAAAGGGATTAGAGGCGAGAATGAAGCTCGGCCAAATCCTGATCAAGAAACTATGGCGGAGCAGAACGTACAGTACATGGGAGATTTCTCCAGACCGGTTATTGGCAACACTAGCACCTCAGCGATAGTGCTTCCCACGACGGTCCGGAACTATAATCTGAAGCCTAACGACTCGAACCTGCTGCCGCTCTTTCATGGAATGTCGAGTGAGGACGCCTTACAGTTTATCCGCGACTTCTGCACTCAAGTGTAGACCTTCCCACTGTTGGAGCTCACCGAGGATCAGTTGAGGCTCAAGTGCTTACCTTATGCACTCAAGGACCGGGCGAGAACGTGGTTATTGTCCTTGCCGCCGAACTCCATCACTACATGGGGAGAGGCGTGTGAGAAGTTCATGCTCAAATACTACCCTAATCACAAGACACAGGAGATTAGGAGCCAAATAATGAACTTCATGCAAGGAGCTGACGAGCCTCTCCACGAGGCTTGGGAGAGATTTCAAGAGCTCCTCCGCCAGTGCCCGCAGCACCAGTTAGCACCCGTCATGTTGATGCAGTTCTTCTATGACGGATTGATTCAGATGGCACAGTTCATGGTGGACAGTACAGTAGGGGGCAACATTGCCCGGAAGACGGCTGATGAGCTTAAGGAGATCTTCGAAACACTTGCCGCGAGTTCTCAACAGAAATCAGTTAGAGGAAGGAGGGTTGAAGCCAATGCAGTTGCTCCCAACAATGAGCTTCAGAAGTAAGTGGCGGACTTGATGAGGCAAGTACAACACCTCAGAATGAACCAAGCAGAGACCCCACCAGTTCACGCGCCACCAGCAGAAGGATGTGACATATGTGGCGATTTTGGTCATGGAACCAACTCGTGCCATCGAATGGGGGAATTCACACTTGAAGGAGGAGCAGAGGTCTATGCTGTTCAGGGCTATCCGGGAAGGCCTCAATTTGAACAGAGGCCCATCTTGAATCAAGGGCAACAAAGCTCCAACTCTGGTTGGAGAAATGAGCAGAATTCGGGATGGAGAAACCAAGGCTCTGGCCAAGGGTCGGGATCAAACCAAGGCAATCAGTTCCCCCGACCTCCACAGCAATTGGGGTATCAGAACCAGCAGCAGTTCTACCCATCTCAACAACAGCCCTCATTCCCTCAGCAGCAGTATTACCCTCAACCACATCAGCAACAGCAACCACAGCAGCAACTCTACCCACCTCAGCAGCACCAACCTCCAGCCCCCTTATTTGAAGATCAGATGCAAGCTTTCATGCAAGCTAGCAAACAGGCGATGGAGGCTCAGAGTGCCACTATCAAGCGCCTCGAGACTACAGTTGGGCAGCTAACTGGAGCATTGAATCAGCTGCAGCAAGACCAGCCGAGTGGGAAGTTCCCAAACCAGGATCAACAGCCGCATCAAGCTCACGCCGTGACGGTGATCAAGGAAAATGCCCCAATAACCATGGGGAAATGGAGGAGCAAAACCGTGCAAGCAATCAGAACTACCCAATGCCCCAGTGAGCCACTGCCATCTGTCACTGCTGCACCAGAACAACCACCACCTAAGCAAGGAGATCCAGGTAGTTTTATTTTTGATATTAGCTTAGGTGGGGTTGAAAAGGCCTTAGGAATGCTTGATTTGGGCGCGGCAGTCAATTTGATGCCGCTTGATATTTTTGAGAAATTGGGAAATAAAGAGCTGAAATGCACGAATATTAAGATAGAGCTAGCTGACGGGTCCATTAGCAGCCCACGAGGCCTTGTTGAGGATGTTGAGGTGGTTGTGAGGGGAATTAATGTTTTAGCTGATTTTGTTGTACTTGATGTGGGAAAAGGGATTAGAGGCGAGAATGAAGCTCGGCCAAATCCTGATCAAGAAACTATGGCGGAGCAGAACGTACAGTACATGGGAGATTTCTCCAGACCGGTTATTGGGAACACTAGCACCTCAGCGATAGTGCTTCCCACGGCGGTCCGGAACTATAATCTGAAGCCTAACGACTCGAACCTGCTGCCGCTCTTTCATGGAATGCCGAGTGAGGACGCCTTACAGTTTATCCGCGACTTCTGCACTCAAGTGTAGACCTTCCCACTGTTGGAGCTCACCGAGGATCAGTTGAGGCTCAAGTGCTTACCTTATGCACTCAAGGACCGGGCGAGAACGTGGTTATTGTCCTTGCCGCCGAACTCCATCACTACATGGGGAGAGGCGTGTGAGAAGTTCATGCTCAAATACTACCCTAATCACAAGACACAGGAGATTAGGAGCCAAATAATGAACTTCATGCAAGGAGCTGACGAGCCTCTCCACGAGGCTTGGGAGAGATTTCAAGAGCTCCTCCGCCAGTGCCCGCAGCACCAGTTAGCACCCGTCATGTTGATGCAGTTCTTCTATGACGGATTGATTCAGATGGCACAGTTCATGGTGGACAGTACAGTAGGGGGCAACATTGCCCGGAAGACGGCTGATGAGCTTAAGGAGATCTTCGAAACACTTGCCGCGAGTTCTCAACAGAAATCAGTTAGAGGAAGGAGGGTTGAAGCCAATGCAGTTGCTCCCAACAATGAGCTTCAGAAGTAAGTGGCGGACTTGATGAGGCAAGTACAACACCTCAGAATGAACCAAGCAGAGACCCCACCAGTTCACGCGCCACCAGCAGAAGGATGTGACATATGTGGCGATTTTGGTCATGGAACCAACTCGTGCCATCGAATGGGGGAATTCACACTTGAAGGAGGAGCAGAGGTCTATGCTGTTCAGGGCTATCCGGGAAGGCCTCAATTTGAACAGAGGCCCATCTTGAATCAAGGGCAATAAAGCTCCAACTCTGGTTGGAGAAATGAGCAGAATTCGGGATGGAGAAACCAAGGCTCTGGCCAAGGGTCGGGATCAAACCAAGGCAATCAGTTCCCCCGACCTCCACAGCAATTGGGGTATCAGAACCAGCAGCAGTTCTACCCATCTCAACAACAGCCCTCATTCCCTCAGCAGCAGTATTACCCTCAACCACATCAGCAACAGCAACCACAGCAGCAACTCTACCCACCTCAGCAGCACCAACCTCCAGCCCCCTTATTTGAAGATCAGATGCAAGCTTTCATGCAAGCTAGCAAACAGGCGATGGAGGCTCAGAGTGCCACTATCAAGCGCCTCGAGACTACAGTTGGGCAGCTAACTGGAGCATTGAATCAGCTGCAGCAAGACCAGCCGAGTGGGAAGTTCCCAAACCAGGATCAACAGCCGCATCAAGCTCACGCCGTGACGGTGATCAAGGAAAATGCCCCAATAACCATGGGGAAATGGAGGAGCAAAACCGTGCAAGCAATCAGAACTACCCAATGCCCCAGTGAGCCACTGCCATCTGTCACTGCTGCACCAGAACAACCACCACCTAAGCAAGGAGATCCAGGTAGTTTTATTTTTGATATTAGCTTAGGAAAAGGCCTTAGGAATGCTTGATTTGGGCGCGGCAGTCAATTTGATGCCGCTTGATATTTTTGAGAAATTGGGAAATAAAGAGCTGAAATGCACGAATATTAAGATAGAGCTAGCTGACGGGTCCATTAGCAGCCCACGAGGCCTTGTTGAGGATGTTGAGGTGGTTGTGAGGGGAATTAATGTTTTAGCTGATTTTGTTGTACTTGATGTGGGAAAAGGGATTAGAGGCCAGAATGAAGCTCGGCCAAATCCTGATCAAGAAACTATGGCGGAGCAGAACGTACAGTACATGGGAGATTTCTCCAGACCGGTTATTGGGAACACTAGCACCTCAGCGATAGTGCTTCCCACGGCGGTCCGGAACTATAATCTGAAGCCTAACGACTCGAACCTGCTGCCGCTCTTTCATGGAATGCCGAGTGAGGACGCCTTACAGTTTATCCGCGACTTCTGCACTCAAGTGTAGACCTTCCCACTGTTGGAGCTCACCGAGGATCAGTTGAGGCTCAAGTGCTTACCTTATGCACTCAAGGACCGGGCGAGAACGTGGTTATTGTCCTTGCCGCCGAACTCCATCACTACATGGGGAGAGGCGTGTGAGAAGTTCATGCTCAAATACTACCCTAATCACAAGACACAGGAGATTAGGAGCCAAATAATGAACTTCATGCAAGGAGCTGACGAGCCTCTCCACGAGGCTTGGGAGAGATTTCAAGAGCTCCTCCGCCAGTGCCCGCAGCACCAGTTAGCACCCGTCATGTTGATGCAGTTCTTCTATGACGGATTGATTCAGATGGCACAGTTCATGGTGGACAGTACAGTAGGGGGCAACATTGCCCGGAAGACGGCTGATGAGCTTAAGGAGATCTTCGAAACACTTGCCGCGAGTTCTCAACAGAAATCAGTTAGAGGAAGGAGGGTTGAAGCCAATGCAGTTGCTCCCAACAATGAGCTTCAGAAGTAAGTGGCGGACTTGATGAGGCAAGTACAACACCTCAGAATGAACCAAGCAGAGACCCCACCAGTTCACGCGCCACCAGCAGAAGGATGTGACATATGTGGCGATTTTGGTCATGGAACCAACTCGTGCCATCGAATGGGGGAATTCACACTTGAAGGAGGAGCAGAGGTCTATGCTGTTCAGGGCTATCCGGGAAGGCCTCAATTTGAACAGAGGCCCATCTTGAATCAAGGGCAACAAAGCTCCAACTCTGGTTGGAGAAATGAGCAGAATTCGGGATGGAGAAACCAAGGCTCTGGCCAAGGGTCGGGATCAAACCAAGGCAATCAGTTCCCCCGACCTCCACAGCAATTGGGGTATCAGAACCAGCAGCAGTTCTACCCATCTCAACAACAGCCCTCATTCCCTCAGCAGCAGTATTACCCTCAACCACATCAGCAACAGCAACCACAGCAGCAACTCTACCCACCTCAGCAGCACCAACCTCCAGCCCCCTTATTTGAAGATCAGATGCAAGCTTTCATGCAAGCTAGCAAACAGGCGATGGAGGCTCAGAGTGCCACTATCAAGCGCCTCGAGACTACAGTTGGGCAGCTAACTGGAGCATTGAATCAGCTGCAGCAAGACCAGCCGAGTGGGAAGTTCCCAAACCAGGATCAACAGCCGCATCAAGCTCACGCCGTGACGGTGATCAAGGAAAATGCCCCAATAACCATGGGGAAATGGAGGAGCAAAACCGTGCAAGCAATCAGAACTACCCAATGCCCCAGTGAGCCACTGCCATGTGTCACTGCTGCACCAGAACAACCACCACCTAAGCAAGGAGATCCAGGTAGTTTTATTTTTGATATTAGCTTAGGTGGGGTTGAAAAGGCCTTAGGAATGCTTGATTTGGGCGCGGCAGTCAATTTGATGCCGCTTGATATTTTTGAGAAATTGGGAAATAAAGAGCTGAAATGCACGAATATTAAGATAGAGCTAGCTGACGGGTCCATTAGCAGCCCACGAGGCCTTGTTGAGGATGTTGAGGTGGTTGTGAGGGGAATTAATGTTTTAGCTGATTTTGTTGTACTTGATGTGGGAAAAGGGATTAGAGGCGAGAATGAAGCTCGGCCAAATCCTGATCAAGAAACTATGGCGGAGCAGAACGTACAGTACATGGGAGATTTCTCCAGACCGGTTATTGGGAACACTAGCACCTCAGCGATAGTGCTTCCCACGGCGGTCCGGAACTATAATCTGAAGCCTAACGACTCGAACCTGCTGCCGCTCTTTCATGGAATGCCGAGTGAGGACGCCTTACAGTTTATCCGCGACTTCTGCACTCAAGTGTAGACCTTCCCACTGTTGGAGCTCACCGAGGATCAGTTGAGGCTCAAGTGCTTACCTTATGCACTCAAGGACCGGGCGAGAACGTGGTTATTGTCCTTGCCGCCGAACTCCATCACTACATGGGGAGAGGCGTGTGAGAAGTTCATGCTCAAATACTACCCTAATCACAAGACACAGGAGATTAGGAGCCAAATAATGAACTTCATGCAAGGAGCTGACGAGCCTCTCCACGAGGCTTGGGAGAGATTTCAAGAGCTCCTCCGCCAGTGCCCGCAGCACCAGTTAGCACCCGTCATGTTGATGCAGTTCTTCTATGACGGATTGATTCAGATGGCACAGTTCATGGTGGACAGTACAGTAGGGGGCAACATTGCCCGGAAGACGGCTGATGAGCTTAAGGAGATCTTCGAAACACTTGCCGCGAGTTCTCAACAGAAATCAGTTAGAGGAAGGAGGGTTGAAGCCAATGCAGTTGCTCCCAACAATGAGCTTCAGAAGCAAGTGGCGGACTTGATGAGGCAAGTACAACACCTCAGAATGAACCAAGCAGAGACCCCACCAGTTCACGCGCCACCAGCAGAATGATGTGACATATGTGGCGATTTTGGTCATGGAACCAACTCGTGCCATCGAATGGGGGAATTCACACTTGAAGGAGGAGCAAAGGTCTATGCTGTTCAGGGCTATCCGGGAAGGCCTCAATTTGAACAGAGGCCCATCTTGAATCAAGGGCAACAAAGCTCCAACTCTGGTTGGAGAAATGAGCAGAATTCGGGATGGAGAAACCAAGGCTCTGGCCAAGGGTCGGGATCAAACCAAGGCAATCAGTTCCCCCGACCTCCACAGCAATTGGGGTATCAGAACCAGCAGCAGTTCTACCCATCTCAACAACAGCCCTCATTCCCTCAGCAGCAGTATTACCCTCAACCACATCAGCAACAGCAACCACAGCAGCAACTCTACCCACCTCAGCAGCACCAACCTCCAGCCCCCTTATTTGAAGATCAGATGCAAGCTTTCATGCAAGCTAGCAAACAGGCGATGGAGGCTCAGAGTGCCACTATCAAGCGCCTCGAGACTACAGTTGGGCAGCTAACTGGAGCATTGAATCAGCTGCAGCAAGACCAGCCGAGTGGGAAGTTCCCAAACCAGGATCAACAGCCGCATCAAGCTCACGCCGTGACGGTGATCAAGGAAAATGCCCCAATAACCATGGGGAAATGGAGGAGCAAAACCGTGCAAGCAATCAGAACTACCCAATGCCCCAGTGAGCCACTGCCATCTGTCACTGCTGCACCAGAACAACCACCACCTAAGCAAGGAGATCCAGGTAGTTTTATTTTTGATATTAGCTTAGGTGGGGTTGAAAAGGCCTTAGGAATGCTTGATTTGGGCGCGGCAGTCAATTTGATGCCGCTTGATATTTTTGAGAAATTGGGAAATAAAGAGCTGAAATGCACGAATATTAAGATAGAGCTAGCTGACGGGTCCATTAGCAGCCCACGAGGCCTTGTTGAGGATGTTGAGGTGGTTGTGAGGGGAATTAATGTTTTAGCTGATTTTGTTGTACTTGATGTGGGAAAAGGGATTAGAGGCGAGAATGGGCATCTCGTGCTACTTGGCCGACCTTTTATGGCCACCACCCAGACTCGCATCGATGTGAGTACGGGAACTGTGAGTATGGCAGGGGCAGGTAGAGCGGTAACATTCTCAACTTTTGATGAAAAACCTACTCCTTCCACTTCCTTAATTCAAAGCTGCTCTTATGTTGAAACTTTTGATGTTTTGGATGAGGACTGTATTGTGCAGGATTTTCTTGATAAGTTACAGGAGGAGGACGAGATTGTGGAGGAATTCCTTGCTAATTTGCAGGACGAGGCTGACATTGAGCAGGAATTTCTGGATAAGCTGCAAGAGGAAGATGATAAAGAGCAAGGCCTTCTGTGTGCCTTGTTATTTGAAGAAAAGCTTGATGAGGTTGAGTCACTCAACTCCGTTGGATGTGTGGATAGAGGGCCATTCCAGGATATGAGCATGGAGGACTCATTTGGAGGACCCGCAGCTGCAATTCAAGAAGATGTGTTTACAAGGGCGCTAAGGCAGCTGGAGCTTCAATCGGATTTTGGTTAAGGGGTTCTCTTAGTCGGGCTGGTGACTTAAAAACTAGCGCTGCATGGGAGGCAACCCATGTTTTCTTGCTTTTTCTTGTTTCGTTTTTCTTTCGTTTTGTTTGTGTTGTGTTTTATTGTTTCTGTTGTTGGTGCAGGTTGTTGCGTTGGAGAGTGCCTGTTCTTGGGATGAGAGTTGGGCAGACATCGTGGGACACTACAGACTCACCATTGGATCGGTATTTAGGGAAGTTTCCTCTTTCACCCCTCTTTTTGTTTGCACTGAGGACAGTGCCAGATTTTAAGTGTGGGGGGGGGGGTGTTTGTTGGTATTTGTAAATCCTGTGGGTGTTTTCTTGTTGTGTTCTTGGGCTTTCTTGTGTTGGGGCGAATGGTCCCCTTGTCTTGTTTTCTTGCTTGTTTTTAAGTGCATCGCATGTTGATAGTGGTTCATTGGCGATTCTCGATTGTGTCTGTGTGGTTTGTTATCCTTGTTTTTCTTGATTGATTTGTTCCCAATGAAGTGTAATTAGTTTAAGGTTTTGGTGCAACACCCTGATGAGCAACTCTTGACGTGATTTGTCCGGTAGATGCTAAGGGGAGTGTTTTCAGTCCAATTTCCTAATATCTGTCTCTGTTTTGAATTGTTTGGTTGGTTGTTGAGTTTCTGATAGTCTGGGTCTCTACTCCTCTAATGATTTCATTATGAGCATGGGAAACCACACGAGAACATTTTGGATCACCTCCAAAAGTGCAATCTCGTGATTTATGGCCCATCTATTAAGAGCGAAAATAACTTGACCCCAAAAAGAAAAGAGAGAAATGTAACGGGAAAAGTGAAAGAATATGAAAAAGGAATGAGATATGATTGTAAAGGAAATTGCATTAGAAAATTCACCCTTAGCGGAGAATTGGGTCTGATCGGATTGAGTTGTATCACCTTGTTGTTGCATTTTTAAATCTTAGCTTTGAACACTTGTTTGGGGGACATTGATATCTTGAAGGACTTGGATTGGTTGTGTTTGCTTGGTGAGAAGAATCGCTGGAGGATTTTCTGTCGATGCTGTGATTGTTGCTTGAGGACAAGCAAGGAATTAAGTGTGGGGGGGTTGTTTAGCCCTATTTTGTGATGATTTTGTGAGTTTGTACATCTTATATTGACTTTTATTTTGGTCTCTTTCACTCAAGAGTTGATTGATTTGAGCTTTTGTGCTAATTTTGTTGTCTCAGGATCTTATGCTCAAATTGATTGATATGTTGGCAAAAATAAAGTCAGGATTTAGTTGAATGGTCTGAAGAAGAATCGAAGTTCGTCTCGATATGAGTTTGTAGGCGAAAACGGATCTAAAATCCGACTTGAAACGAGGGAGAACGGATCAAAACAAAAACACTGTGCAGTGCAGTGGCCGGTGCCCGCCGGGAGGCGGCGCCCGCCGTGCCCATTCTGCGAAGGGCATAGGCGGCGGCCGCCTGCGCGGTCTGGCAGTTACGTTTTTTAGGGTTTAAAACCCCTTTTTTTGGGGTTTCTTCCCCCACTCTCGACCCCAGCAGCCTCCAGACGATTTTCCCTTGTTTTTCCTTAGTTTTAGAGTAGTTAAAACATCATCAAACATCTTTAGCTTTATGGATTGAAGATCAAGTTAGTTTTCTTCACATCGGATTGAAGTTTTGAATCGTTCTCGCTGTAAGAACTTTGTTTATGTTTTCTTTAGAATTGAAAGGTAGTTTATTTCCTCTGCATAGATTATTGTTGCTTCGTGTTTATTCAATGAATTGCTTGTTCGTTTATCTCGCCTAGATAACTAGTGTTTATGATTGTTGATTTACTATTGCTTTCTAGATTGCTAGTTCAGAGCCCTAGGTTTATTGGCTTTCCTGCATTCTTAATCTGCTTCCTATCGTTCGCCTAGATAGATTTATATATGCTTTCTGTTTATTCGGCATTAGATAATTCGCAAGCTTTTTTTAATTACGCCTAGATTTAAAGAGAGAGTGTCAGACCCAATCTACCCGATTAGAGTGTTTAGGTTTTATTTCTATTTCTTGTGAGTAGCACAGTTAAAGCCCTGCTAAGCCTTCCTTGAGAGACGACTTGAGTCACCTTACCGCCCTAGGACGACCTCGTATAAATTCGAGTCCATCCGCTAGGTGTTTTAGGATGAGTCAAGCATTACACCAGACTTACGGCCGAGAAGCTCTGTTCTGCCAAGAGAGTTATGTTTTGAGCGGTCTTTGCTTTAGACAGAGCTGACGCCGATTCCTCTGCTCTGACAGAGAAATCACGATTCCTCTGCTCTGGCAGAGAAGGATAAAAGATGGAAAGGTTGCGAATGAAGATTCGAACCGAGAGAGTAGAGAATTATTAAGAGGCGGCAGACAACGCCATTCTTGTTTTAAGAGAAATTATGTGTGCCTAATAAAGAAGAGCTGAAGAGTGAAATCACGAGCGAACCCGTACTTTGATGAGTAGTAGTAGTGTCGATACACTACAGAGAGTACTACGGTACCGAGATATGAGATTAAATTAAAATGAGATGGAGTTATGATGGTAAATAGGGATATTGAGCATTAGAGTTACACTTTTGATGAGATGAGAACGCGGAGATATAAACACAAGTTTATGACGAGGTGAGATATCTGCGCCAGAGCGGAAGCCATTCCTCTGGCAATTCACTTCGCTGCCCTGGCATTCGGTTCCTCTGGCCTAGTGATTTCGCTGCTCTGGTCTAGTGATTTCGCTGCTCTGACAGAGAAAGTATGAATACATGCCAAGACTGAAACAACGTTTTGAATAGAGAGTAAAAAAAAAAAAAAGCGAGGGATGGCATCCTTCGTAGAAAGATGTTTGATGTGTTAACACGTAAGGGCGCCACTTGGGCAGCCTCATACATTTACACCTGTTGGAGACTTCCACAATAGAAGTGAGACCACATACCATGAGTTATGACATCGATTAGCAAAATTGAGAGAAGGAAATCTGATAGTTGAGTAATCATTGATAGATTCTTTTGACGTTAGAAATGATGTTTATGTAAGTTTTCCCTATTTCGGGGAACGAGTTATTTTCGAGTTAAGGAAAGACTCAAACCGAGATATGTAGGACCTTATGATGTATTAGAAAAAGTAGGCCAAGTAGCCTATAAACTAGCGTTACCTCCGAGCTTCGTGAACGTCCAAGATGTTTTCCATGTTTCTCAACTGAGAAAGTACGTGTTTGATCCAAAACACGTCATCCATCAAGAAGAAGAGCCCCTGGTACCAGTTTTGAGCTACGAAGAGCGACTTGATGCTATACTGGACCGGAAGATCCAACGATGGAGGAACAAGTCATTTCCTTTGGTGAAAATCCAATGGAGACATCACGATCAAGAGAGTCAACATGGGAAATTGAAGAAAAGATGGTTGTAAGCGGATGTTTAAAGCAGCAAGGCACAAAACCCTAGATGGCTAAAAAGCGAAGTTTGGGAAGCGTAGAAGAAATTGATAGTCACATTTGACGGGCTACTTGAAATTCAGCGGGAGTGTATTCCCCCAGAGCTTGAAGAAAAGATGAAAGAGGAGTACCAAGAGCTTTTTCCCGAAGGGGAATAACTCAAATTTCGGGACGAAATTTCTTTTAAGGGGGGTAGGATGTAACACCCCGTACTTTTCCTTATGTTGGGATATAATGTTTAACACTATTGAGAATACTGAGATGTCGAGATGCGAGATTATGAGTTATGAGTGGACAAACCAATGATGGAGTTAGAGTGATGAGATTTGAGAAACGAGTCGAGTTAGAGATGCTGATTGAATTGAGTTGAGATTTTACTTCCGACTACCGGATATCGAGCTATCAGAGATTGACTGTCCTATTAAGAAAATAGGAATAATGAGTTTGACATAGAGTCGAGGAAGAGAGGGAGAGAACCCTTGAGTTATCGATGGATGGTAAAATGAGTAAAATAGAGATGTAAATTGATTTCTGATGTTGAGATGAAAGACGAGAGATAGAGTCGAGGTAGTGATTGAGAGTCTCTATAAAGAGGATTGAGCTAGAGTGACGATTAGATTAATGACGAGTGATAATCCGTTTTAATGTGATAGCTTTGTGAGCTATTTAATTGACGTTATGTGATTTATCTGATATGTGTGTATTTATGTTTGAGTAATTGTGGTAGTACATAATTTTAAATTACCACCGCACACATTCCCACACTCACTACCAATTTTTATAATCTCTTTTCCCACATGTGGATAATTGGCGGATGAGACTTGCTGCTAAGGGGGAGACAAGATACTATTTGAGCATTTAATGCTACTTATCTTAAGGGGTAAGATTCTTCTCTCTCTTTCCGTCATTCTCATCATTTTCGGCCCTTTACTCTCTTCTCTCCCCCTTACGCCATTCTTTCTCTCCTCCATTGGAGACCAAGCTCGAGCTTCTAAAAGACGCAACTATGATGAAATCCTCCACTAAATCTAGTCCTTAAACACTTTCTACTCTTGATTCAAGAAGATTAGTGGAGTTTAATGCTTGAAGAATAAAGAGAAGATTTTCCTTTTCTCGAAAACTACTTGAGTAAGTGTTTTAATCTTTTGGATGATTGACGCATGAGAAACTCCCCCTCCTCCTTTTTCTTCATTTTCAAAAATTAGGGTTCATGCCCTTTAAAGATCTTTCTGGTTCTTTTCTAAAATTGGGGTGAGAAATGTGAAATATGTGATGATTTGAGGTGATAAAGATGTGTTTTGCAAAATTTAGTCTTGAGATATGAGTTTTTACAAAATTTAGTTTGATATAAGATTTTTGGGAAAATCCCTGAAGTTATGTCTTGAATGACGAAGTTGATGATGAGCATGAAAAAAATGAAATGATTAACGTGATGTTGATGAATGTAGAGTTTAAATGAGTTTTGAGTTAGCTAAGATGTTGAGTGATAGTAATTTTTGATGTTTGAGAGTGTTTGATGAATTTTGAGAATGAAAAGTTGATGAGTTTTCGAGGTTGCTCTTGATGGCGCTGTTCTGCTTTGAGTCTTGTTCTGCTCTACCGAGTTCGTTTCCTCGCGGGTACGCTAGAGAGTTCGTTTCCCCGCTAGTAGGCCAGAGAATTCATTTCTCCGCTACCCTGCCAGCGAATTCATTTCTCTGGAATAACAGAGAGTTCGGCATTTCTCTCCTCTGACGATCGATTTCTCTGACGATCGATTCCTCTGACGATCGATTCCTCTGACGATCGATTCCTCTGACGATCGATTCCTCTGATGTTTGATTTCTCTGGCTTCCCATTTCTCTGCCTTGACTCGAGAGTTCGCCATTCCTCTGGCGATAGAGAGTTCGTCATTCCTCTGCTATGACTAAGAGTTCATTTCTCTGCCCTGACGTAAATTTTATTCCTTTACTTTGGCGAGCATTCCTCTGCTCTGGCGAGTATTTCTTCTCTGCTCTGCCGAGCTAGTCTGCTCTGCTCTGCTGAGTTTTTCCACCCTGACACCGAGCATTTCTCTGCTCTGGTCTCCGAGTCAAACACATGTTGCTTGTTTGTGATATGTTTATATGTGAAGTTGCATGCTTATGTGAAGTTGTATGCCTATGTGCTTGTTTGCTATGAGTATGGTCCGAGTTGAGTGTTAAATCGAGAGTAAGACGTGTGAATCCTTAGAAGTCGAGTATGCCTAGGGATTTAGTTTTACTGGATAAATAGACGTTGAGTGAGAAGTTATTGTTGAGACGAGTTTGGATTTTAGTAATGAGTTCTAACTAAGGTTTGTTTTATCACATGAACTTTCGTGATGATGTTGATGATTCATGAAGACCCGAGCAAGACGAAGAAGTAAGTCACCTATTTCCTATCCGAGCTTAAGCGAAGTACTCCAGGTGGGCAATATTTTGAGTATACGTTTATCGTATGAGCTTTCTAAAATGATTGATGATGATATTTATGAGTTTATCAAATGATTGAGATAAATGATGTTTGAGAACTGTTTGACTTGCCAAATTTTGATGTTAAGCTTGTATGTTACCCCCTCTACTGATGAGACGAATTCGGTCCTGCCACAAGCGGGATTTTGTGCACAGAGGTGACTGTGAGCTGTCTTCGGGTCGGCCGGTCACGGTACTTGAGAGGGAGGCCTACTTCTCAGTACCGATAATAATGATGAGTTGTAGATGTGGTACATACATGTTAAGATATTTGACTGCAGTCATTTCTTTATGATGTTATGATGTTTAAAACTGCATGCACTGGTTCTTTTATGTTGACGTATTTCTGTGTATTGCTGATGTTGTGGCAAGTTTCAAACATATAGCTCTAAGAGTGCCTTCTATGATGTTTCTTCGGCGTTTGCCCACTGAGTATTATTACTCACGCCCTGCATATATTTCTAAATGTGCATGCTAAGTAATGGAGTGAGATTGGACTGGTGCTGGTGGGGACGGTTTCATTGAGGAAGTTTCTTTGTAGCTTTCCTTTGAAGATAGAGACATAAGGACGAGATACTTTGTTTTCCTTCTGACATTGATAAAACCTTAGTGAAATGTTACTATGTTTTCTTTTGAATCAAGCAATATACTCACGGTTATGTGTCTCCATACATATAATCGGTTCGCCTTTTGCTGCGATACTCTGCTTTTTATGCTTCCTGATGAAAAATGAGCTATACCCGTTCTATTTTTGTTTGGGAAATTCCTGATAATTAAAAAGTTATAACGACGTTGACGATTTTACCCTTGGGTTCATTTACGTTGATTCTCTTAATACCTATGATGCGAGCTTCCGCTTGATGTTTGGCCTATACATCTTATCTTCTATTCTTTTAAAAATAGTCGTATCGATACTCGTACCCCGCTATCACTAGCATTGGGAATCGGGCTGTGACACGGGGTATGTGCAAGATATCAATCAGATCCTAAGGAAGCTCATTTGGATGCAGCAAAGCGGATTCTGAGAAATCTAAAAGGCACGCCCAATTTAGGATTGTGGTATCCAGCAAACGACGACATCAAGCTCACCGGATATTCAGATTCAGACTTCGGTGGATGCAAGCTTGATCGCAAATCAACCTCCGGAACATGTCAATTCCTAGGCAACAAGCTCATTTCTTGGTTTTCAAAGAAGCAGACTTCAGTTGCCACCTCTACAACTGAAGCTGAATATGTTGCTGCCGGAAGCTGCTGCTCACAAATCCTGTGGTTAGTCCATCAACTAAAGAACTATGGGATCGACGAAAAGGAAGTTCCTATCTATTGCGACAGCTCCAGTGCTATTGCAATCTCCCAGAATCCAGTTCACCACACCAGAGTAAAGCACATTGAAATTCGACATCACTTCATTCGTGATCATGTCGAAAAGAAGAATGTCTCTGTGGAATGGATTCCCACTGCTATTCAGAGAGCGGACCTGCTGACCAAGGCTCTTCCAGAAGAGAGGTTCAATGATCTATGTGCAAAGATCGGCCTCATCAACCCTGAAGAGTGATCAGCCAGTCCAAGTATGCCAAGGAACTGATCACCAAATTCGGTATTCAGCACATGAAGTCAGTCAAGATCCCAATGAACACAAGCTGGAAAGTTGATCCAGGTTCAGAAGGAAACTCTGTATCTTCGAAGAAGTACAGAGAAATCATTGGATCTTTGCTGTATTTGACTGCGAGCAGACCAGATATCGCATTTGCAGTCGGGGTATGTGCAAGATATCAATCAGATCCTAAGGAAGCTCATTTGGATGCAGCAAAGCGGATTCTAAGATATCTAAAAGGCACGCCCAATTTAAGATTGTGGTATCCAGCAGACGACGACACCAAGCTCACCGGATATTCAGATTCAGACTTCGGTGGATGCAAGCTTGATCGCAAATCAACCTCCGGAACATGTCAATTCCTAGGCAACAAGCTCATTTCTTGGTTTTCAAAGAAGCAGACTTCAGTCGCCACCTCTACAACTGAAGCTGAATATGTTGCTGCCGGAAGCTGCTGCTCACAAATCCAGGACTATGGGATCGACGAAAAGGAAGTTCCTATCTATTGCGACAGCTCCAGTGTTATTGCAATCTCCCAGAATCCAGTTCACCACACCAGAGTAAAGCACATTGAAATTCGACATCACTTCATTCGTGATCATGTCGAAAAGAAGAATGTCTTTGTGGAATGGATTCCCACTGCTATTCAGAGAGCGGACCTGCTGACCAAGGCTCTTCCAGAAGAGAGGTTCAATGATCTATGTGCAAAGATCGGCCTCATCAACCCTGAAGAGTGATCAGCCAGTCCAAGTATGCCAAGGAACTGATCGCCAAGTTCGGTATTCACACATGAAGTCAGTCAAGATCCTAATGAACACAAACTGGAAAGTTGATCCAGGTTCAGAAGGAAACTCTGTCTCTTCGAAGAAGTACAGAGAAATCATTGGATCTTTGCTGTATTTGACTGCGAGCAGACCAGATATCGCATTTGCAGTCGGGGTATGTGCAAGATATCAATCTGATCCTAAGGAAGCTCATTTGGATACAGCAAAGCGGATTCTAAGATATCTAAAAGGCACGCGCAATTTAGGATTGTGGTATCCAGCAGACGACGACACCAACCTCACCGGATATTCAGATTCAGACTTCGGTGGATGCAAGCTTGATCGCAAATCAACCTCCGGAACATGTCAATTCCTAGGCAACAAGCTCATTTCTTGGTTTTCAAAGAAGCAGACTTCAGTCGCCTCCTCTACAACTGAAGCTGAATATGTTGCTGCCGGAAGCTGCTGCTCACAAATCCTGTGGTTAGTCCATCAACTAAAGGACTATGGGATCGACGAAAAGGAAGTTCCTATCTATTGCGACAGCTCCAGTGCTATTGCAATCTCCCAGAATCCAGTTCACCACACCAGAGTAAAGCACATTGAAATTCGACATCACTTCATTCGTGATCATGTCGAAAAGAAGAATGTCTTTGTGGAATGGATTCCCACTGCTATTCAGAGAGCGGACCTGCTGACCAAGGCTCTTCCAGAAGAGAGGTTCAATGATCTATGTGCAAAGATCGGCCTCATCAACCCTGAAGAGTGATGCTGTGTTTGAAGATTTTCTCAAACAGTCTTGCTGACTGGTGGTCAACCAACTGATGATTCAACGATCGCCGACATGGAAAGCAATGAAGTCCGAATGCTCATCTGAAGAAGAAGTCGTCCTGATGAATCAACCAGGATCAAGTGGTATCAACTGACTACGATGTTCAGTTGATCAGTAAGTATTTTAAATACTTGCTCTTTCAAAATCAGTTATTTCAGTTAAGAGCTTTAAGTTTTTAGTTCAAAATCTTTTCTCTAACTGATCAGTTTCTTTCAAAAACTTTAACTGATTGTTGGAAATTGTTGGAAAATGGAATATCCGAGAAGGACAAGATTTTTATAAAGTGAAAATCTATTTTGATTGAACTTGTCCTGATCTTATTGCCAAAAATCTTTCCAACCTTTTTGCCTCCGCAATAAAATTTCTTGAAAAGCTCATTGACATGACAGAATGTTATGATGCCTTTCAACTTTTTGAGGACACAGTCCCTCGCAGTGACGGCGGACGTGAATTTTCTCTTCAATTGTATTTTAGGCACAGTTTTCGAAAAACCTTTCATCTTCATACATGGTTCAAATCTTGTCTATTTATACCATGCTGTCTTCACGATTTTTCTGCATCAACTAACAACTCTCCACAGCCTTCACTGTGAGAAAAATTTTCAATCTTTCCAAAAGTTGCAGAGAAAAATTATTCCGACTAAAGGAGAAATCTATGACTGCAAAGTCATGGAGTGAAAGAATGACGCTCACATACCTTGTCTTCACCGGACCCTTCCACTGGATCTCAACGTCTCTCCGGCGTCAAAGTTTGCTCTACCCTCACTTGTATCCAGCGAAGCGAGCGTCTTCCATTCTCATGCCCGGTGCATCGGATTGAAGTATTTGTCTGAATTAACACAGACTTCATCGTCTTCACAAAAAGGCCTCTTGCCCACTGTGGAGCTTCGATGCCAAGCAACAACAATGAGCAGGAGCTCATTGTCAACCGGTGCCACATCGACAGTGTCTATCCTCACGATAGCCACTGATTCGATTTTCCTCCTCCACACACTTCTCCTCATGTGCTTCTTTCTCTTCACCATCAACCCTCTCCTCAACCTTCTTTGGTTTGCATGATTGCTGCTCTCTTCTTCCCAGTCTCGAGAGCCATGCAAACCTGATCCCACCCCGTTCTCCGTCTCCTTCCTCCCTCCTCTCCTCACTCTTCATTTTTCTTTTCTAAACCCTCCGCGTTCTCCGTTTACCTCTGACCCTCAGCATCTTTCTCTGGACCATTCTGCGATTCTGTTTCCACGCAGTGGTCTTAGCTTCATCCTTCAGTCAAAATCCCACCTTTTTGATGTTGCCAAAAAGGGGGAAATTCTTAAGAGACTTATTCTCAAAAGACTGAAGACGATCAAGCAAAATGATCATCCTTTTCATCCGATGATCATGAGGAAGATTCTCCAAGAGGAAGAGACCTCAATTCAACGGAACACAAGTGAGAGTGGAACAAGCTTAGGAACATGAAGACATGAAGACAGAAGATGAAGATCAAGAAGTTCAAGGCGCAGCCAAGCAGACTACTGGAGTCCATGGGTTTCCCATGATGTTTTTGTTTTTCGTTTTACTCCAATGTAAGTCTTGTCCTGTACCTCGACTGATGGCTTATCAGTCTTCTTTAATGAAATGAACTTCTTATTGATCTCAACCTGAAGACAATGACTCTTTGTCCAGGCTCTGATTATGGATTTTCTGTCTTCTTTATGTTTTGTTTTAGAACTGTTTTCGTTCTTGCTCTAAGTACAAGTTTTTAGGTTCTATTGTTAAGGGGGAACTGTTTTCACCCCTTGTTTAGAACTTGTACTGTGAGTTCAGTCTTTTTGCTGTCTAGAACTGCTGTGTGGTTTTGGCATCATCAAAAAGGGGGAAATTGTTGGGAACCTTGTGGAATATCCTAACCCTTGTTTTGATGATACCAAAATTCATAGGACTTATATGTAATAGACTAGAATCGTTTTGAACTGAAGTGTTTGAGTTCGTTTCTAGTTTAGTTGCGGTGTCGAAGACTGAAGACTGAAGACTGAAGAACGAAGACTGAAGACTGAAGACTGCAGATACCAACTGAAGTATCAGTTGAAGAATCAGTTGAAGACTGATTATTTAATGCGCGCGAAGAACTGATACTAAAGTCAAGTATCAGTTGAACATTCCACCTAGGACTGATCTTCCAACGTTCAGAGGAAGCCACGTACGCACAAGTACAGCCGCATTAAATGCAGAGATCTCAAAATATCTTATCTCTGCAGAGGTCATTCCTATCTGGTGGTTACTTTTCAGAGATGTCACATCTCCTGTCCATCAAAGAGAGCCGTTTCCATACAGACAAGGAACCTCGAAGATTGAAGCCTCAGCTCAAATTCGAATTCCTCTCCAACGGAAGAAATCTTGAGGACGATTTACGCCAACGGATCTATTCAAGAGTTCTCCTACAAATAGCGCTCGAGGATCACTTCAACCTTCACCGATTCAACGACATAAGCTGAAGCTCTGCCGAAATTGCTACTCAGCCTAAAGCTTAACCGCCCCAAAGCTTGAATCGAAGAAGAGAATTCCAAAGCCAAAATCAGTCACTGCTGATTACATACATTCTCTTAGACCCTAGGCATATATCTGTTTACCCAGAAGCCAAAGGTCAAACTTGCTTCAAAGAACTTGTTCTTTGTAAGTATAGTTGGCACTCGTTCAAACCTCCTCCCCATAAGAGTGTTTGAGTGGTTCGGAGTTCAGGAAGGTACTCTGAACTCTGAGTGAAAAGTCTGAGCACGAGGTGTGCTTAGCAGGGAAATCCTACGCGAGGTGTGTGGGAGCTGAAGAAGGGTTTTCTTCAGTTTACGGTTGTGTGCACCAGGCAAGCACACGGGTACGGTTTGCAGTGCACCAGTGAAGCACTTGCGGAGTGGATTGTTGGTCTGATCAACCAACCGTGGATGTAGGAAAGGGTTTTTCCGAACCACGTAAAAGTCTCTGTGTTATTTACAGCTTTCAGTTTTACATTCTTACTTGTGCTATTTCAATTGATAAAACTGAATACTGAATAACAGCAAAGAGAAACCTTAATCCAACAACCTCCTCCACCGAGGCTATTACGAAACTAAGTTTAATTTCCGTTGCGTATGATATCAATCTGACTGAACTATCCTCTGATAGTAAGGAAGAGTGATATCATCTCTATCTTTGCAAACACGACTGAAGCCCTTACTTGGATCAGTTAAGTTCCTATAACTTAACTGATAACTCATTACTGAAGAGCTTTCAGTATCAGTCATCAACCCTGTTGGTCAAAACTGATTTCAGTAAAACAGGAGTCGTTGTTTGCATGCAAAGTTTCGTTTTGATCTCTGACTGAGATCCCTCTGATTGAGGTCAGTAGATTAAGTCAAAAATAGCCTATAGGTGTATTCCCCCCCCATACACCTATTCGAGACCCTCTGGACCTAACAGAGGCTGCAATAACATTTGAGAAAGCATTTGCTAGATTTGATGTGTTAGACCCGACATATGGAATTGATCTTGCATGTGAGGAGGGAGGGGGGGTGCCTAATAAGTATGATTGGATGAAAGCAAGAAAGATGCTCAATTTTTTGAAAATCTTTTATGAGATAACTTGCAAGATTTCAGGATCATTGTATGTTACATCTAACTTGTTTCTCCATGAGATTTATAAGGTGCAAATTTTGTTGAAAGCTTTTATACTTGGCAAAGATGAAGAACTAAGTAAGATGGCAACGAATATGAAAGAAAAGTTTGACAAGTATTGGGGACATCCAAAGAAGATGAATAAATTGGTTTTCATTGCTGTTGTTGTTGATCCTCGATATAAAATGAAATGGGTGAAACTTGCTTTGTCGGGTATGTATGGTGATGAGTTGGGTGATTCTATGGCAAAAGAAGCTGAAGATGAATTGGTTGCTATGTGTGGTGATTACAAGCAACCAATTGTTACAGAAAATATTGATGAGCATAGAGAAATTGAGTTGCCAAGTGTTGAAGTCGATGATAGTGAGACAATAAAGAATGCGATGAAAATGTTGGGGGATATATACCAAACATTTCACCATAAGGATGGTAATGATGTTCATAAGTATCTTAAGGAAGATACTGAGAATGGTGGGCTGAAATTTGACATTTTATCATGGTGGAAAACAAATAAATCTAAATATCCCGTTCTCTCCCAAGTGGCTCGTGATGTTTTGGCAGTACCTGTCTCAACTGTAGCATCAGAGGCAGCATTTAGCACTGGAGGACGAGTACTTGATCCTTTTAGGAGTTCGTTAAGTCCTAAAGTTGTGGAGGTTCTCATTTGTGGTCAAGATTGGCTTCGCAATTCTTCTACCGCAGTTGATGTTGAGGAACTTTATGAAGATGTCCAAAAAATTGAACAAGGTATATCAAAATTTAAACTACATTTTTTATATGCTTTCAATTTTATGATTTACAACTAATTTGTATTACTGTTAATTTTTGTAGGTATGCAAAATTTGGTAGTGCAAGCTCCAACAAATTAATCAATCTCCATTATTTGTTGGGACTTGAAAGCTATTGAAGATGATTCGACGAATGTTTATTGATTTTGAGTTTTGTGGTTTTGTGAACATTGAAATTATGGACTCTTTCCTTGATCATTTGTTGCTAATTTGTTGTTGATTTGATGGATATTTAGAAACTCTTTAGTTTGTTGGCTATCGATGTTCTAGTATTTAATTTGGTGAGTGTGATGAATGGATTCAATACTTATGCAAATTTTAATTATTAGGTTGTTATATATACATGTATGTTCTATTGTTCTTGAAATGATTAAATGAATGATGGATAATGATATAATATGTAAAAAAAAATTAAGCAGATTTTTTTAATTTTACTATTTTTTTTTTCGGATTTTTCGGTTTTGTTTCAGAATTTCGGTTTTTCGGTTTTTTCGATTTTTTTTCGGGTTTTTTCGGTTTAATTCGGTTTTTCGGTTCGGTTCGGTTTTAATTAAAAAAATTTTGGTTAATTCGGTTCGGGTTGTTCGGTTAATTCGGTTCGGTTCGATTTTTTTTTCTAACCGAAAAAAATATGGTTTGGTTTGGTTTTAGTAAAAGCCGAACCATATAACCGAATGCTCACCCCTACTTCCAAATAGGCTTCACTTTCGAACAACTCCATAAAACATGAGAAATGGATTCATCGCATTTATAGCAGATAGCGCAACCATTAGGTCCAACCATGCCCTGTCTAATGAGAATACAAAGAGTGGGAAGACGCCCATGGATAACTCTCCAGCAAAGAATCGAGCGCCTCACAAGAATGAAAGGTTCCCAGATCCATTTTCCCCAATTGACCTCCGGGAACCTATGACCTTTGCGCGAGAAGGCCAACGCAGCAGAAACATTTCCACTGACAGAATGTTTCCAGAAACGAGCGTCCTTGCTTCCATTCATGGCGAGAAGAATGATATCAGCCACCACTTCAGGGAAACTATTCACAAAAGCAGAAGAGAAGTGCCAAATACCATCATAAAAGTAATCCTGCACAGAAAAGTTAAGAAAATCATGCATGTAAGGAGGAATCTTCAATTTATCAACAAGCTTATAGCCAAGCCAATCATCCCTCCAAAAGTAAGTGCAATCGCCGCTGTCAATGCAGGCGTAGGAATCATCAACCAATTGATTAACCTCATCCTTCAAACCAAGCCAGACAGAAGAATTGACAATATTATCCTTGGCATAACTGAATTTAGTAAGATATCTAGAACGCATGATTCGGTGAGCCCAGTCAGCGCCCTTAATCATCTTCCAAGCCAGTTTCATCAAAAAGGATTGATTCATAAGCGTAAAAGATCGGATCCCCAATCCACCTTCGAGCTTTGGAGAACAGTTGCTCCCCCAACTAACCGAGCAGCTGGGCCGCTGATCAATACTACCAGTCCACACAAAGTTTCTACAATACCTGTCCAAAGAATGAAGAAGCGATTTTGGCCACTTATAAACCATCATAGGCACAATAGAGCTTTGAATAACCGATTTCACGAGGCAGAGACGGCCAGCCATGGAAAGTTGAAGACCTTTCCACTTCGCAAATTTCTGTACAATCTTATCAAAAATCTGCATAAAATAAGAGGCACGAGGACGACCAGCAAAGATAGGGACTCCCAAATAAGTCATTGGGAGACATCCCACCGAGAAACCAAGAGTCCTATGAATAGCTCGTCTTCTATCAGTGGTGACATGGCTAGAGAAAAAGAGATTGGATTTCTCCTGACTGCAATGTTGCAATGTTGCCCAGAAAGGATTTTCTTTGCATTGCGAATCGTAGCACGGCAAAAAAGGATGACATCGTCAACATAAAGAAGATGGGTGGGGAAATTCGAGGACCTAGAGAAACTCATAGGAGTGAGATGTCGAGAATCCACGCAGCTACTAATCAAACGGCTCAACACGTCTTCAGCGATCCCAAATAAAATAGGAGAAAGAGGGTCTCCTTGCTTAACCCCACGGGAGCAAGCGAAATAGCCAGTAAGACGACCGTTGTAAAGAATGGAAAGTCTAGCAGAGCTGAAGATAATATAAATCCAATGGATAAAATTCTCATGATAGCCATTCGCTCTAAGAACCTGAAAAATGAAGCCCCATCGCAAAGTATCAAAGGCTTTCCTGATATCAATTTTGCAGGCCATATTGATGCCCCGGTTAGTGTGTTGCATACAATTAAAACCTTCCGAGCTAAGCATAATACAATCATGGATGTTCTGCCCACTGATAAAGCCAAATTGATTGGGCGAGACATGGGAATTAGCCACGACACTAAGTCTCGAAGCCAGCACCTTGGAAATAATCTTAAAGAGGAAATTTGAGAGAATAATGGGGCGAAGATCCGCCACAGTGGAAACGACCTCTTTTTTGGGGATGAGAATCATAGTACTAGCATTGCAACCACTAGGCAAATAGGTGTGGGTGAAGAACCTTTGGACCGCCAGAATGATATCAGCCTTGATCGTCGACCAACAAGTATGGAAGAACATGCCAGAGAAACCATCAGGACCTGGCGCGCTGTTAGCATCCATACTAAAAACCGCAGCAGCAATTTCCCCATCATCAGGAATCCGGATGAGCATAGTATTCTGATTCGCAGAAATAGACGGCTGAATAAGAGCATCAATCTCTAACTGATCAGTGAGCACTCCCCCATCATCAGTAAAAAGCTCAGAGAAATGACTAACAATGTGCTGCTCAATAAGAATGAATGAGAATTGAAGAAAATTAGAATGGAGTGATTATACGATGCCACGTAGTATAAGATTTATTATAGAACAATAATTTTGATTATTCCTGATACATACATACATACTATTATTAAATAAAGATAGAGTAAATATATAAAAGTGTCCACTTTCAAATTGTAAAATTAAAATTTAGCCTATGAAATAAAAATATTAAAAAGTGGCCAGTTTTTTAGTAAAAGTACAAAATTGCCCCTACATTAAAAAAAATTACTACACCTTCCCAGCCCATGTCCCAGCCCACCCAGCCCCCACCCCCAACCCCCCTACCAGCCACCACCCACCACCCACCCTAAGCTCAATTTTTTTTTGTTTTACTACTCCCCTGCGTTGCCCCCACCCCCCCAACACCCACCCCAAGCCAATTTTTTTTTAACTGCCCTATCCTGCCCTGCCCTGCCCTGGCCCACCCCCCGACCACCCACCCCCAAGCCAAATTTTTTTTATTGCCCTGCCTTGCCCAGCCCAACCCCCCTCCCGACCCCCACCCACCCCTCACCCCCGACCACCCACCCCCCAAGCCAATTTTTTTTATACTGCCCTGCCCAACCCCCACCCCCCACCCACCCACCCACTCACCCCCACCACCCACCCCCAACCAAAAAGAAACTTTTTTTTACTACTGCCCTGCCCCGCCCCCCCACCCGACCCCCACCCCCCCCACCTCAAGCCAAAAAAATAATGTTTTTTACTACTCTCCTGCCCTGCCCTGCCCCCCGCCCCCACCACCCCCTCCCCCCAAAAGCCAAATTTTTTTTTACTCCTCCCCTGCCCTGCCCCACTCCCCACCCAACCCCCACCCCAAACCCACCCCCCCACCACCCACCTCAGGGCAATTTTTTTTTATTGTAAATTCACAACTGTTAGGTCCAGGGGGTCTCGAATAGGTGTATGGGGGGGGGGAATACACCTATAGGCTATTTTTAGCTATCTACCAACCTCAATCAGAGGGATCTCAGTCAGAGATAGAAAAGAAACTTTACATGCAAACCAGACACCTGTTTAACCGAAATCAGTTTTGACCAACAGGGTTGACGACTGATACTGAAAGCTCTTCAGTAAAGAGTTATCAGTTAAGTCACTAGAACTTAACTGATCCACATAAGGGCTTCAGTCGTGTTTGCAACAATAGAGATGATATCTCTCTTCCTTACTATCAGAGTATAGTTCAGTCAGATTGATATCACACGCAGCGGAAATTAAACTTAGTTTCTAATAGCCTCGGTGGAGCAGATAGTTGAATTATGGTTTCTCTTGTTGTTAGTCAGTGTTCAGTTTTATCAATTGAAATAGCACAGTTATGAAAGTAAAACTGAAAGCTGTAAATAACACAGAGACTTTTACGTGGTTCGAAAAAACTCTTTCCTACATCCACGGCTGGTTGATCAGACCAACAATCCACTCCGCAAGTGCTTGCCTGGTGCACTGCAAACCGTAAACTGAAGATAAACTCTCTTCAGCACCTACACACCTCGCGTAGGGTTTCCCCACCTACACACCTCGCGTAGGATTTCAGCACCTACACAGTTCGCGTAGGATTTCCCTGCTAAGCACACCTCGTGCTCAGACTTCCCTTTCAGAGTTCAGGGTACCTTCCTGAATCTCCGAGTCACTCAAACACTCTTATGGGGGAGAGGTTTAAACGAGTGCCAACTATACTTACAAAGAACAAGTTCTTTGAAGCAAGTTTGACCTTTGGCTTCTGGGTACACAGAATATATGCCTAGGGTCTAAGAGAATGTATGTAATCAGCAGTGACTGATTTTGGCTTTGGAATTCTCTTCTTCGATTCAAGCTTTGAGCGGTTAAGCTTTGGGCTGAGTAGCTATTTCGGCAGAGCTTCAGCTTATGTTGTTGAATCGGTGAAGATTGAAGTGATCCTCGAGCGCTATTTGTAGGAGAACTCTTGAATAGATCCGTTGGCGTAAATCGTCCTCAAGATTTCTTCCGTTGGAGAGCAATTCGAACTTGGGCTGAGGCTTCAATCTTCGAGGTTCCTTGTCTGTGTGGAAACGGCTCTTTTGAAGGACAGGAGATGTGACATCTCTGAAAAGTAACCACCAGATAGGAATGACCTCTGCAGAGATAAGATATTGAGATATCTCTGCATTTAATGCGGCTGTACTTTGAGCATACGTGGCTTCCTCTGAACGTTGGAAGATCAGTCCTAGGAGGAATGTTCAACTGATACTTGACTTTAGTATCAGTCTATGGCGCGCATTAAATAATCAGTCTTCAACTGATTCTTCAACTGACACTTCAGTTGGTAACTCCAGTCTTCAGTCTTCAGTCTTCAGTCTTCGACACCGCAACTAAACTAGAAACGAACTCTAACACTTGAGTTCAAAACGATTCTAGTCTATTACATTTAAGTCCTATGAATTTTGGTATCATCAGAACAAGGGTTAGGATATTCCACAAGGTTCCCAACAACAACCAAAATTTATTCACAACCTAAAGTTTTTGGTTGTGAATTCACAATCAAAATTTAATTCACAACAAGAATTTTTTGGTTGTAAATTCACAGCCAATCGAATTCACAACCTGAATTTTTTGGTTGTGAATTCGAGCTTTTTTGGTTGTAAATTCACAACCAGTAGAATTTACAACCAAAATTTAATTCACAACCTTAAGTTTTTGGTTGTGAATTCACAACCAGTAGAATTAACAACCAAAATTTAATTCACAACAAGAATTTTTTGGTTGTGAATTCAAAACCAGTCAAATTCACAACCAAAATTTAATTCACAACCTGAAGTTTTTGGTTGTGAATTCGAGCTTTTTTTATTGTAAATTCACAACCAGTATAATTCACAACAAGAATTTTTTGGTTGTGAATTCAAAATCATTTGAATTCACAACCAAAATTTAATTCATTTTTTGGCTTGGGTGTTGGGTTGTCCGGGGGAGAGGGGGGGAGGTGTCAAGGGCTTGGGCAGGGAGGGATTAAAAAAAAAGTTCTTGGCTTGGGGGTGGGTGGTCAGGGGGGTAGGAGATGGGTGGGGCAGGGCAGGGCAGTAAAAAAAAAGAATTTGACTTGGGGGTGGGTGGTGGGGTGTTTGGGTGTGGGGGATGGGGGTTGGGTGTGTGGGTGGGGGGTGGGGCAGGGCAGGTCAGTATAAAAAAAGGGGTGGGTGGTCGGGCGGGGGGGGGGGGGGGGGTGGTGGGAGGGTGGGGCAGGGCAGGACATTAAAAAAAATAATATTTGGCTTGGGGGGTGGGGGGTGGGGTGGGGAGTGGGGGTGGATCGGGTGAGGGCAGGGCAGGGGAGTAGTAAAAAAAAAATTGGTTTGGGGTGGGTGGGGGTGGGGGGAGGGTGGGGCAGGGCAGGACAGTAAAAAAAAATATTTTTGGCTTGGGGTGGGGGGTGGGGCTGGGACGTGGGCAGGGGAGTAGAAAAAAAAAATTTGCTTGGTGTGGGTGATGGGGGGTGGGGGTTGGGTGGGGGGTGGGGCAGGGCAGGGTTGGGTGAGTTGTGAATTGTATGTGTGTTTTTAGGTGTGAATTGTGTGTGAACAATTTTTAATATTTTTAAAGTTAAGGGTATTTTGGTAACAGTGGCCATTTTTTAATATTTTTATCTTAGTGGACAATTTTTAATTTTGACTAAATCAATTAATCAAATAGGCTAGTTTAAAAATGCACTCATAAAGATATATACTACAATATTGGCCATCAATATGCATAAAATAAAATTCTAAAACATATTTTTCCGTGGATCAAGTGAAAAATATCTAAAAAAATCATTAACTATCTAAAAATCATTCTATTTCAATTATCCTCAATTCTAATTTATTCTTATTTATTTATAAATCTGTAATCAATCTTTACATCCAAAAATTATTAAATAATTTTAGGGTTAAATATCAAATAAGCTCCTAACGTGGAGCCCCTTATTACGTCTAACACCCTATGGCAAGGGAATTTATAATTAAATGGATATGTTGGATTCATCTAATAGTTTTGTACGATTATTTAATAGTACAGACTTTATCTAATAGTTTTATACAATTATTTAATAGTATAGAATTTATCTATAAATTTATATGATTATTTAATAGTTTTTATATGTAAAAATTGATTAGAAATGTATAGATAAATAAGAATGAATGAGAATTGAGGAAAATTAGAATGGAGTGATTATACGATGCCACGTAGGATAGGATTTATTTTGCTATAATGTAAAAATTGATTATAAATGTATAAATAAATAAGAATGAATGAGACTTGAGGAAAAATTAGAAGGAGTGATTATACGATGACACGTAGGATAAGATTTATTTTGCTATAATATATAGATTACTCTGTATAATATCTCTTTCAAAGTAAAAACTTACAAACTTAAAAATATACGAGATGATCTTACGTACAACATATTTCATAGTGTAACAAGGTTAGCCCTCGATCCGAACTTGAAAGACATATATACGAGGCAAAGAAAAATAACCAACTGAGCACCTAGTACAACTGGTTGGAACTCGTGCCTTGTACATCTACAAGGTTACGAGTTTGAACTCACCAACAACTCCTTATTTTCTCCTCATTCAGTCAGGTTTGGTTCGCCCGAATTGATCCCGTCAAATAGGATCAATTTTCTTAATTTTAATATTTTTAAAATATTTTTATATACTTCTTTCGTCTCGTAAGAGAGTATCACATATAAAATGACACATGTTTCAAGAAAAAGTTGATAGATAATGTGTTGAGTGAAAATGAGTGGTTGTGGTTTAATTGATTGTGGGGTTATGTAGAAATGAGTGGTTGTGGTTAAAAGAGAAAGTGATGTCATATCACAAAATTGAAATAATACTTTCTTATGGGACATGACGAAAATGGAAAATGTGATATTTTCTTATAAAACAGATGGAGTATATTATTTTAAGAGTAAAATTTTGAAGTAGCAAAAATGAATCATAAAACACAATTTATGGCCACTCATTGAAAAGACATAAAATTTGGCAATTTTTATTGATTTCGGACGTTTTTACCCTTAATGAGGCGGACCAGATAGGATCAGGCACTCAGGTCGCGCGCCGGGTCGGGTTAGTCACTTATGACACTAGCACTAATAGTTTCATAAGTGCCAAGATTTTACTTGGTTTTATTTTGGATTTCTATTGGCACTTTTAGCACTATTAGTGCCATAAGCGCCAGCGGAAATCCAAAATAAAACCAAGTAAAATCTTGGCACTATTAGTGACATACGTGCAACACAAATATAGAAACAACAATAATAGAATCAATAAATCATAAATGGATCATCTAAACCCTAAATGGATAATCTAAACCCTAAATGGAACATCTAAACCCTAAATGGATAATCTAAACTCTAAATGGAACATGTAAAGCCTACGGGGAAGTGTTTAAAATGATCCTTTTGGCACTTATGGCACTATTAGTGCCATAAGTGCCAACGGAAATCCAAAATAAAACCAAGTAATAAAATGATCTTTTTGGCACTTATGGCACTATCAGTGCCAAAAGTGCTATACGTGAAGCGGGCGTTGGCTTTTCCCCGCGAGCGCGCAACTCACCCATAAGCTTCCAGCGGTCGCGCAATCACCACCCAACGGTCGCGCAATCACCCCAGCGGCCGAGTAAAAAGGGTATATTAGGCATACCGCCTAATTAATGGCCAGATTTTGAGGTTTGAAGATTAGAGGCCAAAATTTGATTTTCAATCTTCATTATGGCCATCCGTAGGGGTGAGTAGAAACTGAACCGAAATGCAAAATCGAATCGAATCGAACCAGTTCAGTGCGGTTCGGTCCCGATTCCATTGGTTCGATTTTCGATTTGGTTTCAAAAATGAAAAATCGATAAGATTTGATTCGGTTTCGATTTTCAGTTTTTGGTTCGGTTTTAAACCGAACCGAACCGATAAATATTACTCCCTCCGTCCGCCAAGATTATGTAAAATTGCTTGGGAACGGAATTTAATAAAATTAGTAATGATTTTGATGTAGTGGAGAAAAGGTCCCACCACTTTATGAGATGTGTCGTTGAGATAGAATTTTGGGTGGGTTTTTTGTAAAAAATATTATATTTGGGTGGGTGAAATCTCCCATGTACTCCATATTCTGCGCCATCTCTTCTTTGTTTATGTCCTGCTCTACACGGTCAGAGCTGGCTTCAGAGTGCGCCTCAGAATCCGAGTCAGAGTATAACACGTTTGCTCTGGTATGTGTGCGAGTGTTATCCAACGGGGGAGTTAGTTTTCTTTTCAGACTATGGCGTCCCTACATACACAACACTTAACACACGTATAAAATGCACCGGGTCGGAGGAAAAGAAAAGTAAAAACCAAAAACGTAAAGTAAAGAAAACAAGAAAAACAGAAAGAAAAGTGACACAACTAAAACGCCTAAAACCTTCCCCGGCAACGGCGCCAAAATTTTATTCAACTAGAAACACCTCTAGATTGACTTACAATAGAACAAGGACATCCTAGCAGTGATAAGCTAACCCAATGTCGTCTCTCAAGGAAGATCTTTAAGGGCTTTTAATTATGTCACAAGAAAGCTATAAACTAAGAATTATTAAACTAAAACATGAAAAGTAAATTAACATGAATTTAAACTTAACTAGAAACTTAATCTTAAAATTATCTAGGCGTGAAACTATTGAACACTAGGCAAGAATTAAATGAACTTAAAGTAAAGAATTAACTAGGCACTTTAAATAACTTTAATTAAAACTTCTAATCTAATCTAACTAGGCAGAAACTAAATTGCATAATTTAAAGAAAGCATCATAAAAACGCATAAGTAAATTTGCAGAATTTAAAGAAAGCATAAGTAAAAGCAAATAAATAAACTTAATTAAAGAAATACCGTAAATTCGTCTCGAGAAGTAATCTGTCACGTAATTACAACTCTAAACGGAAAACTAATCTAAAACATGAATTAAAAGAACTATAAATTAAACTAACTAGAACAGAAATCGAAACTAACACTATGAAAGCAATAAAATTCCTAAGCTTCAGATGCCAACAGATCTCCAAGATGGCGTCTAAAACTAGGGCAAAGTATATTTTTACAATGAAAGTATGACCCTATTTATAGACTTCAAATCCCTCTAGATCACCATGGAAGTTGCCATGCAAAGTAGAATTCTAAAGGCAATAGAATCGTGCAAGATAAGGCAACTCTCCAGCTGTAACGCGCGCTCTGGAAATAATCTCCACTCTGGCGGAAATCGCGGCTCTCGCCAGAGAAACGGCTTCCGCTCTGGCGATTCACTTCGCTGCTCTGACTTTCTCTCCTCTGCTCTGACTTTTGACTTCGCTGCTCTGGGCTTTGATTTCTCTGGCGAATAGGATTCCTCTGGCGCTTATGATTCCTCTGGCGCTTATGATTCCTCTGACTCTGGCGCATTTCCCTGGCTTCCCATTTCGCTGCTCTGGCATGCGGGGCTTCGCTTCTTTGACATGCCAGAGTATGCACAAAAACGTAATTCTTAGCCCAAACTTCTCCAACATTTGCACTCTTCATCTCGAAATCCTAAATCTCCTGCAAAGCATAAAATACACCATAAAACGCACCAATTTCCAAAAGATTTAACTTAAAATATGCACATGCAAGCCCCTAAAATTAGAACAATTAGGCATAAATCAACCCCCCCACACTTAGCCTTTTGCTTGTCCTAAAGCAAAATCCGTATGAATCCTAGGAAGAGATTGATTTCAACAATGTTAATTTCCATCCAAACATTCACAAAGTCAATTCAAAATTTTACAATCAACACACATCTCTCGATCATGCAAGTAACTCAAAGTTTAAGAAGCAACAAAAGAGTAATGTAAGCAATTCGATCAGACCCAATTCTCCGCTAGAAGTGAATTCCCTAATGTGATCGCCTTTATAATCAATATCACCAATTTTCACACTTTGTGTGCTTGAGATTTCGACAATTGAGCCATAATTCGTGAAATAAAAACCATTTGGATGTACTCCAAAGTCTTTTCACGTGGTTTCCCATGCTCATAGTTAGACTAGAGGAGCAGAGACTCAGAGCTGTCATGTTTTCAGAACAGGCCAGATGTTTCAGAGCTGGCATTTTTAGGGTTGGCAATTCGTCCAACATTTTCACAGATAAGATACGATCGTAGGCAATCACAATGACAACACTCCTTCTAGCATCTACCGAACAAATCACGTTTCACTTTCTTACAATCGTGTTGCAACAAAACTCTAATTCTTTGCACAATCAAGAAACACATATCAACAGTAAAACAAGAATAACCACCAAACGAACACAAACTCGAAATGCGCATCGAAAACCATCTACTCTTCCACAAATTCATAAAAATTAGCAAGATTCGAGACCAAAAACTAAGCATAGAAAAATCAATTTCGCCCAATTTTCAATATAAGCCACAAAACTCCCCCCCCCCACACACACTTAAAGCATGCCATGTCCTCAGGGCATAAAAGAGAGAAGAAAGGTGTAGAAAACGTCCCTGATTATCGGCATGGAAAAGCTGAACCATCGTGAGAGGCGGCGAAAATTGAGGTTTGTGGTCTTGCAGAGTAAAAAGTGGCCACGCTGAATCAGGTCAGCGCTGGCAGAGCAGCGCGGAGAAGTGCAGCGCTGGCGTGCAGTAGCGGTGGAGGTAGCAGTGCTGGCGGCATATTGAGAATTGCAGCGCTGAAAACAAGACATGCACACCAAGCATCATAGTATCCGCAAAGCAACCGAAACTTAGGAAAAACACAAAACAAACAACGAAAAACAAGAAAAGAACAAGAAAAACAAAACAAGAAAAACATAAATAACCCAACGGTGGGTTGCCTCCCACCAAGCGCTAGTTTTAGAGTCGCCAGCCCGACGTAGAGGATCCCTTAACCAAAATCGCTATAAAACGTCAGCTGAATTAGTCCTCGTGAAAGCACATCATCCTCCAGTTCAGCTGCGGGTCCTCTTAATGAGCAAGCAGAGCTCATTGCATTCATCATTCTCTCGAACCAAGAGCTATGTCGAGATCTCTCCTCTTTCTTTTATTCCAATGGTGGTGCACTCTGCACTCTTAGCACGGTATCATCCTTGCATGGCAGCACATCAGCTCGTTCTTCCTCAACGGTTGCATCCTCTTTCACGGTAGTTAGCACCTCATGAACGACATTAACGTCGATTGGAAGCTTGGCCAAAAACTGATCTTCAATGGCTTCCTCATCCTGCAAATTATCAAGAAAATTTTGTATAATTTTGTCCTCTTTCGGGCTGGTGCACATCAGTTTCTCCTCAGCACAATTCTGGTACGTGCTGTTCTGAGCTGGGGCGCTGTTCAGAGCTGTTCGAAGAATTTCTGCTCTGTCCTCCAGCGGCAGAGCTGAAATAGTCAGCGCTAGCGGAATCGGCATAGATGGAGTAATCAGCGCTGGCGGAATGGGCAGAGCTGGCGAAAGACAGTTAGCTCTGAAAATTTCTACTTCTTCCTCATGGTCAGCAATCTCCACAAGAGAACAGATATGCATTGAAGAGTTAGAAATAATATGTTTTTTATTAAAAACGGAGAATGTTACCGATCTACCGGACCCGGCCATGCTCAAAGTTCCAGAACCCACATCAATGCGCGTCTGGGTAGTAGCCATAAAAGGCCGACCAAGTAGAACAAGTTGCCCATTCTTTCCTATAATGCCATGCCCTGCCTCGAGCACCACAAAATCGGCTAGCACCGTGATTCCTCTCACCATGACTTCAACATCTTTTAAAATACCACGAGTGCTACAATTTGCCCCATCAGCTAGTTGAAGTCTTGTTTTCGTGCTTTTAAGCTCCTCTTCCTTCCTGCCCAATTTCTGAAAAATAGCATATGACATCAAATTGACTGCCGCACCCAAGTCTAACATGCCCGTGAATTCTCCAGCTCGACCCAAACCAATACCAATAATGAAACTCCCTGGATCTTCTTTCTTTGGCAATGGTTGGGTTGGATCAACAATTGATGGTGGCAGAGACGGGCTGGGCTTCGGTGGTTGATATGGCGTACTTGATGTGTGAAGTGTCTACTCTGGCCTTATCAACTCTGGTGCTCTCCTCTGTTCCGTCATCCTTCTCCTCTGCTCTGGCTGCCGAGCCAGAGCTGGCTCTCTCCTCTGCTCTGGCTGCCGTGCCAGAGCTGGCTGCCTAGTCTGCTCTGGCATCCTTGCCAGAGCTAGCACTTGATGAGTTTGGCTCTGCTGCTGCTGTAGCTGGTCCAGCGCGCCTGACAGTTGCCCCACAGTTGTCTCAAGGCGTTTGATAGTGGCAGCCTGAGACTCCATTCTTTGCTTGGTCATCTCAAAGTTTTGCTTACTAACCTTCATAAAAGCCTGCATAGTCTCCTCCAGGGACTGTTTTTGCGGAGGCATTGGCTGTTGTGGAGATTTCTGGAATTGTTGAGCAAGCTGAAAATTCCCTTGGTGCTGACCTCTCCATCCACCATTGCTTTGATTATAATTTATGTTCTTCGCAGGGACAGGTGCAGCTTCAGTATAGCTTAGCTTGAGCTGCTGTACTTCGCACATGATTGAGGCCAATTGTTTCTGCATCTCAAACTGGTTCGTCTCAGCGCTGGCCTCAACTTTCTTTCCATGGACCAACTTTTGTTGAGAGCTCTCTGCTAATGTTTTGAATATTTCCTTAAGCTCTGCCACAGTCTTCCGACCTATGTTCCCTCCTGCAGTGCTGTCCACCATAAATTGGGCAGTTTGCACTAACCCGTCGTAGAAAAATTGCATCAACATCACGTTGGGAAATTGATGTTGCGGGCACTGGCGGAGAAGTTCTTGGAATCTTTCCCAAGCTTCATGAAAGGGCTCGTCCATTCCTTGGGTGAATTCCATGATTTGCGACCTTAGCTCCTGAGTCTTGTGGTTGGGATAGTATTTTAGCATGAATTTCTCACAAGCTTCTCCCCAAGTGGTGATAGAGTTGGGCGGCAGAGTTAACATCCATGTTCTCGCCCGATCTTTAAGTGCATAGGGGAAGCACTTAAGCTTAAGTTGGTCCTCCGTGAGATTGAACAATGGAATGGTTTGAACTTGTGTGCAAAAATCACGGATGAATTGTAGGGCATCTTCACTCGGCATCCCATGGAACAGAGGTAAAAGACTTGAATCATTCGGCTTTAGATTGTAATTTCTGACGGCGGTGGGAAGCACAATAGCCGATGTGTTGGTGTCTCCGATGACGGGCCAGGTGAAATCTCCCATGTACTCCATATTCTGCGCCATCTCTTCTTTGTTTGTGTCCTGCTCTACACGGTCAGAGCTGGCTTCAGAGTGCGCCTCAGAATCCGAGTCAGAGTATAACACGTCTACTCTGGTATGTGTGCGAGTGTTATCTAGCGGGGGAGTTAGTTTTCTTTTCAGACTACGGCGTCCCTGCATACACAACACTTAACACACGTATAAAGCGCACCGGGTGTGAGGAAAAGAAAAGTAAAAAACAAAAACGTAAAGTAAAGAAAACAAGAAAAACAGAAAGAAAAGTGACACAACTAAAACGCCTAAAACCTTTCCCGGCAACGGCGCCAAAATTTGACTCAACTAGAAACACCTCTAGATTGACTTGCAATAGAACAAGGACATCCTAGCAGTGATAAGCTAACCCAATGTCGTCTCTCAAGGAAGATCTTTAAGGGCTTTTAATTATGTCACAAGAAAGCTATAAACTAAGGATTTTCAAACTAAAACATGAAAAGTAAATTAACATGAATTTAAACTTAACTAGAAACTTAATCTTAAAATTATCTAGGCGTGAAACTATTAAACCCAAGGCAAGAATTAAATGAACTTAAAGTAAAGAATTAACTAGGCACTTTAAATAACTTTAATTAAAACTTCTAATCTAATCTAACTAGGCAGAAACTAAATTGCATAATTTAAAGAAAGCATCATAAAAACGCATAAGTAAATTTGCAGAATTTAAAGAAAGCATAAGTAAAAGCAAATAAATAAACTTAATTAAAGAAATACCGTAAATTCATCTCGAGAAGTAATCTGTCACGTAATTACAACTCTAAACAGAAAACTAATCTAAAACATGAATTAAAAGAACTATAAATTAAACTAACTAGAACAGAAATCGAAACTAACACTATGAAAGCAATAAAATTCCTAAGCTTCGGATGCCAACAGATCTCCAAGATGGCGTCTAAAACTAGGGCAAAGTATATTTTTACAATGAAAGTATGACCCTATTTATAGATTTCAAATCCCTCTAGATCACCATGGAAGTTGCCATGCAAAGTAGAATTCTAAAGGCAATAGAATCGTGCAAGATAAGGCAACTCTCCAGCTGTAACGCGCGCTCTGGAAATAATCTCCACTCTGGCGGAAATCGCGGCTCTCGCCAGAGAAACGGCTTCCGCTCTGGCGATTCACTTCGCTGCTCTGACTTTCTCTCCTCTGCTCTGACTTTTGACTTCGCTGCTCTGGGCTTTGATTTCTCTGGCGAATAGGATTCCTCTGGCGCTTATGATTCCTCTGGCGCTTATGATTCCTCTGACTCTGGCGCATTTCCCTGGCTTCCCATTTCGCTGCTCTGGCATGCGGGGCTTCGCTTCTCTGACATGCCAGAGTATGCACAAAAACGTAATTCTTAGCCCAAACTTCTCCAACTTTTGCACTCTTCATCTCGAAATCCTAAATCTCCTGCAAAGCATAAAATACACCATAAAACGCACCAATTTCCAAAAGATTTAACTTAAAATATGCACATGCATGCCCCTAAAATTAGAACAATTAGGCATAAATCAGCTGTAAATAACACAGATATTTTTACGTGGTTCGGAAAACACTTCCTACATCCACGGTCGGTTGATCAGACCAACAACTTCACTCTGCAAGTGCTTACGGGTGCACTGCAAACCGATGCTAGTGCTTACGGGTGCACAGCAATCCGAACCGTGTGCTTGCGGGTGCACACAACCGAATCAACTGAAGATCCAATCTTCAGTACCAACACACCTTGTTGGATTTCTCACTCCTAGCATGAATTGGCACTAGGATCTCACGGAGTCAGAGTACCTTCCTGAACTCCTTTGCGACTCAAACACTCGATTCTGTCGGTCGAAGGGAGGTTTGAAATCTTGCCAACTAAACTTCAAAGAACAAGTTCTTTGGAGTTAGTTTTGACCTAGGCTCTGGGTAAACAGAGGTTTGCCTAAGGTCTAAGAGAATGTATGTAATTAATAGTGACTGATTTTTTGCTTTGGTATTCTCTTCTTCGATTCAAGCTTTGGAAAGGTTAAGGTTTTGGCTGAGAAATAATTTTGGCAGAGTTTCAGCTTATGTCGTTGAATCGGTGAAGATTGAAGTGATCCTCGAGCGCTATTTATAGGAGAAATCTTGAATAGATCCGTTGGCGGAGAAGGTCTTCAAGATTTCTTCCGTTAGAGAGCAATTTGAACTTGGGCTGAGGCTTCAATCTTCGAGGTTCCTTGTTTGGTGAGAACGTCTATGTTGAAGAGCAGGAGATGCGACGTCTCTGATAAAGTAGTCACCAAATAGGAATGACTTCTGCAGAGAAAGGACGATCCTGAGATCTCTGCATTTAATGCGGCTGTACTTTTGGAGTACGTGGCTTCCTTTGAACGTTGGAGGTTCAGTCCAAGGAAGAATGTTTAACTGATACTTGACTTTAGTATTAGTCCGCTGATTCCACGTGGCACACATTAAGTAATCAGTTCAAGACTGATTCTTCAACTGATACTTCAGTTGGCAACTTTAGTCTTCAGTCTTCATAACCGCAACTAAACTAGAAAAGAACTCTAACACTTGAGTTCGAACAATTTCTAGTCTATTACAAACAAAGCCTATGGATTTTGGTATCATCAAAACAAGGATTAGGATATTCCATTAAGGTCCCTACAATTTCCCCCTTTTTGTGATGCCAAAACCACACAACAGTTCTAGGCAAGAAAAAGACTGAACTCAGAGTATAAGTTCTAAAGCAGGGTGAATACTATTCCCCCTTAACAAAAGAACCTAAAAACTTGTATTTAGAGAAAGAACACAACAGTTCAAACATAGAACGAGGAGAAGACAGAAAAACATTAATCAGAGCCTGGACAAAGAGTCATTGTCTTCAGGTTGAGATCAAAAGAAGTTATTTTCATTTAAAAGAGAATAACTGATAGGACATCAGTTTGAATTACAGGACAAGTAAAGTGACTTCTTAAAGAAACAAAACAGAAAACTAAGGTTTCTGACCATACAGACTGAAGACCGCATTCTTGATATTGTCATATGCTGCTGAACTGACATTAGTAGGCACATTCCAAATGTTGCAGATGCTTTCGACTTCTCTTTTGATAGAATCTCTGTTAACTCTGTTTCTGGTTCTCGGAGGACATACCATCTTCTTCAGAGAATTTGAAGTCGGAATCCCAGCATCTTTCTGAGCAGACTGCATCTTCAGAACCATTGCTCTTTCAGGCCAGTTTACAAGAAAGTATTTCCAAGCTTCATTTTGGAAATCTCTGCTCCTCTCCAGATTGGCGAAAACAACCTATTTGGTGTAGCATTCTTTCAGCTTTTCCCACCATTCATTCATATCAGTCTGTATCCATCGATTATGTTGTTCACACCTATCCAAATAGGATACCAAGAGGCCTTCGCTGATGTATTGCAATATTCTTTGTTGTTCTCGAAGCCTCTGTGGGAAGGGTAGTGGAGTATCTTCGCCCATGGAGAGAACTTTCTTGGCTTTCGATTCTGGGTTTCTGGAAGATGAGCTTTCTTCTCTTGATCTCTTTCTGCTGAAATCTCTTGAGACAGAAGGAGCTTGCGCAGTGGTGTTGGTAGCACCAGAGAAGATGGCTTTGTTGGATTTGTATACTGTAAAGCAAGAACGCTTTATGCTTGTATACAATGTTTCCTGTTACCACTATTTAATCTCCTATCTGATTGTGTTCATGATTGCACATGTATGTCCCTTATCTCTTTATAAGTAGATTATATGGTGTGTTGTAGATCACAGGAGACCATATAATTGGAATAACCTTAAGATATATAAAATTATCACAGCCGAGATGACTTTACGGACGAGTCATTGGTTTAGGCTGCGGTATAGATGGAAGTAGTTTGTCTTGACTGCTTGTCTATACTGGTACGTCATAACGTATTGATAGGACCACAGTGAGATGTATTCTTCTGTCTGACTTAAGTGAAGAATCAAAGATCTCGGTGACTTAATAGAATCTTAATAATAATAAGATTTCAAATATATATGTTGATTCGTATATGACTTTGACTTACTATGGGTGAGAGTTATATAATAACTTGAGTACTCTGTATCTTGGGTGATAACGGTCAATATATGATATTTGGTTATCTGTATTAGTACCCGTATTCGGTATAGGATAATGACATCCCCTTAAGGAGATCAATAAAGTTTATTGCGTTAAACCTTGCAGGTTGATTAAGTTCAGGCGCAATAATAAGGTTTGAGTGGTACTGCTTAAGGATTACAAAGAGATTAATTAATTTAAGCTGTCAGAGCTTTAATTAATTAATGGATGTCGGATATTTTAAATACGGAGATTTAATAAGTCTAAATACAAGCTCCGACTCATCACTGGCAATAAATGGGTAAGTCAATATTAGTTCTCTAGTGGAATGAACTAATATTTATAAATTAATTATGGTCTGGGCTGACCATAGAGAATTAATTTATTTGAGGCCCATCTTTATTCCTTGTATCTGGTCCCTGGACTGGCCCAAAGTCTCCTTGCCCTAGCAGAGAGATTTCGCCCCACACAGATACTGGCACCCCACAGCTGTGATTTATTTATTTAAATACAGTTGTCTGCTCTCAGAAATACACACACACACACAAAGATTAGGGTTTTGAGAGCAGAGCAGAGCGGCGCCAGCGTGAAAGACAGAATTCTCTCTTGGGACTTTCACAGCTCGTTGTCCATCCAACGGTGAAAGCTGAGCGGGAAACAGTTCAGAAGATCTGAGCTGGAGTCAGATTTTCGCAGGAAATCAAGTTCTGGCAATTTCGGGAGAACGGCCATAACTTCCTCCTCAAAACTCCGATTCAGGCTAAAAAGGCGGCCACGAAAAGCTCTCTCGAAGACGAAAAAGTCGTATTTCTGGGCAAAATACGATTTGAGGACGTTTGAGGCTTCAAACGAAGGCTTGAAGCTGACTGGTCTGTTCAGCTGCGAGTTTGACGAATTCTTCTGAATTCTTCAGGTATTTCTGAACTCCAACGTGCAGCACTTAAATTCATAGGGGCATGTTAGGGATTAATCGTTGTATGATAAATTAATAATAATCCAAGAAACGATCTTCGGGTAAATCGAGTATTAATTCAGTTTAATATTCTTTCAGGCTTGAGCTATGGCAAAGCTTTGTGCCAGATCTTTAGGTAAGGAAGGTTCCAAATACTCTTTCCCCTTTTTGGCATCATCACCAGGGAGAGAGCTGACTTTCCTTTGAAGATCCTTGATGTCGTTAAGCATCGATTGAATGATCGAGGAGTTTGAAGACTCACGAACAGAATTATGCTCATTTTCAACTTTTGCCGGGCGAACAAGGATTGGTCAGAGTTCTTGCGCGATCATCAGTTCAGCATCTGTAGCAGTCAAGAAGTCTGTCATGAACTCGATGTGTATTTTTCCAAGTTGATTTTGAATATCAAGAAGTTATTGCTTGGATTTTATTTCTGCTTCCAAGACGTATTTATGAAGCTCGCTGAGTTCCGTCTGAAATTTTGGAGTGGAACTAGCTCCCTTTGGAGAGTGAGATGATCAATTTCTGCGTTTATAATTCTTCTTCGGAGAGCGATGATGTGAGCATCATGATCGATCATGTCGTCTTTAGCCTGAGCTTCAACAGCTTTGAGGTACCTTAGGAACTTGGCGCCGTAGATGTCCTGTCGTTCCCTTTCATGCTTGAGTGTCTCGATTGCGAATTGTTGATCGGAGATGACATCCAACAGAGCATCAATTGAATTTTCAGTTCCTTCAGGAATTTTGAACTGAGTTCTGATGGGTTCTCTCCTTTTCCACTCAGTGAGGAATCCATCAGTGTCAACATCCGAGTCATATCGAATGACACCAGGTTGGCGAGAGACTTCGATAATTTTCTCTGGTTGCTCAGGGAGAGCAGGGAGTGCCTGTGCTGGTCCTTGAGAGGTTGAAGCAGCATCAGTGGCTGAAGTAACATCGGCTGTAGATGGAGCAGAATGGAGAACTTCTTCTTCAGTGGGGGAGGATGAAGCAAGGATACGCCCTTTACTGATGTTGAGGCCCTCTGTTGGAGTGGGCTCATCAGTGGTGAAGATGGGCGGTGACGAGGGTGGAGGAGTCTCTATGATATCCTCAATACGTCCTTCCGGAGATGAGGGATCAGCGTTGTCAGTTGATTTCATCTTTGCTGCAGGCGGGGAGCTCGGAGGTTCAGCCTTGTCAAAGTTACTGGGCTGAATATCCTCAAAGAAGGACGGCATATCAGTTGAAGTTTCTATCAACAGCTGACTGATTGGATCAGTCATCATCTGATCTGGAGAAGTGAAACCAGCTGCGAAGTCAGCTTCAGGGGCATTCTCAGATGCAGGTGCTTCTCGGAGAATGACTTTAGGTTCTGGATCCTGATGAGGAGGCGATGGAAGAGGCAATGCAGCTACAAAATCAGAAATAGGAGTTTCTTCAATGATTCTCGATGTGGAGGTGCCATCATCCCGGTTGAGAGTCAGTGAGTGTCTGGAGTAGCCAAGGGATCAAGATAATCCATGGCAAATCTATCAAAGCCATAGACTACATCCCAGACTCTTGTGAATTGGAAGAGGCTGATCAAGGAGGCTTCTTCGAATTCAAATGAATCTTCATTTTCAGTGTTTTGAAGATCATTGAGCTGAGGGCATGGGGCCGTCTTTAGGAAGGTGTAAGTGAGAAGTCTATGGAGATTCTGGTAGACTTCTAGAGATGTATCAAAATCACAAAGAAGATGCCGCAAGTGATTTGTTGCATCTTCTCGAGCTTCAGACTGCAGTGCTGTGACTACTTGGATTTTAGTAGATGAGCCAGTGGGAGTAGGTCCTGAGGTAGTCTGCAGTACAACTTTGCCTTTGGATTTGGGAGAGATGGGAGTTCTTGAGGCAGCTTTAGGCTTTGGTTTGGAGACATGTTTGGCTGTCGTTTTCGAAAGGGAGGAGCGAGATCGACGGGGTACGTTTGTGGGAATGGGATGCTTAGAGATGGAGGGTTCAGGGAGTTCTGATTTAGTTGACTCAGGGGAGGAGAGAACGATTACCTTCGCTTTTAGGGAAGGTTTGGGTCCACCTTTTGCAGCTTTGAGAATTCGATAATTGTCTGTAAATGGCAGCATTTCCGGCCAGTAAACAATACGGAGGGACTTTGTCCCTTGAATGATAATTTGGGAAACCCTGTTTCCTTGTCAGAGCAAATTTTCCGGTTTGGAGTTCTTACTCTCGCTAAAGAGGAGTTTGAGATACGCCTCTTCCCAGTTGAAGGGTCATTCCTTCAGGAGAGCGGCCAAAATGTTCTTCTGGGGCTTTGAAGCCTTGTCCGGTGTTCCCGTCGCGCCTATCCAATATTTTTGAATGATTTTGCCTAACAGAGTGTATTCAAGCTCGAGAAGAGATAGAACAAGTGTCCCTTCAGTTGGCTCGTCTGGATTCTTCATTGCCTTTTTGAGGGTGGCATTTGCTTCGTCATCAAAAATAGATGAGAGTGAAGAACCACTGTTCGGAAGATCGAACAGATTTCTTACAATGTCTGTAACATTGAGTGTTTATTCTCGTTTGACTGAGAAATCTGGGGTTGTGAACATAGTGATTTTGGAGAAGAGTTCACCAGAATCGTTGAATTTTAGATTCTGATAAAATTGTTTAACAACATCGGTGAGAAGATAATCAGCTTCCCTGGTCACGAAGGTCTTCCACTGATGTTGAGTCAGAATTTCTTCTACTTTTGAGTGCTCCGATTTCTTCTGAAGTGATGGATAATCCACCGACTGGTCGTATCTAACTCTTTTAGTTAGGCAGTCAATCTTCTGGGCACCAGACTTCTTTCCGTCGGATTTGGTCATTCTGTGAATCTTCAGAAAGAGAGTTTTGAAACAGGGAGAATTCTCACAGTTGATGGCTGTGGAAGATGGTTAGTATGAATGCAAGAGAGAAAGTGAGAAAGTGATGATGAGGAATGAGTGAGAGATGTAAGTAGTGGAGACAAAGTGCAGACGTGAGACGTGGTGTGATCGTGGGAGATGAACTGTTACTTAGGGCAATTGAAAAGACATCGGCGGTTTGAAATCCGCGCGCCAAATTGCATTTAATGAATTTTGAAGTCCGTAATTAATGCCCGTCAGAGAAATACCTTAAAATAAGAGATTCAAAATGATGAAGAATATTTGACGCAATCTCTTACTCATGAAAATATGCGGCGAATAAGTCATGCAATGCTCAGAAAGATAAGTTCAAATAAGGTATTTTGAATTAATCTCTTTCATCAATAAATCATAGTCACCGACGATGAAGCGCAGTCTGTTGGTAAGACGCTTCCCCTCCAACCAATAGGTCGGGGGTTCGAGTCACCTTAGGAGCTAGAGTGTGAGTGGGTTTTTTCCTTTCTTTGGTTGTAACAATTTAAAAAATAAATAAATAAATCATAGACACCAGTCAACAATAAGGCAAAAGTTATGTTATTCTCTCATCAGTTAAAGATAATACTATTTCAGTCAAGTTCCCAACAATCAGTCAGGAAGTAAATCAACAACTGATTTGTACTGAACAACGTTCCCCCTAGGTTTGATAATCACTAATTATCATAAAGATTGACTGATATGATTGGAATGAAGAGAAATAAGCGTAAGCAAGGAAAAAGCAGTTTTAATACATCAACAGTTATGAATAGTAAAGTAAGACTGAACAAAGGAAAGTCGACAAAACAGTTCTAGAACGTCATTTACAAGTATAATTTTTTTTTTAAAAGTTGACATTCTTGACCTTCCTTTGTCCTCAGTTGATGGCTTCTTGCTTGATTTCTCTTGTGGACTTTCAGTTGACTCTTCAGCTTTCTTCCCTTTTCCCTTCTTGTTTTCTTCTTGTTTCCTGTTGTCGTGAGATCCAGGCACGACGCTGATTTTGGTCTGAATTCCCAATTGCTGTTGAAGATTCATGATAGTAGATTCGAGAAAGGCTAGTTTAACTTTGAGCTTGTAACTCTCCTCTTCTTGAATGATCAGTCTCTCATCTAGCATCTAAATTTCTTCATCAGTGAGAGGTCTAGCTGACTTTGGAGCTTCATCAGCTGAGTCTTCATTCCCTAAATCGGAAGGAAGATTTTGACGAATTGGAGACTCCGGCTGAGTTCCATCGATGTTGTGATCTTCCTTGAGAAGACCTTTGGAGACAAGATACTGTCTGAAGTTGGGAGACCAGTCATGGATTGCATCCCAGAGATTTGTGACTTTAAATTTTTCAAAGACACTGCTCTCTAGAGCTTCCATTTCAGCATTTGTGAGAACTTCATCAATTCCCTGAAATTGGGATCTGGGCATAGTCTTGACGAAGATAAAGAAGAAGTAGTTGACGAGGTCATGAAACTCTTCAGCATGCTTGGTTTCCATGATTAAGGGAAAAGTGGTAGTGACACAGTGTTGAGCCAGAAGTGTCACATAATTCTTGAGAGGAGCGAGTGGAGTCAATGATGATGAGGATGCAACATTGAGATCAGCAGGCTCTGCAAACTTGACCTTCTTGTTGAAGTTGTCAAGACAGTAATGGAATAATCCATTGAGAGGAGGATGGGGCTCTTCTGAATGATCTCTCTCTTTGTCAGCTGCTTGTGACTCCCTCGGTTGTCGTTCTTCTTAACTTTGTGAAGGATCAGCAGAGGATGGCGGTTGTTGATAAGGAGCTTCGGTGTCCGGAATAAGCACTTCCTCTGGAGTCCTTCGTGCAACTTCTTTAGAATTTTCTTTGATTGGTTGTTGAGAAGAGTCAAGTGAGATCTTGGCTGGAGTTGAAGAACTGTCAAGGTTTCACTAGGCAGGCTGGAAATCCCTTTGGTTGAGCTCTTTTGCCCTTCAAAGAGATGGATTGTTGAAGACACTTTGGTGGTATTTTTCCAGAAACATTGAATTCCTTTCGTGATGTGAAGGATCAATGATGATACTCTTGTTCCTTGACGAAGATGTCGAAAGGAATGAGTCTCCTTCTTTTCTTCAGCAAGAATTTGAAGATATGCCCTTTCCCAGTTAAATGGGCCTTCTTGAAGCAATGCGATCAGTACCAATTTCTGTGGTCGCGACAGATGACCTGGTGATCCAAGAATGCCAAACCAGCATTTCTTGATCATTTTGGCAATTGGTCTGAGATGAGGCTGCAGTCTTGACATGCTCAAGACGCTTATGATGTTGAGATCGGAGGAGGCATCATCCTTCAGGGCGTCTCTCATGAGGTTGGCTGCTTCTTCGTCTGGAAAGATCGGTGCAGGTCCTTCAGCTAGAAGGTTGAACATTTCTCTTGCTGCTCGAGAGATGTTGACAGTGAACTTCGTTGATTCTGAAAAATCTTCGTTGGTGAAGATATTGATGTATGTTGTGAAGTCACCAGTTGACTCATCAGTCTGAATGTTGTTATAGAATTCTCTGATGATCTGTTCGTCGAGAAGGAATTCTGGCGAGCTGTGAAGAAATCTTGTCCATCCATGACGATTCACGATCTCATTAATCTTGTCGTGTTCAGTGAGACTCTGAAGTGCCTCGGATGTGACGATGGACTCATAACATACTGCTTATTGAGAGATGGATTTCGTGGATCTTGCCATGTGTAGATTTTGAAATGAGAGGTTTCTGTAAAAATCTCGAAAATGTTCTCATAGGGATTGAACTGTGGATTTCACGGTGAGTTGAGGAGAGAAAAACACACTTGTTTGATTTGAAAAAAATGATTTCTCAGAGATTGAGTAAATCTTTTTCAGAAGATGAAACGATTTTGAAGAGAATGTGGAATAACGTGCACAAGGCGGTTTCTATGAACTTTTGAAATCCGTGCAAATAGAGACGTGACACGTGGATCAATCCGCTTGTCAGTAAAAAGAGCGGGATCGTGCGAACGTGTGTCAACCATATTTAGACGTAATTTCTACGTGTCATTTGAGAATAAGGAAAAATAAATATCATGACACATCAGCCTTGAAACAGTTTTTAGTCGAGAGAAGTAAGGAACTCGGTCATTAAGCCTTATGAACTTGTTGAGAGAAACTTACACGTCAACCAGTACTGAATTGGACGTTGACTACAATGGAAGTTTTCCCTTAAATAGATGACTGGTTCTTCTTCAGCTACTCCGGTGTCGACTGTTACTGCACTTCCTTCTCTTGTTTCTTCTTTCTTCTGATCTGAAGTGTTCCTTCATGAATCACTTCTTCAAAAATTTCTGACGTCCTTTTGAAGTTCTTTTCTGTTTCTTTTAGATGTGGCAGAAGTTCTTGTTTCTGAGACTGAAGAAGTTTCAGTCTGTTGATCAGTATGCGCTCTTGAATATTTCTTTTATCAGCTTCGTCTTCGTCTGAGACATAGCGCATGACCATCATTCGAGCATCTTGCACAAAGGGAATCTCTCTTAAGATCTGCCTGTGCTCCCTAAGGAGATTTTCAAATCTCATTCTTAGGTCTTGATACTCTTGTCGAACTTGATCATATTTGCAAGTTCGTTCTGACTGTGAGTGGGTCGGACTCTGGTTTTTTTCTGGAAATATGAATCTATCGTTGAGGTCTGAGTCTAGTGTCCCAATCTCAAGTCCGTTGACTCCTCGAAAGTATGTTTGGATATAGTTGTTGGAGGAGTCTTTCTTGATCCTGTTCATCATAAAAGAAAAGAAAACACACAGGGGGCAAGAAAAGAACATAGAACATGCAATCTGAAGAAAAATCTTGAAAAAAATTTGATCAAAGAAAATTACCCTCAGAAGGATCTAGGTCAGTTAGCACTTTAATCAGAAACAGAATTGTTCTTGCGAACAACCTGCTCTGATACCAATTGTTAGGTACGGAGGGTCTCGAATAAGTGTATGGGGGGGAATACACATATAGGCTATTTTTAATCAAAAAGGGATCTCAATACAGAGATCAAAGCGAAACTTTAATCACAAACACAAACACCTGTTTATTGAAAAGAGATTTGACCAAAACAAGGTTGACGACTGATACTGAAAGTCTCTTCAGTAAGGAGTTATCAGTTAAGTCACAAGAACTTAACTGATGCACGTAAGGCTGCAGTTGAGTTTGATAAACAGAGATGTTATAAATCTCACTGACTATCAGAAGATAGAACAGTCAGACTGATAACACACGTAGCGAAAATCTTTTGTTTCGCAATAGCCTTTTGGGTTGAGCACGTTGTTAGTCTTTAGTTTCTCTTTGCAATTAATCAATTTTCAGTTTATGAAAGTTAAAAGCACAAGTAGGAAAGTAAAACTGAAAGCTGTAAATAACACATATATTTTTACGTGGTTCGGAAAACACTTCCTACATCCACGGTCGGTTGATCAGACCAACAGCTTCATTCTGCAAGTGCTTACGGGTGCATAGCAATCCGAACCGTGTGCTTGCGGGTGCACACAACCGAATCAACTGAAAATCCAATCTTCAGTACCAACACACCTTGTTGGATTTCTCACTCCTAGCACGAACTGGCACTAGGATCTCACGGAGTCAGAGTACCTTCCTGAACTCATTTGCAACTTAAACACTCGATTCTGTCGGTCGAAGGGAGGTTTGAAATCTTGCCAACTAAACTTCAAAGAACAAGTTCTTTGGAGTTAGTTTTGACCTAGGCTCTGGGTAAACAGAGGTTTGCCTAAGGTCTAAGAGAATGTATGTAATCAGCAGTGACTGATTTTTGGCTTTGGTATTCTCTTCTTCGATTCAAGCTTTGGAGAGGTTAAGCTTTTGGCTGAGAAATAATTTTGGCAGAGTTTCAACTTATGTCGTTGAATCGATGAAGATTGAAGTGATCCTTGAGCGCTATTTATAAGAGAAGTGTTGAATAGATCCGTTGGCGGAGAAGGTCTTCAAGATTTCTTCCGTTAGAGAGCAATTTGAACTTGGGCTGAGGCTTCAATCTTCAAGGTTTCTTGTTTGGTGAGAACGGCTATGTTGAAGAGCAGGAGATGCGACGTCTCTGATAAAGTAGTCACCAAATAGGAATGACGTCTGCAGAGAAAGGACGATCCTGAGATCTTTGCATTTAATGCGGCTGTACTTTTGGAGTACGTGGCTTCCTTTGAACGTTGGAGGTTCAGTCCGAGGAAGAATGTTTAACTGATACTTGACTTTAGTATCAGTCCGCTGATTCCACGTGGCACGCATTAAGTAATCAATTAACGACTGATTCTTCAACTGATACTTCAGTTGGCAACTTCAGTCTTCAGTCCTTCGTCCTTCAGTCTTCAGTCTTCAGTCTTCAGTCTTCATAATCGCAACTAAACTAGAAAAGAACTCTAACACTTGAGTTCGAACAATTTCTAGTCTATTACAAACAAAGTCTATGGATTTTGGTATCATCAAAACAATGATTAGGATATTCCATTAAGTTCCCGACATATTACAAATGATATTTTCCGCGAATGGAAATGATTCAATTGGACCAACAGAAATACTATCTTTACTAAGAAATGACAATTTTATTTTAATACATATAATTGTTTGTAATGATATTTTTTATAAAAATAAACGATATTACATTACAAATGACATTATTAATAACAGAAAGTGATATTTTTAATGGATGCAAATGATAGTTTGTAAATGATATTTTTTATAAAATTAAATGATATGTTGTATAAATATAAATGATATATCCCAAATGATACTTTTAATAACAAAAATTATACTTTTAATGCACGAAAATTATACTCCGTATTTTTGAATAGGCCGAGAACTTGTATTTCACAAATGATACATTACAAATGACATTTTTAATAACAAAAAATGATACTTTTAATATATGTAAATGATACTCCATCCGTCCACAAAATATTTGGCATATTATGGACGACACGAGTTCTAATAAAATATGAGTGGAATTATTAGCGTAGTAAGTGTTTCACATTAAATATATGTGTGTGGAGTGGTGTCAACTGTACTACTATATATGGAAGTAATATATGTTTTGTGGACACTGGAGGAATCAAGAAAGAAATTGTGGCAAATATTTCATAGACGGATGGAGTATTTTTTATAAAACCAAATGACACTTTTATTAAAAATAAATGGTATATTACAAATAACACTTTAATAGCAGAAAATGATAATTTCAGTGTATACAAATGATATTCCGTAAATGATACTTTGTTTAAAAATAAATGGTATATTACAAATTGTTAGGTCCCGGAAGGTCTGGAATAAGTGTATGGGGAGGGGGGGAATACACCTATGGGCTATTTTTCAAATAAAACAAACCAACACAACCTATTAAAGAGAAAGAGTTAATTAAAACTTAGGTTGATGACTGATACTGATTCTCTCTTCAGTAAAGAGATATCAGTTAAGTCCAAAACTTTAACTAATATGCGATAGGCTTCAGTCGGGTTTGTAAAATAGAGGAGTATTATGAATCTTACTGACTACCCGAAGATATATCAGTTAGACTAATAACACTGGCAGCGGAAAACTTCTTCGAAATAGCCTTTGTGAATTAACACATTCTCAGATAAAGGTTTCACTTTGCGATTAAACAGTTTCAGTTAAGAAAACGTTTGTGCACATATAAGAAATTAGAACTGAAAGCGATAAACGACAAAAGGATTTTTACGTGGTTCGGAATCCAATTACTATATCCACGGTCAGTTGATCACACTGATACTTAAGGGTGCACAGCAAACCGAACAACTGAAAATCAGATTTTCAGTACCAACACACTGGGTTGGATTTCACGCTCATTCTTAGCTTTGCTGAGACAGAACTATGCCTTTCCACAAAGACTAAGATCTCACGGAGTTAGAGCACTGGTCTGAACTCCTCTCGGCTCAAACCCTCTGTTTGGTCAGTTGAAAGGAGGTTCGAAATCTTGTCAACTAGATTACAGAGAACAGGCTCTCTCTAATCACTAACTTAGGCTTTGGATATACAATATTTGCCTATGGTTCTAAGAGAATGTATGTAATCAGTAGAGACTGATTTTAGCTTCAGTATTCTCTTCTTCGATTTAAACTTTGGAGGGCTTTGAATTGCTGAGTAATGAATTTGGCAGCGTTTCAACTTGTGTTTTTGAAAATCGGTAAAGATTGAAGTGTTCCTCGAGCTCTATTTATAGGAGAGGTCTTGAATAGATCTGTTGCCGGAGAAGGTCTTCAAAAATTCATCCGTTGGAGAGAGATTTGAACTTTTCTGAGGCTTCAACCTTCGAGGTTCCTTGTTTGGTGAGAAACGACTACTCGGTATAGGAGATACGACGTCTCTGAAAAGTTAATCACCAAAGAAGAATGCTCTGCAGAGAAAGGACGATCCTTAAAATCACTGCATTTAATGCGTCTGTATTTGGTAGTGCGTAGCTTCCTTTTGACTCTGGAGGTTCAGTCCGAGGAAGGATGTTAACTGATACTTGACTTTAGTATCAGTCCACTAAATCCACGTGGCTTGTATTAAGTAATCAGTCATAACTGATTCTTGAGCTGGTCAGTCAAATATTAGTATTTGACTCTGCCTTTAATCGCTACATCAGTTGACATCTTCAGTCTTCAGTCTTCAGTCCTTCGGTCTTCAGTCTTCAGAACCTAGGTTGAACTAGAAAAAGAACTCTAACACTTGAGTTCAAACAGTTCTAATCTATTACAAAGAAAACCTAAGAATTTTGGTATCATCAAAACTAGGATTAGAATATTTAGTTCCCAACAATTTCCCCATTTTTGATGATGCCAAAATCACACAACAGTTCTAAGCAAGAAAAGACTGAACTCAAAAATGCAAGTTGCTAAACAGGGTGAATACTATTCCCCCTTAACAATAAAACCTATAAACTTGCACTAAGAGGAAAAACACAATAGTTAAAGAACATAACGAAGACATAACTGAAATCAGTAATCAGAGCCTGGACAAAAAGATATCGTCTTCAGGTTGAGATCAAAAGAAGTTCTTTTTCATTTTAAAATAACTGATGAGAAATCAGTTGAAATACAGAGCAAAACATACAAGACAGAATAAAGGAAAAACACATACACACAAGTGTTCATGGGACTCCAACAGTCTGCTTATCTGAACTTCTTCTTTGATGTTAATCTTCATCTTCATCTTCTTCTCGGCCTTTATCTTCATCTTCGTGTTCTTGTACTTGTTTCTTTCACACTTATTTTCCATTGACTCAAGGTCTTCCTGGCTTATCTTTCTCCTGATCTTCTGTTGATCCTTTTGCTTTACCAGCTTCAGTCTTTGAGAAGGTTTTTCTTTGTCTTCTTTCCCCCTTTTTGGCAACATAAAAAAGGAAGGATGACTGATGATGGAAGCTAAGACCATGCGAAGCTTCAAGAAGCTCGCGAGAAGATTTGAGAAGAGGAAGACGCCAGTGGGGTTAGAGATATGAGGAGGGAGACGGAGAAGAGAAGCGTGGATGAGGTGGAGAAGGTAAGAGGGGTAAAGGTGGGTATGCATGGCTCTTTGAGGTAGACAGAGAAAGAGCGGCCATGCATACGGACCTTAATGGGGAGGATGAGGGCTTAAGATGGGGAGAGAGAGGAATAGGGTGAGATGGGTGTGAGAAGGAAAAATCGAATTAGTGACAGTGATGACGACTAACACTGTTGATTCGCCTGCACTAGGTCTTTCTTGAGAAGACCGTGTGCGGCGAGGGGTGTCGGCTGACAACGAACGACGACTCATTATTGTTGCATGCCATGGAGGCTCACAAAATATGTGAGATAAGCTTGATAATCCGGTGAAGTAACCTTTTGAAAAAGGTACAAACGGTATCCTCCAGAAGCTAAGAAGCTTCTTGGTGCCTGGCATTTTGATGGAAGACACTCTTGTCGCTGGATATAAGTGATAAAAGAAAGAAGTTTGACTTTGGTGGAGTGTTGAAATCCAGTGGAAGTCCCCTATGAAGACCAGCTGTGCGAGCATCATTTTTCCACTCTGTGACTTCATTGTCATTGATTTCTCCAAGGTTGGAACAAGATTTTTCTGAGAATGTAAAGTGTTCTCACAGAAAATTCTGTGGAAGATGGTTAGTTGATCAAGAAAAATATTCAAGGCATCGAGGTATTTAAAATGCTAAGTATTCCATGTGAGAAGATGAAAAGTTGGTTTGGTTTTTGTGCCTTAAACCAATTTGAAGATATTTTTCACGTCCGCCGTCACTGCAGAAGACATGTGCCTCAAAAGGTAGAAATGAATAAAATCATTACATCATGTCAAATCAATGAAATTTTTCAAGATTTTATTTCAGAGGCAAAAAAGATTAAAAAGAGTTGTGACTAAGGCACAAGTCAGGATAAGTTAAAACAATTTTGTAAAATACTTTGAAAAGTACTTGTCCCAAAAAAATATTTCAATTTCCAGTTCCCAACAATCAGTGGGAGAAAATATTTTAACTGTTTTAACTGATGAATGCTGCTTTTACTTATTGGTTGACTAATTATTGTAGTCACTCGATACCACTGCTTCAGTTGAGTTGTAGAGATTAGTTCCCCCTCAGAAGAAGACTCATCTTCTAGAGTTGCCACGTTATCAGTTGAGACGTAACAGTTGACTGATCCGCGGTAGATGAGATTCCAGTTGAAATCTTCGAAAGCAGCATCATTCTTCAGGGTTTAGCAGTCCGATCTTTGCACAAAGATCGTTGAATCTTTCTTCTGGAAGTGCTTTGGTCAGCAGATCAGCTCTCTGAACTACGGTTTGAATACATTCAACAGCAACGTTCTTCAATTCCACATGATCACGAATGAAGTGATGACGAATCTCGATATGTTTGACTCGTGTGTGGTGAACTGGATTTTGTGATATGGCAATAGCACTTGAGCTGTCGCAGTAGATTGGAACTTCTTTTTCTTCTATCCCGTAGTCCTTCAGTTGTTGGATTAGCCACAGGATTTGTGAACAGTAGGTTCCCGCGGCAACATATTCAGCTTCAGTTGTAGAAGTGGCGACTGAAGTCTGCTTCTTTGAAAACCATGAGATAAGTTTGTTTCCTAAGAATTGACATGTGCTGGAAGTTGATTTCCGATCTATTGTACATCCTGTGAAATCTGAGTATGAGTATCCTGAAAGCTTGAAGTCGTCGTCAGCTGGATACCAAAGACCTATATTGGGTGTGCCTTTAAGATATCTTAGAATGCGGTTTGCTACATCCATATGAGCTTCTTTAGGATCTGACTGATATCTTGCACAAACTCCAACTGCGAAGGCAATATCTGGTCGACTTGCAGTTAGATAGAGTAGAGATCCAATGATTTCTCTGTACTTTGTTGATGAAACTAATTTTCCTTCAGTTCCGAGAGCCACCTTCCAGTTGGTGTTCATTGGGATCTTTACTAACTTCATATGTTGAATGCCAAACTTGTTTATCAATTCCTTGGCATACTTTGACTGACTTATCAATATCCATTCTTCAGTCTACTTGACTTGTAATCCCAGAAAGAAATTCATTACTTCCATCTTCACATCTGGAATTTATTAGTCATAATTTTAGCAAACTTCTTGCACATCTTTTCGGATTTGGATCCAAAGATTATATCATCGACATAAATCTGAACAAGTAGCAGATCTTCTCCTTCTTTCAGTGTGAACAGAGTTCTTCTGTCCACTGATCCCTTCTTGAATCCTTGTTCAAGTAGATACTCAGAGAGAGTATCATACCATGCACTTGGTTCTTGCTTCAATCCATAGAGTGCTTTCTTCAGCTTGTACACCTTGTCTGGTCTGGAAACCTCAAAGTCTGGAGGTTGTTCCACGTAAACTTCATCAGTGAGCACTCTGTTGAGAAATGCACACTTCACATCCATTTGATGTACTTTGAAGCTCTTGTGAGCTGCATAGGCTAAGAAAAGTCTGACTGCTTCCAGTCTAGCAATAGGGGCAAAGGTTTCATTGTAGTCGATTCCTTCTTCTTGGCTGTATCTTTTGGCCACTAGCATCGCTTTGTTTCTGATCACGTTTCCTTCTTCATCCTTTTTGTTCTTAAAAATCTATTTCAATCCAATAACCTTTGCATATTCTGGGTGATCCATTAATTCCCAAACTGAATTCCTGTTAAATTTATTTAGTTCTTCTTATATTGCGATAACCCATTGAGTGGATTTCAGAGCTTCTTCAAAATCTTTGAGCTCAGTTTTTGACAAGAAACAACTGAAATTTTCATCTTCGTTGATGCAGTTTTGGTTGATGTGGTAGACGAGATTGCACAATGATCTTCCAGTCTTCACACCTTCTGATGGTTCACCAATGATGTCGTCTTTAGAGTGTAGGTCGAACCATCTTCTATACTTCTTAATTTCTTCTGGTGAGGGTGGGGGTTCTTCAGTGAGGATAGAACGTCGTTCTACATTTGCTTCTCGAGCAGGGGAGTGTTGGACTGGTGAAGCAGTAGCTTTTGCAGATTCTTCAATTACAGCTTTTCCGATTTCTCCAGTCGTAGAAGTTCCTCCTTGACTGATGCCTTCAGTAACATCTTCAGTTGGCTCTTCAGTCCTTTGACTGATCTTCTGATACTGAAGCTTTTCAGTATCTTCATCTCTTCCTTGTCCCCACACCAACACTTCAGTAGGTTCGGTGCTATTGATTTCAGTATTGGAAACTCCAATATTCTCAGCATTCTCTTTAGTTTCCTGTTTTATGAAATCATCAATAGACTCATCAAAAATAACATGAGGTGTTTCTTCCACAGCTAGAGTTTGAGAGTTAAACACTCGATAGGCTTTGCTGGATTTTTCAGTTCCAGAGTATCCAAGGAAAATTCCTGGATCACCCTTGCTATCAAAAGTGTTTAAGTTTCTTTTGTCATTGTTGTAAATGAAACACCGAGAACCGAAAGCATGAAAATAAGAGATTGTTGGCTTCCTATTCTTCCATATTTCACATGGAGTAATTCCGTGTCTTTGAGTAAGGAATGAGCGATTTTGAGTGTAGCAAGCATTGTTGACGGCTTCAGCCCAAAACTTCAGTGGTAGTTTTGATTCAGCTAGCATCGGCCTTGCTGCTTTCTTCAAAGACTTGTTTCTTCTTTCAGCTACTCCATTCTGTTGTGGAGTTCTTGCTGCAGAGAGTTGATGATTGATCCCTCATTCCTCGCAGTAGTTCCAAATTACTGAATTGAGGAATTTAGTCCCTCTATCTGATCTGATACTGATGAAGTTGATTTCCTTTTCAACACTTAGTCTCTTCATCAGTTTAGGCAATTCCAGTAGTGTCTCACTTTTACTATAAAGAAAAATAATCCAAGTATATCATGAATATCATTGACTCAACCTAAACACTATGCTAGATTGACTCACAATCGTACGAGGTCTATTGTAGCGTGTAAGCTAACCCAAGTCGTCTCTCAAGAAAGATTCAACGGGGCACCTAATTGTATCACAGCGAAAGCAGTAAAGTTTAAGTTTGTTTATTATAATTAAACTAATGTTTGGAATTGAAAACTCAACTTAAAACTAAACTCAGAAATGACAAGGCATAAAAGAACAAAACACAAGTACCGATGCAGAAATAAACTATTAAACCCTAGGCAGAATTAAAAGCGCAACATAATTCATGCAGATTCAAAGAGGTTAAAGTAAATAAGAAATACCAATAACGTCGCGATAATGGAATCACTGTCATTGATTAGAACTTTGAAATGGAAAATTAAATCAAAACGGAAATGGAAAGCTAACTAGAACAAAATCTCAAAAAACTCAAAGAACTCTGAAAACTAGAAAAACCCTAAAATGTTTTTGGTGCCGGAAGCAGAAGATGATCCCTATGATAAAGAGCAGTTAAGCCCTTTTATAGACTGCCTTTCATCAAACCTAATGAAAACAAGAGGGCCCAGCAAATCTAGGCCTGAAAGAGAGTCGGCTAGGCATGCGTGCGCGCACAGAAAGGCGCGGCGAGGGATAAGGTGCTCGACGATGATTTATGCCTAATTGTACTTAATTTAGGGGTTTGATTGTGCTATATTTGAGTTAAATATTCTGGAATTTGGTGCGTTTATGAGTTTGTTTGATGTATTGCAGGAGATTTTGATAAAATAGGAGAAAGAATCATAGTTTGGAGATTTTAGATCAGAAATGCGTATTTAGGCGCAAAGTGGCGCCCATAGCTGAAAAGCTCGTGCTAGAGCAGAGCTGAAAATCCCGCGCCAGAGCTGCGCGGATAATCCCGCGCCAGACCAGAGCTGAACAAAGCGCCAGAGTTGTCGTTCCATCGCCAGAGCTGACTACACTCCACATAGCAGACTACATCTCCACAGAGCTGAAGACTCCAGAGCTGACATTGCCAGAGTAGACTACATCGTATCTAGAGCTGACTATGATTCCAGAGCTGACTATCCAGAGCCGCCTACGTCTCCAGAACTGCCGTTACTTGCAGAGCACTCTTCCAACCTAACTTTCCTTTGCAGTCACGACTCTATCACTTAGGCCCAGTTTGGCTGGGCCGTTCTTGATGGATTTTAGGGTTGATGGAAAGGAGTCTATAAGAAGGGCTGAACGTTCATGATCAAGATACAACTCTTCTACCTCCGGCACTTAGTTAGACAACTCTTCTGCCTCCGGCACTTAGTTATACGAATCTTCTGCCTCCGGCACTTAGTTAATATACAATTTTTTCTGCCTCCGGCACTTGTTAATCTTTTGCTTAGGCATCAAAATACATTACGATTTTTCTAGTTTTCATAGTTCTTTGAGTTTTCCAGATTTCGTTCTAGTTAGCTTTTAATTTCCATTTTAGTTAGTTCTTCGTTTCGAGGTGTAATCAAGTGACAGATTTGCTTCTCGCGACGATTTTGGTATTTATTAATTACGTTTATTTATTTGCTTCTACTTGAATTATGCTTTGCTTTCAATTATGCAATTTAGTTTCTGCCAATTTAGATTAGAAGCCTTTAATTAAAGTTATTTAAATTCTTAGCGTAATAGCGTTTTAATTCTTAGTAGCTTTACTTTATGCTTTTAATTCTGCCTAGGGTTAGAGGGTTATTTCTGTTTAAGTATTTATGTTTCGTTCTTTCATGCCTAGTTAATTCTAAGCTTAGTTTTAAGTTAAGTTTTTAATTACAAGCTTTAGTTTAATTTTACTACTTTCAAACGACAACCTTTACTGCTTTCTTTATTGCTTTCGTGTGATACAATTAGAAGCCCTGTTGAATCTTCCTTGAGAGATGACTTTGGGGCAACTTACCATTGCGAGAGTGTCCTTGTTCTATAGCAAGTCAATCTAGAGGTGTTTTAGGTTGAGTCAAATTTTGGCGCCGTTGTCGGGGAAGGTTTTAGGCGTTTTAATTGTGTCACTTTCTTTTCTGCGTTTTTTTGCTTTGTTTAATTGCTTTTTCTTGTTACTTTTACTATTTCCCTCCGGTGCGTTTAATCCGTGCGTTAAGTGTTGTGTATGCAGGGACGCCGTAGTTTGAAAGGAAAACTGGTGTCTCCCTTGGACAACACGAACGCGGGTATTTTCAGAAAGAAATGCATCAAAGCAGTTTTTGCAGACAGAGCAGACGGTTCTGAGTTTGGTTCTGACGGGAAGGCGCACGATAGAGCAGACGATTCTGAGTCTGGTTCTGACGGGAAGGCGCGCGACAGAGCAGACGATTTCTACTTTGGCTCTGGATCTGGATCTGGATCTGACTCTGACTCTGACCATACAGAGCAACTGATGGCGCAGTAGGAATTCTATGGCAGTATATCTTGATATTTAGGATTACATCAACCTTGTGGTTGAAGCAATTCCAAAGTATGGAGTCACACAGAGCCAACGCCATGAAGTCATACAGACATTGGCGAAATTGCCCCGACAGGTTCAGAATGAGCTCAACTCCAAAATACAACTGAATTCGCCTCTTGAGAAAAGTCTTCAATCTTTCATACAAGCTACCCAATGAGTTATTCAATCGACACGACACGATATTGAGTTTGTTGAAGCAACTGCAAAATGTTTCGAGACTCACGTTAGTCAAGTTGTCGTTTGGGTGAGAGAGATGGTACGATAGAGGAAGGGAGAAAATTTAGACGTGGAGTTAGATGACAACAATGAGAATGAGTTGACTGTTGAAGATCCAATTGTTGAGATGCTAATGTGGCCCAAGACCGAGGATGTGCCTGTGTCTTTGTTGGATGGCGATGAATTACTGGACTTGTTGGATGAGGATGAGATAGAGTTGGCAACCCATGTTTTTCTTCTTTGTTTGCTTTATGTGTTTTTTCCGTTCTGTTCTTTTTCTTTGCTTTCTGTTCTTGCGTTCTTGTTTGGTGCTTGTCGTGTTGGTTTGATCGTTGGGTGTTCTTGTTGTCTTGCAGAGATTGGAAATTACAGAGCTGCTAAGTTTTGCAGATGAGTTTATTCGCCAGCGCTGACTTGCTCGCCAGCACTGTCAAGGCGGCCAGCGCTGACTTTTCCGCCAGTGCTGAAAAGGCCGCCAGAGCTGACGAGGGCTGCCAGCGCTGATTTTTTCTAGCACAGAGTTCTTAAAGCCCTTCGGCCGCAAACCCTATACCTTACGCTGCACACTTTCGAACTTCGCCGTTTCTCCCACCGTGCTTCTTGTTCTCACTGCCAATAATCAGGGACGTTTTTCTAACTCTTTTTTCTTATTTTTTTAATTGCAAGTTTGCCTAATTTTCTGCTAAATTCTGTTGCAAATTCAGTATGATAAAATCGTGCATTTTGATTATGTAGTTTGACTATTATCTTCTTTTTCCTTTTTCCTTTTTCCTTCGTATGCAAATTTGCCTATTTTTTGTGCGCATCCTTTTCTAAATATCGTGTAATTTAACTAATAATAAAACATTGAATACGTATATTAAATATAAAGACGCCACGAAGACTGCTCTCAACAGAGAGATCCACGATAATCCGATCTTGTTTTTAAATACCGCCAACATAATGCCGGAGCAACGAGAAATTCATGCTCAACAAGTGGCGAAGATTCTAGAACGACAAAGGAGTGGCAATTAGGTAGTTTTAAATTTATGTAATTTTTAATTATGTCTTTAGTTTTTTTATGTAATTTTTAGATTTTTGAATTAATGCAATTTTAATTTTAAGTAATTGGTTTATTAAGTCGGTGCAATTTAAATCAAATAAAAATATAAAAATTAAAATTAAAGTAATCTCCTTACTTTAACCGATATATCTCAATTTTTCCATCCCAACGGAAAGAAATAGACAAATCATAGTGGTTAATAAATTGGGTGGTTAATTATTGTACAATCGTTCAATTAGCTAACTTCTACTTGAGCTACATATATTTCATAACTTTTAAAATGGCCACTTTCATATTGTAAAATTTAAAATATATTGTCCACTAAGATAAAAATATTAAAACATGGTCACTGTTACCAAAATACCCTTCCATATTAAAAATTAAAAAAATGTCCACTTTACATCACCCCTTTAAAAAATCCCGCAATTCACAACCAGAATTTTTTGTTTGTGAATTCACAACTAGTCAAATTCACAGCCAAAATTTAATTCACAACCAGTCGAATTCACAACCAAAATTTAATTCACAACTAGAATTTTTTTAGTTGTGAATAACAACAAACGAATTCACAATTAACCAAAATTTAATTCACAACCAGATTTATGTTGGTTGTGAATTCACAACTAGAATTTATTTTGATTGTGAATTCAAGTAGTTGTGAATTTGAGTTTTTAAAGTTTGAATTCACAATTAAAACTGTAATTTATTTTGATTGTGAATTTACAGATTTGGTTGTAAATTCAAGAATATTAAGTTGTGAATTCATCGAGCTAGTTGTGAATTCAAGAACATTAAGTTGTGAATTCATCGACCTGGTTGTGAATTATTACGATTGTGAATTCACAACTTAACTGAAACACTAAATTCACAACTGAACTGAACTGCAACTAAACTGAACTGAAACATTAAATTCGCAACTAAACTGAAACCCTAAACCCTAAACCCTAAACCTAAACCCTAGTTGTGAATTGTTACGATTGTGAATTCACAACTGAACTGAAACACTAAATTCACAACTGAACTGAATTGAACTGAAACTAAACTGAACATAAACATTAAATTCACAACTAAACTGAAACCTTAAACCTAAACCCTAGTTGTGAATTGTTACGATTGTGAATTCACAACTGAACTGAAACACTAAATTCACAACTGAACTGAACTGAACTGGAACTTAACTGAAACTGAACTAAAACATTAAATTCACAACTGAACCGAAACCCTAAACCTAAACCCTAGTTGTGAATTCACAACTGAACTGAAACAGAAACTGAAACTGAACTGAACTGAACCCTAAACCATAAAAACTAAACCCTAAACACTAAAACCTAAACCCTAAACCCAATCAAAACCTTAAACCTAAACCCTAGTTGTGAATTGTTACGATTGTGAATTCACAACTAAACTGAACTGAAACACTAAACCCTAAACTTAAACCCTAGTTGTGAATTCACAACTGAACTGAAACTGAACTGAACTGAACTGAAACTGAAATTGAACTGAACTGAACCCTAAACCCTAAACCAGAAAACCTAAACCCTAAACCCTAAACCCAATCTAAACCCTAAACCCTAGTTGTGAATTGTTACAATTGTGAATTCACAACTGAACTGAACTGAAACACTAAACCCTAAACCTAAACCCTAGTTGTGAATTCACAACTAAACTGAAACTGAAACTGAACTGAACCCTAAACCCTAAAAACTAAACCCTAAACCCTAAATCTAAAACCTTAAACCCAATCTAAACCCTAAACCTTAAACCCTAAACCCTAAACAGTCGAATTCACAACAAGAATTTTTTGGTTGTGTATTTACAACCAAAATTTAATACATAGCAAGAATTTTTTGGTTGGGAATTCACAACCAGTAAAATTCACAATCAGAATTTAATTCACAACTAGAATTTATTTTGGTTGAGAATTCAAGTAGTTGTGAATTTGGGTTTTTAAAGTTTGAATTCACAATTAAAACTGTAATTTATTTTGATTGTGAATTTATAAATTTGGTTGTAAATTCAAGAAAATTTAGTTGTAAATTCATCGAGCTAGTTGTGAATTCAAGAACATTAAGTTGTGAATTCATCGACCAGGTTGTGAATTCTTAAATCTAGTTGTGAATTCATAAATGTGGTCGTGAATTCAAGAACATTAAATTGTGAATTCATAAATTTGGTTGTGAATTTAAGAACATTAAAAAAATAATTATACAGCTCAATCAAATTGCTGTACAACACCAAAATACAACAAGTCAACCTACCATCAAAATACATCAATTCCTCTAAATAAACAATCAAAATACAACAAAATATTATCCGAATCAATTCAATCTACAATCAAAATACAACAATTCCTTCGAATCAACAATCTCAGCATTCAATCTTCAAATCAACAATCTCAACAGATCTTAGAACGAAAATCATTCACAAACGTCTCAGATCTAAAGTTTTTTTCAAGGAATTAAGACAAAAATCTCCAAAATTATTCAGATATGTAACTAGGGTTTTTTTTGCCTGGGAAAATGCGCCGCCTCTGAGCGGCGCCGCTGCCGCTATGCATCGAGAATCTCCTCAACTCCCAATCAAACCCTGCCCAATTCGACGCCTTAAACCTCGAGAAATCTCTAATCCTGCCGCTCAGCGGCCGCGATTCGCCGTCGGCGATCACCACCACGCCCTACGGCTCGCTCCACGTCGCCCACGACAGCAAATCACCTCCTTTGATTGGTCGCTGCGGCGGAAATCCACGATTCTCACCCAATTCATGGCCGTCGATTCGTTGCTGGCGCTCTCCCCCTCCCTCGCCGCCGGCGGTGCCACCGACTTCTCCGGCCTGCAGATCCTCGATCTCGATGAAGGCACGGTCGCAGAAACCCTAAATTGGGAGAACGTGACTAGGTCTGGTCCACCACCAAAACCTCCACCAACACAGAGAGCAACTAGAAAATTAGAAAGAATCTGTCGAGAGAGACAGAAATCGAGAGAGATCTGTCGAATTAAGAGAGAGATCTGTCGAGAGAGAGAGATCGAGAGAGATATGTCGAGAGAGAGATCTGCCTCAATATGGATGGCCGGCGGATCTGGCTTCTCTTCGCCGGAGAGAGATAAGGGTAGGGATGAGGGCGACTGTATTTGGGGGAGCTAGGGCTCAAGCGCCGGAGCTCGAGCAGAGAGGGAGAGTTGTTGAGGGCGGCGGCTGTAGCAGGAGTTGTGGTCGCCGGAGGAGATGAGAAAAAGGTGTTGTGCGTCGCGGTGGTGGTGGCTGTGCGGTGCTGCCGGAGATTGAGTGGCCGCGCCGCGCGGCAGACGGGTGGCGAGAGGGAGAGGGAGAGCCAGAGGGAGAGAGAGAGAGGATTGAAGGTGTGGTGTGAATTGTGACCGGCCATTTTTTACAATTTTTAAGTGGGGGGTAATTTTGTACTTTTACACAAAAACTGGCCATATTTTAATATTTTTATTTCATAGGCTAGATTTTAATTTTACATTATGAAAGTGGATACTTTTATATATTAACTCATAAAGTAAAAAAGTTTATTCATCACATCTAAACTTTTGAACCGGATATATATCTGAGACCAACAAATTATTAGTTATTACACGAGATTTCATGTGCTTCGCCCAAATAATCATTTATCTATCTTATATTTATTATACGATATTGTGGATTTGTTATATTTTCCAACATGGACGAGAAACAAAAATTTATCTCCTCCAATAATGTCATAGGGCTCTCACCATCAAAGTGTTTTGTTTTTTTGTCTTGTCCATTTCCTCTTTCTGTAATTGTTGGACGATATTTATGAGTGAAAAATTATGGAATACTATTTTCCATGAAATACAACTGGTTTTCTTTCTTTTCTTTTCTTTTTTTTGGAGTGGAATATTGTTAATGGTGGAGATGAATTAAGTCAATTATTTGAATAAAACATGGCACGTGGTACAGTTGGATATTGAAGAAACTGGATGCATCTCAACATGCCCAGCACATATTGTACAGAGGAATTGGTCGTTACATGCCCAGCACATATTGTACAGAGGAATTGGTCGTTATATATATATATTCTGTCACTTCCTCACTGATGCATATGCTATAACATGAACGGTGTGTGACAAGTTTTATTGGAAGTGAAGACACCACAAGTTGATCTTTGTCTTGGGATGGCAGTGGATCTTGGACCCGATCCAGATCTGTAGATTCATATCCGTTTTTCAAAGTCTGGATCTCAATTTTTTGGACCCGACGGATTTGGATTGGGATCTGGATTCGGATCTCAATTTTAAAAACGGATGTGGATCTGGATCTGAAAATTTCAGATCCCGATCCAACCCGTGGATCCGTTTTATTTAATATATATATTTTTTATTTTATATTAATTTTATTAATAATATTAAAAATTATAAACAATACACTATCATTTAGAATTAGAACTAAGAATTAAAAATTTATTTTATCTTTGTATTGCATGAATGTATTTTGTGCAATATTTTTCATGAAGAAAATTAGATGTTGATTTTGTGACTTTTTTTAATTTAATTTAAAAATAGTAGATCCATGGATCTGGATCTGCAGATCCACGGATCTGACGGATCTGGATCTGGATTCAAAATTTTCAGATCCGCGGATCTGGATCTGATAGATTAAAACGGATCTGGATATGATATTGATGAGATCCGGTACAGATCCGGCCCGTTGCCATCCCTATCTTCGTCTATATGATGACATTTAACTTATAACCCCAAAACTTTAACGTACGATAGATTTCAAAGATCAGGTGAATATATTTAGGCCTCGTTATTTCAATGAGTGGAAATGAACGGATTACTAGATACGGAGTATTATATTTCTCCCTCCGTCCCATGAAACATGAGCTATTTCTTTTCGACACGAGAATTAAGAAATTGGTATTTTATGTGTTAAGTGTGGTAGATGAAAAAGTGAAAAGGTAAATAAAGGGTAAATTTTTTATCATTTTTAGAAAGATGTCAAGTTTCGTGGGACAAATCAAAAATGAAATTGTGTCATGCTTCGTGGGATGAAGGGAGTATTATATTAAATATAAAAATGAGTTTTCTACTAGTCAATATTTATATTACAAATAAATAGTTATGCACAAACATTATTTCAATAAATTTTAGTTAATTTTTATGATTTCTAATCAAATTGCCCCTAAACTCATTTCCAATTTAAATTTCTATTTTGCAACCCCTTTCCCATTTCTCTCTTTCCTCTATCTTTCTTGTCTTCTCTTTCTTCTCACCGAACGCCACCGCCATCCTCTGAAAATTCGGCATCACCTGCGCTAAGCCATCCTCTTCTCCGATTTATCACCACCGACGACCAATGCCTCCATCTAACTCGACGAAAACACCATCTACCTCTCTTAAATCCGGCGAACGTGTCATCTACGATTACCATTACCTTCATTATCTATATCTATATAATATATAATAACACAGCTTTAACGGCTATTTTTTACCGCCAAATTTTTTAAAAGGGTTAAGATGTAGATAGGCCCCTGTAGTATAGGCCCCTATAGCGTATTGCTCCCCATATTCACTGTGTGTGCAAATTAGCCCCTAAAGTTCAAAAAATCGTACACTTAAAACCCAACCCTTTGACCAAACGCCGTCAGTCAACGTTAGTGAATTTTTTTTATTTTTTTTAATTCGAATTGGGGCCCACCTGCAACTTTTTCTGCTGAAACTTTTATCCCAAAAAATGAATCCATTACATCAATAGTAAAATAGGATAATTAAAAAACTAGAACTCTAATTAAATCTCATAGAATAAATTAGATCTCGTAATCATTATTCCTGAGTTCCAATTGGGCGGTGATCGGCGGCGGCGGAAACGGAGGTCTCATGGAAGATCTACTGGATTTCCTTGGACACGACGAGAGTAATCTCGGCATCGCCGGAGAGCTTCCCCGGACAACTATCCCAATCACCACCCATAGGTGAAAGCCGAAGATCGAGATATTCTTCGACAGCTCCGTGTTCACAAACGTCGTCGCATCGTACACCGACATTTTTCGCCGTGAATCCAGCACTGTGCGTTTTTCAGTTTGTCTAGTGTGAGAGTAGTGAGAGAAGTGGAGAAACCGACATGTCGAAATTCGAGTGGGAGCGCAGAAATCTCGATTTGCTGGGTTTAAGCATAGATGAGTGTTCATATTGTTGGGACACAAAAAGATATCCAACTAGTTTTGATGATACCAAAACCATTAGAATGCTTCGCTTGTCATTATCTCTATTGCAGGTCCAAGTATTTCAGTCCTCACAGGCCCTGACTAAAGCTGCAAAGACTTTAGATCAGTTGGACAAGGAACAGAAGACTGAAGATCAAAGACAGCACAACTGAAGCACTTCGCTGAACGAAGAGAATGATGCATCCTGATTGGAAGTCGTCAGTCATCATTCGAAGATGTTCACACAATTCAATATCAGCATTGAATTGAAGACTAAGTCATGTACCGGTCGACATTAATTCTGCATCTGACTGAAGAAAAGAGTACCGGACACGCTGCATTAAATGCTCAAGTACAACAACATTAAATGCCGAAGATTTGGAGATCATCCTTACAAATACCAGAACTTCCCTTTGTGTGAAAAGATGCAGAAGCACCATACTCCGAAGATAAGACAATTCAAAATTCTATCAAATGGAGTATCCGAAGATTACCACCTCAGCCCAAGAAGCGACATCCTCTCACAACCCCAGAAATCCTGAAGACCATCTCTCCAACGGATCTATTTAAGACTTCGCCTATAAATAGAGCTTGAGGAACAACTGCAATCTTCACCGATTCGAAGACATACGTTGAAGCTCTGTCAAATTAAAGAGCCAGCATTTTCATAGATAGATAAATTTCGAATAGAAGAAGAGAGTATTCTTTGTTGTAAAATCAGTCTAACTGATTATCTACACTCTCTTAATAGACTAGGCACGTCCAGTTATATCTTAGCCTAGTATGGATTACTCGGGAGTCTGTTCTCAGTAATCTTAGTTGGAATAGTCCAAACCCCTTTTCAACGTAGAGAAAAGTGAGTTTGAGTGGTTGTGGTTTAGTACCGGTCTAAAACTAAACTGTTCGGTTTCCTTGGCACCCAGAAAGCCAAGAGGGAGTCCAGCTTAAAGGTTCTGACTCCATTACCTTAGCATTAGCTGATTGGACACGACAGAGTCAGGGCGTGCTAAGTGTTAAATCTAATTCAAAGTAGATTGGTAGGTTTGCTGTGCACCTCTAAGCATAAGCCCAGAGTGTTTGTCAGATAAATAATCTGGCTGTGGATGTAAGGGAGATGTCTCCGAACCACGTTAAAAATATTTGTGTTCTTTATCTGCTTTCAGTTATTCCATATTTGTGTTAAACTGTTTCTAACTGAACTGGACTAACTGAAAAGTGTAACTAAGGATTTTACAAATGATAAATCTTTCTAAAGGCTATTCGCACTAAGTTTAAATTCCGCTGCTGAGTTATTAATCCTACTGACGACTCAACTGATAGCCAGAGCGATTAATAACTCTATTCTGTTTTACAAACTTTAGACTGAAGCCTTACGTCGATATCAGTTAAGCCCAGTGCTCGACTGATGTCAATCTACTGAAGTATTTTCAGTATCAGTCTACAACCTGTTTCTAACTGGAATATGGTTTAGTTTGTTATGTTTGCGAAAAATAGCTTACAGGTGTATTCCCTTCCCTCCCTCATACACCTGTCAGTCAACCCTTCGGGACCCCAACACATATACGTCTGTGTGTGTCTGTTGAGAATGATTTTGAATTGAATTCTTCTCTCGTGGAGAGATTTGGGGGAAATGATAATGAATTGAACTCGGAAACCTCCCACCGGTGAAAATTATTCGCTGGAGAGCTTCTCTCTGTCTATGTGTGTGTGAAAGAGAGAGGGAGAGAGAATCTAGAGCTCTACTATATGTGAAGTGTGTGTGTGTGTGTGTGTGTTTGAGTGTAATCTAAAGCCCATGTACTCCTTCGCCAGCAACTTGGCCATCTCGGTTTTGCCCACGCCGGTGTCACCATTTCTTTGACGAGGATCTACTGAGGAAGATGACTGCTAAGGAAGAAGAAGAAGAAAAAAGGTATATGCAAAAAAAGTTGTAGGTGGGCCCCACAGTTCGAATTAAAAAAAATTCACTAACGTTGACTGACGACGTTTGGTTAGAGGGGTTTAAGTGTATGATATTTTGAATTTTAGGGGCTAACATGCACACACAGTGAGTATGGGGAGCAATACGCTATAGGGACATATACTACAGGGCCTATCTACACCTTAACCCTTTTAAAAAAATAGTTTCTTTTTCAACTACATTAATGCTTATTTTTCGGTAACTAAATCTTATTGCAATTTAGTTTTTTGTTTATCCAATAAGAAATTCTATTTTCTCTCTCACTCTTTACTGATTTATGCCTAATTGTTCTAAATTTGCGGGTTTGCATGTGCATGTTTTAAGTTAAAAATCCTCGAAATTGGTGCAGTTATGAGTTTGTTTTATACTTTGCAGGAGATTTAGGTTTTATAGATGGAAGAGTGTGATTTTGAAGAATTTGGGTTAGAATGGCGTTTTCTGGCGTAAATTGGTGTTCAGATATGAAAATCTCGAGCCAGAGCTGAAAAGCCCGCGCAGAGCAGAGCAGAGCGGATAGGCCTGTATCAGAGCATAGCTGACTTCATAGTCAGAGCTGAAATCTCCAGAGCAGAATAAACTCGACAGAGCATAGCTAAATCATCAGAGCTAACTTACGCGCCAGAGTAAACTTGACAGAGCAGAGCTAAAGATCGACAGAGTAAACATATTTTGCCAATGTCAACATATTCAGAGCTGACTTTTAGCTCTATTATACGCGCCAGAGCTCGCTAGTTCCAGAGCTGACTTCCAGCTCTGCCTTACCTTTCCAGAGCCGAATTTCCAGAGTTAGCAAATTTTCGCCAGAGCCAAGATGGTAATTAGGGTTGGAATGAAGTCTATAAATAGGGTCTATTATTCATTGTAATAATCATCCTTTGCCCTAATCTTTGTTCCGTGTTTTGAGAGTCATTCTTCCGCTAGGCAGCCAAAGTTTAGGTTTACAAGCTTTCTTAGTTTCTTCATGTTATTGTTCTAGTTAGATTTCAAGTTAGTTTAGTTTTTAGTTTCTTCTTGGATTGTAATTGAGTGACAGCGATTGCACGTTCAAGAAGTTTACGGTATTTCGTATTTAATTCAATTTCTTTTGTTTCATTATGTTAATGCTTTGCCTTTACGTTTATGCTTTCCTTTCAATTATACAATTTAAATTATGCAATTTCATTTCATGCCTAGTTTAGAAGTTTTAATTCAAGTCTTTAAATTTCGTAGTTTAATCGCATTTAATTTCTTAACTTAGCTTTACTTTAAGTTGTTTAATTCTTGCATAGGGTTTTCATAGTTTCTTGCCTAGATTAAGGTTAAGTTTAATCTACAAGTTCAAGTTTACTTTTCACGTTTAAGTTTACTTTACAAGTTTTTAAATCAAACCTTTACTATTTTTCTGTGATACAATTAGAAGCCCTGTAAGATCTTCCTTGAGAGACGACTTGGGTTACCTTACACGTTACAATAGATCTCGTTCTATTGCGAGTTAATCTAGCGTAGTGTTTAGGTTGAGTCAAATTTTGGCGCCGTTCCCGGGGAAGGTTTTAGGCGTTTAGTTGTGTCACTTTCTTTTCAGTTTTTACTTGCTTTCTTTACTTACGTTTTTGTTTTTATTTTCTTCTCTCTCCCGCCGGTGCGTTTAATCCGTGTGTTGAGTGTTGTGTATACAGGGACGCCGTAGTCTAAAAAGAAAACTATTGTCTCCTCTGGAGAACACTCGCACACGTGACAGAGCAGACGTTCTCTACTCTAACTTAGAAGGGAAGGAGCATACCAGAGCAGACGTTCTCTATTCTGACTCTGGCTCTAGATCGAACGATGATTCTGAATCTGAACTTCCAGAGCAGATAGTAGACACGGAAGAAGACAAGCCTACAGAGCTTCCAGCCAACTCTGACTCTGACCGAACAGAGCATACCATAGACACGGTAGAGCAGATCATAAAAACGAAGGAGGAAGCCAGCTCTGACTTTGCTGACCGATCAGAGCAGAACACGAACAAGGAGAATGAAGAGTTGACGCAGAACAATATAGAGTACATGGGAGATATCACCAGGCCCGTTATAGGGGACACTAACACTTCAGCCATTGTGATTCCCACCGCCGTCAGAAACTACAACTTGAAGCCGAATGATTCAAGTTTGCTACCTCTGTTCCACGGGATGCCGAGTGAAGATGCCCTACAGTTCATCCGTGATTTTTGCACGTAAGTGCAAACCATACCATTGCTGAATCTCACGGAAGACCAATTAAAGCTTAAGTGCTTCCCTTATGCACTTAAAGATCGAGCGAGGACGTGGATGCTAACTCTGCCGCCCAATTCCATCACCACTTGAGGAGAAGCTTGTGAGAAGGTCATGCTAAACTACTATCCCAGCCACAAGACTCAGGAGCTCAGAACGCAAATCATGGAATTTACCCAAGGATCGGACGAGCCTTTACATGAAGCTTGGGAAAGATTTCAAGAACTCCTCCACCAGTGCCCGCAACATCAATTTACCAATGTGATGTTGATGCAATTCTTCTACGATGGGTTAGTGCAAACTGCCCAATTCATGGTGGACAACACTGCAGGAGGGAACATAGCTAGAAAGACGGCGAATCAGTTAAAGAAAATATTCAAAACCTTAGCCGAGAGCTCCCAGCAAAAATCAGTCCGTGGAAGGAGAGTTGAGGCCAGCGCTGCGATGAACCAGTATGAGCTACAGCAACAATTAGCTTCAATCATGCGCGAAGTACAACAGCTCAAGATGAGCCATACAGAAGCTGCACCTGTCCTTGCGCAGAGCATAAATTTTAATCAAAGCAAGCAGAACTTCAATGGCGGATGGAGAAGTCAGCAGCAAGGAAATTTTCAGCCTGCTCAACAATTTCAGAATGCTCCACAGTTTCAAAAGCAGAAACAGTCTTTAGAGGAGACGATGCAATTGTTTATGGAGATAAGCAAGAAGAACATGGAGATGACCAAGCAGAATTTGGAATCTCAGTCCGCAACCATAGAACGCCTTGAGACTACTGTAGGGCAGCTTTCGGGAGCTCTGAACCAGCTATAGTAGCAACAGAGCCAAGCTCATCAGGCATTCACTATTACTAGGATGTCAGAACAGACAAGGAGGCGGCGAGGATGCCAGAGCAGACTAGGACGACAGCTTTGACGGGAATGCCAGAGCAGACAAGGTTGCCGGCTCTGATATGGCTACCAGAGCAGAGAAGAAGGCCAGAGTAGAGAAGAGGGCCAGAGCTAAGAAGGACGACAGAGTTGATAAGGCGGCCAGAGCAGAAACTTCACAAATCCACTACGCCATATCGACCACCGAAAGTTGTCCAACGTTCCAGCCCACCTCTACCACCACCGATTGTTGATCCAACCCAACCACTACCGAAGCAAAAAGATCCAGGCAGTTACATTCTTGGTATTGCTTTGGGTAGAGTTGGAGAGTTCTCGGGCATGTTAGACTTGGGCACGGCAGTCAACTTGATGCCGTTTAATATATTTCAGAAATCGGGCAGGAAGGAAGAGGAGCTTATATGCATGAATACGAGACTTCAGCTAGCTGACAGAGCAATTAGCAGCACGCGTGGTCTTTTAGAATATGTCGAAGTCATGGTGAGAGGAATCACGGTGCTAGCAGATTTTGTGGTGCTCGAGGCAGGACAAGGTATTACATGAGAGAATGGGCAGCTTTGTTCTGCTTGGTCAGCCTTTTATGGCTACTACCCAGACACGCATTGATGTGGGTTCTGGAACTTTGAGTATGGTCGGGTCAGGTAGATCGGTAACGTTCTCTGTTTTTTATAAGAAGCCTGTTATTTCTAACTCTTCTATGCATATCTGTTCTCTTGTTGAGATCTCTGACCATGTGGAAGAAGTGGAAATTTTTAGAGCTAACAATCTTTTGCTAGCCCTGCCCAATACTCTAGCTCTGATGTTGGACGCCAGAGCAGAAAATCTTTCGCCAGTTCTGACGCCTCAGCCAGCTCTGTCCACCACTCCAGCTCTGACGCTGGATGCCAGAGCAGAAAACCTTTCGCCAGCTCTGACGAGCCCAGCTTTGAACAGCACTTGCCAAAATTTTGCTGAGGAGAATTTGATGAGCACCAGCCCAGAAGAGGACGAAATTATGCTGGAGTTTTCAAAAAACCTGCAAGATGAGGAGGCCATTGAAGTCGAATTCCTGGACAAGTTGCAGCTCGATGTTAATGCCGTTCATGAATTGCCAACTACCGTGAAAGAGGATGCATTCGTTGAGGAAGAACGGGCTGATATACTGAAAGGCAATGATGATATTGTGCAAAGAGTGCAGAATGCACCGGCATTGGAGAAGAAGAAAATGGAGAGCTCTCGATCTAGCTCTTGGTTCGAGGGAATGATAAATGTCATGAGCACTGCTTGCTCATTAAGAGGACCCGCAGCTGAAATGGAGGAGGATGTGCTTTCAAAAGGACTAACTCAGCTGACGTTTCATAGTGATTTTGGTTAAGGGATCCTCTACGTCTGGGTGGCAACTTTAAAACTAGCGCTTGGTGGGAGGCAACCCATTGTTGGTTTGTTTTAGTTTTTATTTTTCTTGTTTTGTGCTTTTTGTTTTTGTGTTTTCCTTCTCTTTGGTTGCTTGTGCGGATGCTTTGATTTTGGGTGTTAATGTTTTTGTTTCCAGCGTTGCGTTTTCAACTCTAATTGTTAGGTCCGGGGGGTCTCGAATAGGTGTATGGGGGGGGAATACACCTATAGGCTATTTTTACAACAATCTACCGACCTTAATCAGAGGGATCTCAGTCAGAGATTAAAGCGAAACTTTACATGCAAACAAGACACCTGTTTTACCGAAATTAGTTTTGACCAACAGGGTTGACGACTGATACTGAAAGCTCTTCAGTAAAGAGTTATCCGTTAAGTCACTGGAACTTAACTGATCCACGTAAGGGCTTCAGTCGTGTTTGCAAAGATAGAGATGATATCACTCTTCCTTACTATCAGAGGATAGTTCAGTCAGATTGATATCATACGCAGCGGAAATTAAACTTAGTTTTGAATAGCCTCGGTGGAGCAGATAGTTGTGTTAAGGTTTCTCTTTCCTGTTAGTCAGAGTTCAGTTTTATCAAATGAAATCGCACAAGTATTGAATGTAAAACTGAAAGCTGTAAATAACACAGAGACTTTTACGTGGTTCGGAAAAACCCTTTCCTACATCCACGGCTGGTTGATCAGACCAACAATCCACTCCGCAAGTGCTTGCCTGGTGCACTGCAAACCGTACCCGTGTGCTTGCCTGGTGCACACAACCGTAAACTGAAGATAAACTCTCTTCAGCACCCACACACCTCGCGTAGGATTTCCCTGCTAAGCACACCTCGTGCTCAGACTTCCCACTCAGAGTTCAGACTACCTTCCTGAACTCCGAATCACTCAAACACTCTTATGGAGGAGAGGTTTAAACGAGTGCCAACTATACCTACAAAGAACAAGTTCTTTGAAGCAAGTTTGACCTTTGGCTTCTGGGTAAACAGATATATGCCTAGGGTCTAAGAGAATGTATGTAATCAGTAGAGACTGATTTTGGCTTTGGAATTCTCTTCTTCGATTCAAGCTTTGGGCGGTTAAGCTTTAGGCTGAGTAGCAATTTCGGCAGAGCTTCAGCTTATGTCGTTGAATCGGTGAAGATTGAAGTGATCCTCGAGCGCTATTTGTAGGAGAACTCTTGAATAGATCCGTTGGCGTAAATCATCCTCAAGATTTCTTCCGTTGGAGAGCAATTCGAATTTGGGCTGAGGCTTCAATCTTCGAGGTTCCTTGTCTGTGTGGAAACGGCTCTCTTTGATGGACAGGAGAAGTGACATCTCTGAAAAGTAACCACTAGATAGGAATGACATTTGCAGAGATAAGATATTGTGATATCTCTGCATTTAATGCGGCTGTACTTGTGCGTACGTGGCATCCTCTGAACGTTGGAAGATCAGTCCTAGGAGGAATGTTCAACTAATACTTGACTTTAGTATCAGTCCATTGCGCGCATTAAATAATCAGTCTTCAACTGATTCTTCAACTGATTCTTCAACTGATACTTCAGTTGGTAACTCCAGTCTTCAGTCTTCAGTCTTCATTCTTCAGTCTTCAGTCTTCGACACCGCAACTAAACTAGAAACGAACTCTAACACTTGAGTTCAAAACGATTCTAGTCTATTACAAATAAGTCCTATGATTTTTGGTATCATCAAAACAAGGATTAGGATATTCCACAAGGTTCCCAACAATTTCCCCCTTTTTGATGATGCCAAAACCACACAGCAGTTCTAGACAACAAAAAGACTGAACTCATAGTACAAGTTCTAAACAAGAGGTGAAAACAGTTCCCCCTTAGCAATAGAACCTAAACAACTTGTACTTAGAGCAAGAACGAAAACAGTTCTAAAAACAGAACTTAAAGAAGACAGAAAAACCATAATCAGAGCCTGGACAAAGATTCATTGTCTTCAGGTTGAGATCAAAAAGAAGTTCATTTCATTAATAAGACTGATAAGCCATCAGTCGAGGTACAGAGCAAGACTTACATTGGAGTAAAAAGAAAAACAAAAACATCATGGATAAACCATGGACTCCAGCAGTCTGCTTGGCTGCTTGTTCCACTCTCACTTGTGTTCCGTTGATTTGAGGTCTCTTCCTCTTGGCGTATCTTCCTCATGATCATCGGATGAAATAGGATGATCATGTTGCTTATCCGACTTAAGTCCATTAGATTGTTCTTCTTTCCCCCTTTTTCGCAACATCAAAAAGAAGGACGAACATAAGAAGGAAGCACATATCCTGCGAAGGAAAGTTCGCAGGAGGAAGATATTGGGGTTATTGGGGATGAAAAAAGCGAAGGCTTAGAAGGAGGTTGGGAAGAAGAAAGAAATGACGAGTAAGAAAAGAAGAGAAGCAGAGGGTTTGAGGAGTGAGGGGTTGTCAGTTCAGAGGAGATTGTGAGCGTCTCCCTATTGACATAGCGCCGGTTGACAATGAGTTCCTGCTCATTGTTGTTGCTCCGCATTGGTTCTCCACAAAAAGCAAGAGGCCTTTCAGTGAAGACGATGAAGTCTGTCCTATTTCAGACAGGTACTTCAGACCGATGCACCGGGCATGAGGATGGAAGACACTCGCTTCGCTGGATACAAGTGAGGGTAGAGCAAACTTTGACGCCGGAGAGACGTTGAGATCCAGTGGAAGGGTCTGGTGAAGACCAAGACTATGAGTGTCAATCTTCCAGTCCATGACTTTGCAATCATAGATTTCTCCTTTAGTCGGAACAATTTTTCTCTGCAACTTTGGAAACAATTGAAGTTTTTTCTCACAGTGAAGGCTGTGGAGATTTGTTAGTTGATGCAGAAAAAATTGTGAAGACAACAAGGTATAAATAGGTAGAATGTGAACCATGTAGAAGATGAAAAGGTTTTTCAAAAACTATGCCTAAAATGCAATTGAAAAAAAATTTCGCGTCCGCCGTCACTGCGAGGGACTTTGAAAGGCATCATTACATTATGTCATGTCAATGAGCGTTTCAAGAAATTTTATTGCAGAGGCAAAAAGGTTGGATGGATTTTTGGCAATAAGATCAGGACAAGTTCAATCAAAATAGATTTTCACTTTATAAAAATCTTGTCCTTTTCGGATATTCCATATTCCAACAATTCCAACAATCAATTAAAGTTTTTGAAAGAAACTGATCAGTTAGAGAAAAGGTTTTGAACTAAAAACTTAAAGCTCTATACTGAAATAACTGATTTTGAAAAGTAAGCATTTAAAATACTTACTGATCAACTGATCATCGTAGTCAGTTGATACCACGTGATCCTGGTAGATTCATCAGGATGCCTTCTTCTTCAGATGAGCATTCGGATTTCATTACTTTCCACGTCGGCGATCGTAGAGGCCGCAGTTGGTTGACCACCAGTCAGCATGACTGTTTGAGAAAATCTTCAAACACAGCATCACTCTTCAGGGTTGATGAGGCCGATCTTTGCACATAGATCATTGAACCTTTCTTCTGGAAGAGCCTTGGTCAGCAAGTCCGCTCTCTGAATAGCAGTGGGAATCCATTCCACAGAGACATTCTTCTTTTCGACATGATCACGAATGAAGTGATGTCGAATCTCAATATGCTTGACTCTGGTATGATGAACTGGATTCTGGGAGATTGCAATAGCACTAGAGCTGTCGCAATAGATAGGAACTTCCTTTTCGTCGATCCCATAGTCCTTAAGTTGATGGACTAACCACAGGAGTTGTGAACAGCAGCTTCCGGCAGCAACATATTCAGCTTCAGTTGTAGAGGTGGCGACTGAAGTCTGCTTCTTTGAAAACCAAGAGATGAGCTTGTTGCCTAGGAATTGACAAGTTCCGGATGTTGATTTGCGATCAAGCTTGCATCCACCGAAGTCTGAGTCTGAATATCCGATGAGCTTGATGTCGTCGTCTGCTGGATACCACAACCCTAGATTGGGTGTGCCTTTAAGATATCTCAGAATTCGCTTAGCTGCATCCAAATGAGCTTCCTTAGGATCTGATTGATATCTTGCACATACCCCGACTACAAATGCGATATCTGGTCTGCTCGCAGTCAAATACAGCAAAGATCCAATGATTTCTCTGTACTTCTTCGAAGGAACAGAGCTTCCTGCTGAATCTGGATCAACTTTCCAGTTTGTATTCATTGGGATCTTGACTGACTTCATGTGCTGAATATCGAACTTAGCTATCAGCTCCTTGGCATACTTGGACTGGCTGATCAGTATTCCTTCGTTGGTCTGCTTGACTTGCAATCCGAGGAAGAAATTCATTTCTCCCATCATGGACATTTGAAACTTGTTGGTCATGATGTCAGCAAACTTTTTGCACATGTGTTCGGATTTGGATCCGAAGATTATGTCATCGACATAAATTTGAACAAGCAAGAGATCTTCTCCTTCTTTGAGAGTGAACAAAGTTCTGTCCACAGATCCCTTTTTGAAGCCTTGTTCAACCAGATACTCCGAGAGAGTATCATACCACGCTCTTGGTGCTTGCTTCAACCCATAGAGCGCTTTCTTCAGCTTGTACACCTTTTCTGGTCCAGCAACCTCAAACCCTGGAGGTTGTTCTACATAGACTTCATCTGTGAGCACTCCATTGAGAAATGCACACTTGACGTCCATTTGGTGTACCTTGAAACCTTTGTGAGCTGCGAAGGCTAAGAAGAGTCTGACTGCTTCCAATCTGGCAACTGGGGCAAACGTCTCGTCGTAGTCGATTCCTTCTTCTTGACTGTATCCTTTAGCCACAAGCCTTGCTTTGTTTCTCACAACGTTTCCTTCTTCGTCTTCCTTGTTCTTGAAAATCCATTTCAAGCCAATCACCTTTGCATCGTCTGGTCGATCCACAAGCTCCCAAACTGAATTTCGGTTGAATTCATTGAGTTCTTCTAGCATTGCGATGACCCATTGAGTAGACTTCAGAGCTTCTTCAATATCCTTGGGCTCTGTAGTTGATAAGAAACAGCTGAAATTCTTATCTTCGTTGATGCTATTCTGGTTGATGTCGAAGACGAGGTTGCACATTGATCTCCGAGTCTTGACGCCTTCTGATGGTTCTCCAATGATGTTCTCCTTTGAGTGGAGTTCAAACCATCTTCGATACTTCTTGATTTCTTCAGGGGAAGGTGGGGCTTCTTCAGTCAGAATGGCTCTGGGGTGTTGAGCACCTTCTGGAGCAGGGGAGAGTTGAGCTGGGGCGGCTTCTGCGTGTTCAACTCGAACTTCAGCGACTGGGGTTCCCCCTTGACTGACGCCATCTGCATTGGCTCCAGTCTGAACTTCAGACCTTTGGTTGATTTTCTGATACTGAACCATCTCAGCATCTTCATCTTTGCCAGGTCCCCACACCAAGACAGTAGAGGGCTCGATGTTGTGGCTTTCAGCTTTGGAACCTTCAGCGATCTGAATATCCTTTTCAGCATCTTGTTCCCTGAAACCATCTGTAGACTCATCAAAGATCACATGAGGTGTTTCTTCTACACAAAGAGTTTGAGTATTGAACACTCGATAGGCTTTGCTTGAACGTTCTGTTCCAGAGTATCCAAGGAAGACTCCTGGATCAGCCTTGCTATCGAAAGTGTTCAACCTCTTCTTATCATTGTTGTGTATGAAACACTTAGAACCGAAAGCATGAAAGTAGGCAATCGATGGCTTTCTGTTCTTCCATAACTCGTATGGAGTTTTTCCATGTCTCTGAGTAAGGAAGGAGCGATTCTGCGTGTAGCATGCGTTGTTGACTGCTTCGGCCCAAAACTTCAATGGGAGTTTTGACTCGGCTAGCATCGTCCTTGCTGCTTCCTTTAGAGACCGGTTTCTTCTTTCTGCAACTCCGTTCTGCTGTGGAGTTCTTGTTGCAGAAGTTTGATGACTGATTCCTTGTTCATCACAATACTTACGAACGACAGTATTGAGGAACTCAGTCCCGCGATCTGATCTGATGCTGATGATGTTGACTTCCTTTTCAACGCTCAGTCTTCTCAGCAGCTTTGGCAGTTCCTCCAGTGTCTCTTTCTTCTTGAAGAGAAAGATAACCCAAGTGTATCGTGAATAATCATCAACAACTACTAAGGTATACTTCCTGGAGTGATCGGGCCAAACAGATCCATGTGAAGTAGATGCAGAATCCTTCCAGAGGAGTGTCCTGACTTTGACTTGAATGATGTCCGAGTCTGCTTTCCTCTGAGGCATGCTTCACATTCTTGCTTCTTCTAGAACACAATAGAAGGGAGACCTTCTACCAGTTGATGTTTAGCAAGTTTGTTGATCGTCTTGAAGTTGAGATGGTTGAGTCTCTTGTGCCATAGCCAACTGAGCTCCGAGCTGCTCTTGCTGATGAGGCACGTTTCTGGTGGGCTGTCTTCCCAAGAAACAACGTAGAGACTCCCTTGTCTGAATCCTTTCAGAACCACCTTCTTCTAATTGTTTCTAACAGTGAATTCATCCTTCTTGATTTTCACTGTGAAACCACTGTCACAAAATTGACTCACAGACAACAGATTATGTTTAAGACCATAAACAAAGCTAACATTACTGATACTGGCGTTACCCATGTTGAGCACACCGTAGCCTTTTGTTTCTCCGATTGAGTTGTCTTCGAATGCAACTTTGGATCCAACTTTCTCAACATACTGAGATAGATATTCTTTGTAGCCCGTCATGTGCTTCGAACAGCCACTGTCCAGATACCACGTTCTGATTGAAGCTTTGGCCTCTTCCTTCTTTTTAGGTTTCCTGACATTGACCTGCAAGGAAGAGTTGCTTCAGGTACCCAATCAAGTTTTGGGTCCTTCGATGTTAGCTCGAGTTCCCTTTGGAACCCAAATCTGCTTCAGAATTGGTCTGGCTGATCTCTTGCGCTTCGTTGGATGTCTGATCAATGTCGTTGGCGCTTCAGGTGGCACATGAGCATTCTTCTGTTGAGAGATCCTTTTGAAGGCCTTGAAGGAATATTAAACTGAATTAACGTTCCACTTTGCCCGATGATCATTTCTTGGTTGTTATTAATTTATCATACAACGATTAATCCTAACATGCTCCTATGAATTTAACAGCTGCACACAGGTGTTAGGATTTACTTACTAGTGAATCGGATGCACAGATGATTGATGATCGTATCGAACAACTCCAGTTCTGATCTTCTAGACTGTATCCCGCTCAAGTCTCACCGTTGGATGGACAACGAACTGTGAGAAATCCCAAGCTAAAATCCCAAACGTGTTTCTGCGCCCCTTCTCAGTTCTCAAACTCTAATATTTTATCAGTGTATTTCCTGAGAGCTGACAGCTGTATTTTATAATACAGAATTAAGGGGGAGGCGCCAGATTTAGGTTATGGGGCGTTTTCTAGCTCTTACTGGGCTAGGAGACTTTGGGCCAGTCCAGGGACCAAATACAAGGAATAAAGATGGGCCTCTGATTTATGCTTAATTGTGCTAAATTTTGGGGTTTATATAAGCTTTATTTTAAGAGAATCTTCTGGAAATTGGTGCGTTTTATGGCTTGTTTGATGCTTCGCAGGAGAATTAGGTTTTTAGATGGAAGAATATAATTTTGGAGATTTCGGGGCTAAAGAGGGTGTTTTTAGCATAACTCTGTAACCAGACCAGAGAAGTCAGCCGAAGACCCGCATCAGAGAAACCAATCTCCAGAGCAGCGAAATCACCAGCCAGAGCAGCGGAACCAATTGCCAGAGGAGCAGAGAAATCAAAAGACCGCTTGTCAGAGAAGCCGCTAGTCAGAGAAGTCGCTAGTCAGAGGAGTCGCTAGTCAGAGGAATCGAGAAGCCAGAGTAGAGGAATCACCTATTCCTCTGCCGAGAAGCGCCAGCATCAGAGAAGTAAAGTCCAGCGCTCAATAGTCAGAGAAGCCAGAGAAATCGCCGTTCCTCTGGCGATAGCAGAGAATTCACCGTTCCTCTGGCGAGGTCAGGGAAATCATCCATTCCTCTGGCGAGAGCTGCGAAGTTGGCGAGAGTAGGAGTGTTTTCCAGAAGCGCGCATCCAGCTGGAAGTTGCCTTATTTTGCACGATTCTATTGCCTTTAGAATTCTTCTTTGCATGGCAACTTCCATGGTGATCCATACGGATTCGAAGTCTATAAATAGGGCCTAGTTTTTCTTTCAGATACACAATCTTTTGCTCTAATTTTCATTTTTGCTGGAGATCATCTTTCCCTTGGCAGCCGCAACTTTAGCTTTTGATTTATTAGTTTACTTCGATTACATTCATACTTAATATTCTTGTTTTTAGTGCAGACGCTTTTCATTCCAGATTGGTTATTTTATTTTCTTTGCGTTTTAATTTATTCTTTTGTTCTATGTTTACTTTTATTTCTTTGCTTGTTCTTAATTTAAGCATGAGTAGCTAAACTTTTAATTCCGCGAGAATAATGAAACTCTGATTTAATGATCTGTGAGACCTAATTGGTTTAAAATTGATTCCTATTGATTCCGATTAATTCCTAGGTTCAATGATTGTAACACCCCGTACTTTTCCTATGTTGTGAGATAGTGTCTTAACACTATTGAAAGTACTGAGATGTCGAATTACGAGACTACTTTTTTTTATGAGCAGATAAGACAGATTGTCTTTTAAATAGAGATACGAGTGAATAAACCGATGATGGAATTAGAGTGATGAGATTTGAGAAATGAGTTGAGATAGAGATGCTGATTGATTTGAGCTGAGATTTAATTTTATTTCCAACTACCGGGAATAGAGTTACCGGATACTGAATTATTAGAGATTGACTGTCCTATTAAGAAAAATAGGAATAATGAGTTGGAAATAGAGTCGAGGAAGAAAGAGTGAGAAACCTTGATAAATAGAGTCGGTCAGAGAGACGTCTAACTTATTTGAGTCTGCCGACTGTTTTGATGTGATGTTATGTGAATTTACGTGACTGAATGATTATGTGATTTTGTGACGTGTGTCAATATGACCATATTATTATGATTTTTATTCGAGACCTTAGCACTTGGAATTTCTATTAAGTTTCCAAAGAAAGTGCGGTTTATTTTTACCGAGAAATCGAATGATGCCGGTTTATGGAAATTTTTCCAAGCATAATATTTTTTTTTTAAATTATTTTTCCTATGATGAGGAATATTATAATTGAGTGAGTGCACTAATATTAGTGCTATAATTATTTTATTTTGGTCACATGAATAATTATACTATGGTACTTTATTAATGAGTAATATTTCCATAGTTTTTGTGATTATTATTTAATCACCCTTCTCATATGATTTTTTTTTTTTTTTTAATTTCCCAAGTATGAGACTAATTACTAAAATTTACTAAGTGTAGAGATTGAGAGAGTAGAGATTTAGAGAGTAGAGATTAGAGAGAGTGTAGAGATTAGAGAGAGAGAGATCAAGGCATTAATTGCCAAATATTTCATAAGATTCTCAAATCCTCTTTAAAGATTCACAAATCTTTTATAAGATTACCAAGATCATCTCATATCTTGCAAATTCCTCTCTCTCCTTCTCCCCTAACTTTCGACCACCACCTCTCTCCCCTTCATCTCTCTACTTTCCACCATTTTTCCTCCATTGATGCACCTTCGGAGCTTCACAAATTCATACCAAAACTCAAATCACCCTCTAAATCCACCTTAAACACCTTCCATCTCCTTAGATTCAAGAAGATCCATGGAGATTCAATCTTGAAGTTAGTGAGAGAAAATTTGATTTTTGGTGTAAACTTGGGTAAGTAATCTCCATATTCATAGATTAGACTTGTATGATGTTATATGTGAGTATATTTGAAGGATTGGAGCAAGAAATCACCCCCTCTCTTATTCTTCAAAATTTTCGAAAAAAATGGGTGTTCTACCCTTCAAAAATTTTTCTTCTTCTTTCCTTGAATTGGGGTAAGAAAGATGATCTTTGTGATGTTCAATGATGATTGATGTGTGTTTTGAAAAGCTATGCTTTGAGATTCAAACTTTGATAAAGTTTAGTTTACCCAAAATTGGGAACTTTTGAGTTGATGGTTTAAGTGATGAATTGATGATGAATATGAGTCCATGAGATGTATATGATGATGATTGATGGAGTAAATTGAGTATATGATGTCAAATGGTGATTTTGATATGAGTTAGTTTACTAAAATTAGGGCTATGTGTATCTATGCTCTAATTTGTAAATTGATGGTTTATATGTGAGTTAAATGGGTTAAGATTAATAGATATATGATGAGATTAAAGATCCATGTGAGTTCATAAAATGTCAAAGAGTTTAGTTTGGTAAAAATTGGGATTTTCTTGTCTATGTGTTTAATAAATGATTTGGCTTAAGATATGTGTAATTGAGCATGATGTTGGTGTTTTAATATGTTTGATTAAGTCTATTGGAAGCTAAGTAAAATTTTGACTTGAGTTAGTTTATGAGAGTTTTTGAGTTTTCATATTTTGAGAAGTCAATAATTGATAAAATGAGGTCTAATTTGCTTTATGACCATCTTGTGAAGTTGGCATGTTTTGTTGAGAGTTTATGTGAATATATGAGTTTTTATTAATGTTTGGTTGGTATGATTATAGGGGATTTATATGTATAAAATGAGTTATATGAAGTATGAGGTCATTTTGAATTATTGAGTGTTTTTAAGCATGAAATTGAGAAGAGGATTGACTTGATACGTTTGTAGAAACGTTTTCCTTGAGATTTGAGTTAAGATGTAAAAGAGGAGAGTTAATTTGAGTATGATGAGTATTTTAAATGTTTTTGAATGTTTTTGAGTGTTATATGTGTTTAAAATGAATTTTGATTGGTTTTTTTTTTTTTTTTGAAGAAATGTTGAATTGAGCATTTAAGAGTTTGAGATGAGTTTTGGTGATTTTTCGTAGGCTACTGACCTACTGTGATCGACGGGTTGTTGATGTCTAATGGCTTTTAAAATTTTACAGCATGTCCCTACATGAGTCTTGAGCATACCGGTAAAATTTCAAGTCATTTGGACTTGATTTACTATTTTTACAAAATGCAAAACCAAATCTGCACATTTCTACCGGGAATTTCAGAGAACAGGGGACAAAGTCATTCATTTTAGTAGCTTACTGTGTGATCTAGCTTTCCAAATTTTTATGATATCAACCTTACTGTATGGGCTAGATATCCACCAAATTTGAGCTCAGTTTGACAACGTTTACTATTTTTCAAAAATCAATGTTTCCGATTGCTCAAAACTGCCGAATATGGTAGACTGTGGTAAAAACGCCATATCTCCCAAACCACTTGGATTTTCTGACTCTACTTTTTTTTAAATGAAACGAGACTCAAATACCTTTCTTTTGGTATGCGTCTGGAGTCCAGGAGATATCGGAGTCAGAACGTGTTAAATTTTGAAGTTGAGTCAGTGGGAAAACGGAACATGATTTGTTGATGTTTGATTGTATTTTCTTATGTGCCTTATGTGTTTATGTTGCCTAAGTGTTTTAATGAGATTAGACGAGTCTTATATGAGAGATAAATCGAGACTTAGAACCATGATTTTCTTGAAACCTATCCTTGGACTTAAGGATTTGAAATGAGTGAAGAAGTTTATGTAGAATCGATTAAGAGATAGAATATAAGATAGAGCATGAGTTAAGGCATGAGTTTTTGTCGTTGAGTTCTAATCGAGATTCATTTTATGACATGAACCTTCGATGATGACGATGATCCCTGAAGACACGAGCAGAGCAGGGAAGTAAGTAACTCCGCTTTGACGGGAGTTTTTGAGTAAGGTCTTCAGGTGGGCAATATTTTGAGTATACATATATTATCCGAGCTTTCTAAAATGATTTGATGATATAATGATGTTATGAGCTTATCAAATAATTTGAGATAAATGATGTTGAGAAATGTTTGACTTGCCAATTTTTGATGTTGAGCTTGTATGTTACCCTCTACTGATGAGATGAGACGAATTCGGGTCCTGGGCAGTTGATAGCTATCCTGCCAGGGCTAGTGTACACTGAGGTGACTGTGAGCCGTTGAGCGAATCGGCCGGTCACGGTACTTGAGAGGGAGGCCTACTTCTCAGTACCTTTGATGATGATGAGTTGTAGATGTGGTACATGCATGATGAGTACTTTGATAGCGTTATCGTTTATTTATGATGTTGATTATTAAAACTGCATGCACAGATTCATTTTAATACTAACTTATTTCTGTGTATTGCTGAGATGTGGCAAGCTTCAAACTTATAGCTCTAAGAGCGCCTTTCTTGTTTTTCTGCATTTGCCCACTGTGTATTATATACTCACGCCCTGCATGTATTTCTAAATGTGCAGGCTAAGCGAGGAGTGAGATTGGTCTGGTGCTGGTGGGGGATCGTTAGATGACGTATTTACTTTATCGTATTTCCTTTTTATCGATAAAGTCTTGATGTGAAGTTACTTTGAATATGAATCAAGTAATATACTCACGGTTATGTGTCTCCATACATGTAACCGGTTCGCCTTTTGCTGCGATACTCTGCATATTATGTTTCCTTATGAAAAACAAGCTATACCTGTTTTGTTTTTGATCATGAAATTCTTGTTAATTAAAAAGTTATAACGACGTTGACGATTTTACCCTTGGGATCATTTATGATGAATTTTCCTTAAGCATTCTTTGATGTAAGCTTCCGCTTGGTGTTCGACCTATTCTTCTTATCTTTTATTCTTTGAAAATAGTCGTATCGATACTCGTACCCCACTATCACTAGTGTCGGGAATCAGGCTGCGACAGGGTGGTATCAGAGCAGGTCATCTGCTCTGAGTCTATTGCTTGACTGAGTTGAACCTTTGATTACTGGTATCTTTTTAAATTGAGTACTAGTCTAATTTGAATTCTTAGGCTAGTTTGAGAGAATCAGTTTGAAACGAAACCCCAGCACCCCATCTCCTCCGGCTTAAACGAGGTAAGAAGTTGATGTTGTTTCTTGTCGCTTTCTTGATTGAAAGTTGAGTTTGTTTCACTAATGAGTTATGAATTGTTTTGATGGCGGAATTGTTTGAGATGATGGAATCTGATATGAGGCAGTTGATGTGGAATATGAGGAGAGATGTTGAGGCTAGTATAGCCGATGCCCCACCGTACCAAACGAGGACGAGATGCCGAGTCATATTGAGATAGCGATGCAGCGATGGTTCAGGGAGTATATCCCGGACGAGGATGACACCTTGGGTGAACTTCTGGCACACTATCACCGACGATGGAGGAGGGCTATTCCTTACGGGATCAATGGCGCAGAGGCCATTACGCTTTTGATTCCACTACTGCCACCTTTGTGGCGAGACTGGGCGACATCTTTAGTGCCCCAGTACGTAGATACTATCTGGTTGGAGGGCATCAGGTACGGAGACCTTAGTGGCTTTATCGCGACGCTGAGCCACCGTTACTTTGCTTATGGTGATCCACCTTCACCGCCGTATGGAGAGCTTGAGGTACCAGCCCAGGGAGGGGAGCTAGTTGTTGTACCTCCACTTCCTGAGGAGCCGTTTCCGATGGCACCTCTACCCCCAGCTGATCCGATTTCAGTTTCTCTCGAGTCTGATGATCCAGAGCCGATGGTTTTCGAGCCGTACTCACCTGGGATTGAGCGTGATCCGTTTGCGTTTGTATCACTTATTCCTTCTCCCAGCGCTGATTTCCCGCCTTGGGATTTGACACCGGCGACGACACCGTTGCCATTGCCACCTGTTGAGTCGGCGCAGCCGATTGTTTCTACTGAGTCTGAGACGCAGCATGTTCCTTCCGATCCATATCCGAGGGTTGCCCCGTTGCCTGAGCCAGGCACTTTGGCTTTTCAGACGTACATGCACTCGATTCTATATTCACCGTACCGAGACGCCCAGGAGGAAGGATCTCGGCCAGCATGCTCCGATAGTGATGAGGAGGACCCCGATGAGGAGACTCCCGAGATGACGGTTGGCTATGGTTGGACTCAGCCGCTGCAGCGTCAGACTACGGCCGATGGAGTTGATACGTGGATACCTATTCCTGAGACACCTGTCTATACTCCGATAGTGGATGAGTCAGACTATGACAGCCCGTATTGATTGAGGCGACGAGCTGGATCTCGAGAGATGATGCCTAGTGATCACGTATGTCTTGTAGACACGTATATACGTATAGATGCATAGTTGTTATATATATATATATATATAGGTAGAGAAGCATAGTATAGTGTGTATGTGTGTATAGCATAGATCTATATATGCTTAGTATTTATGATGCTTGTATAGCCAGAGCATCATTTTGGTGTTAGGGCCTTTATACATAGGATCCTACTTTTGTAAAAGACCTCGAGAGAGAGGCAATTTTTCCATATATATATGTATATATAAGAGATGTTGATGATTAGTGAGTTTCACTATCTTTATCAGAGTTTCGAGAATGATGAAAAATGAGAAATAGAGATTGATGGGAATTACGAACGATGATAGACGAGAATTTTGAGAATTTTGAGATCATAAATGAGATATAGAAGTGAAATGAAAAACGAGGATTTGTATTTTGTAACGACGAACGGTTAGTTTAGAAGCCGATAGTTATATAACTCTTTTTCCTTTATAGTATACCTCCGAGAAGAAGAGGAGCAGAGAAACCAACCGTTGAGATATACGACGAGAGTTAGAGATTTCATCGCGATTTAGGGACACGACCCTAATAGGACGAACGTGTTATGGAGACTTCATGGGATGCATAGATACTATTGACCAATTGTACTTTGAAATAGAGGTACTTTTACCGGGACCGCGCGTATCATCGCTAGGATAGTCATGAGAGTAGACTTATTGAGTCCCTATCCCGCTTGGTCGTATTTAAATTTTTCTGCATCCATTTGAACTCCAACATGAGATGAACTATTTGCTATTAAGAAATTTTTCCAGATCCACTGTGTTTGAGCCTGAGCCATTTGTGTTGGAAATCCTTACCCCTTTGCTTTAACAGTGGACAATTTATTCATTCATTTTCCACTTAGTGGATTGCTTCTACTCCCAGTATTGATTTACCCCAATCATATCATATCTCAGTTTTATTCTAGCTTCTGTTCTAATTTTTGATCTTACCTTGATTGTAACTTCTTCATTATCCTTGAAATAGCACTGGCTATTATGGAATCATTCCATTACTTGAGCTCGTCTTGTTCAAGATCAGACATTTTTATCACATCCTATTCCCTACCACATCCGACAAGAGTTAGGATCGTCTAGGTAATTAGGATGGTATAACAAGAAGAGTGTATGGAAGAAACCCGATTTAGGGGAGCAGTCGTAGAATATATTTTATTACGGGACGAGCATGACTGTTTGATTATGGATTTTCTTATATTAGCCAAGTATGCCGAAAGCTAATCAATTCGAGGACGAGAAGAAGTGATGCTAAGCCAGAATAGGCAATAGCAGATTCAAGAAGATCGAGATGACAGATTAGAGCAGATAATGTTTTCCACGATAGTAGACTGAGATGACGACTAGTATAGATGTAGCATCGTCATAGTATTACAGGATGTTTTATTTTCGTCATTCCCCGCAGTTAGTAAGAGTTCTCGAAAGAGAAAAACTTTCATATATGTTTATATGACGATGACCAGAGAGTCTCTATGCTTGAGTAGAGTTTTGAGCTGATGATTGCGATGATAGACATGAGATATGTCCTTGACGATGAGTTATAAGAATTGAGAAAACAGTATGATGTTGAGTAAGAGTCTTACGATTTGTGAGTTATGAGAATTAGTTCTAAGGTTGATATATGTTCCCTTCGACTTTTGTCGAGAAAGAGAAACAAATTGAAAGGAAGAAATAGAGTTGATGATATGAGATAAGGCAATAAAACCATAGCTGAATACGAACGTCAGTTTCGCGACTCGGTTCAGTACGCCACATATCAAGAAGAGATGAACGAGAAGATATCAGGATTGTTTCGATCAGGTTTGAGATAAGAGGTTCGAGACGATTTAACGAGTCAGAATGCGGTTCTGTGTACTGAAGCATTAAATAGAGCATTTGATATAGAACTGGCAATGCAGCCAGAGAACGTGATTTGAGTTTCAGCACCCAAACGAGTTAGAGCACTCAGACGTGCAATCCATCCTTTTCTGGATGCAGGCAAGAAGAAAAGAGAAAATGGGACGACCGAAGTCAAGATCCCCAAGGAGCCGTGGCAGAGTCAAAATACGCCACCGCGACATCAGAACTGAGATGAACAACCTTATAATTGGCCCAGCTGCCCCAGCAGCAGTTTTTCAAGGACCGCGGGGGTTATCGCTTTGTCAAAGAGCAATAAATTACGTCGGAGAGAACGCAAGATAAGAAAGAATAGCTGTTACACCTGTGGAAGGGTCAGACACTACTCGCATCAGTGTCCGAATCGTCAGCAAAGTGGAAGCGAAAGGCGATCGAGTCAGTTTCAACCGCAACTCGAAGCAATGAAGAGAATCCTATCGCTACCTCCACCACAGCGACAACAGCCAGCCTATCGACCACGTCAGTCAGGAAGGCAACTACCAGCCCCGCAGGCAAATCAACCGCATCACCAGAGACTGTTTGCGCTTAAGTAGAAAGCACCAGACAAGAATAGAGGAAATTTGTCAAATATAGGCAAGTTGAATGATGTGCCCATAGTATTTTTGTTCGACACTGAACGTAGAGCTTGCTCCACAACCTCTAAAGAGTAACCGCACCCATAGGTAGAATTACTACGGTTTTATCCGTATGCCCTAACTTAGAATTTAAGTTAAAATCGATTAAGCTCGAGATCAGAAATCTGAGACTGATGTATATGTGGTACTTGGATATAATATGGGGAATGGACTGGTTAGAGGAAAACCATGCAAAGATACAATGCAAGGAGAGACGGATATCTTTTCAGCCACCTGGCTAAGAACCTACTTCCTTCATTGGTATTGAGAGAAAATGGAAGAAGACGCCGATCATCTCGGCACCGCAAACAAGAAATCTCTGGCGAAGAAAAGGATGCAACCGCGTATGTTGTATATTTGAACCAGAGAGATGAATTCGAGGCAAACGTTGACGACGTACCAGTCGTGTGAGAATATAAAGACGTTTTTCCTGAGACTTTACCAAGATTACCCCCAGATCGACAACTTGAGTTTACGATCGATTTAGAGCCCGACGCAACACCGACGTCGAAAGCGCCGTACAGAATGGCCCCCCACAGAGTTGCAAGAGTTAAAGCTGCAACTCCAAGAACTTCTAGATATGAGTTCCTTTCGACCTAGTGTTTTTCCGTGGGGAGCACTAGTTCTTTTTGTTAAAAAGAAAGATGGAAGCTTGAGGCTGTGTATCGATTATCGAGAGTTGAACAAGTGACGTTAAAGAATAAATATCCGTTACCCCGGATCGATGATCTATTCGATCAACTACAAGGAGCGAGCACCTTTTCAAAGTTTGACATGAGAACGGGATACCATCAGCTGAAGATATGATCGGAAGATATTTCCGAAGACGGCATCGCGTATGCATTATGGCATTACTATAACTCAATGATTTTTGGAAGATATGTCTTTCGGTTTGACGAATACCCCCGGCAATATTCATGGACCTCATGAATCACGTTTTTCACGAATACTTAGATAAGTTCATGTTAGTCTTCATAGACGATATCCTGATTTACTCGAAGAGTAAACGAGAACACGAAGAGCATTTGAGGATCGTGTTGGAAAGATTACGAGTGGAAAAGCTGTATGCGAAGTTTAGCAAATGCGAGTTTTGGCTTAAAGAAATCAATCTTCTCGCCCATATTGTTTCTGCGAGAGGAATTAAAGTGGACCCAGCGAAAGTCCAAGCGATACATGAGTGGAGATCGCCAACCACACTGCACGAGATTCGTAGTTTTCTGGGATTAGCAGGATACTATCGACGTTTTATTGAGGGCTTTTCGAAAATCGCTAAGCCATTGACGCACCTGCTAAAGAAAGAAGTCAAGTTCGTTTAGAGGGACGAATGCGAGCGAAGTTTTCAAAGCTGAAGAAGAGGCTTACTAATGCCCCAGTGTTAGCTGTTCCGAAAGCGGACAGAGAGTATGCAGTTATATTGATGCGAGAGGGAAAAGTTATAGCGTATGCTTCGCGACAACAGAGACCACACGAGATGAGTTATCTAACGCATGATTTAGAATTAGCAGCCGTAGTGCTTGCTTTGAAGATCTGGAGACACCGTCTCTACATAGCACTGTGTGAGATATACACCGATCATAAAAGTCTCAAATAATTCTTGAGCAAAAAGATCTGAACATGCGATAAAGAAGATGATGAAAGTTAGTGCAGGATTACGATCGAGGAGCAAATTATCACCCTGGAAAAGCTAACGTTGTAACCGACGCATTGAGCAGAAAGAATCAGGGAGAGTTAGGATTTCTCCTTACACGAGAAGTGAACCCAATCAAGGAATTCGAGAAGATGAATTAGGAGGTAGAGATACCACCACCAACGACAGAAATAATAATTCCTGCACTGAGCATGACACCTGACTTACGATCGAGAATAGTCACAGCTCAGAGAGAGGATGAGAAGATGGAAAGATTGCGAATGAAGATTTGAATCGAGAAAATAGAGAATTATCAAGAGGCGGCAGATAATGCCATTTTAGTTTTAAGAGAGCGACTGTGTGTGCCTGATAAAGAAGAGCTGAAAAATGAAATTTCGAGCAAAGCTCATGATACCTTTTTACACCGCACAGGCGGAAAGTATGAATACGTGCCAAGACTGAAACGACGCTTTGATAGGAGAATAAGAAGCGAGAGATGGCATCATTCGTAGAAGGATGTTTAACGTGTTAACATGTGAAGGCGCCACTTTGGCAACCTTATACAATTATACCTATTAGAGACTTTCACAATAGAAGTGGAACCGCATAGCCATGAATTATGGCATCGATTAGCAAAATCGAGAGAAGAAAATCAAACAGTTGAGTAATCACTGATAGATTCTTTCGACGTTAGAAATGATGTTTGTGTGAGTTTTTCCCTATCTCGGGGAGCATGTCATTTTCGAGTTAACGAAGAACTCAAACCGAGATATATATAGGACCTTATGATATGTATTAGAGTAAATAGGCCATGTAGCCTATAAACTAGCATTGCCTCTGAGCTTCGCGAACGTCCATGACGTTTTCCATGTTTCTCAATTGAGAAAGTACGTGTTTGATCCAAAACACATCATCCATCGAGAAGAAGTGTCCCTAGAACCAGATTCGAGCTATGAAGAGAGACCTGATGCTATGCTGGACCAGAAGATCCAACAATTGAGGAACAAGACGATTCCTTAGTAAAAAAAAAATCCAAAGGAGACCTCACGGTCAAGAAGAATCAACATAGGAACTTGAAGAGAAGATGAAAGAGAAGTACCCATAGCTTTTTCCCGAAGAAGAATAACTCAAATTTCGGGACGAAATTTTTTTTAAGGGGGGTAGGATGTAACACCCCGTACTTTTCCTATGTTGTGAGATAGTGTCTTAACACTATTGAAAGTACTGAGATGTCGAATTACGAGACTACTTTTTTTTATGAGCAGATAAGACAGATTGTCTTTTAAATAGAGATACGAGTGAATAAACCGATGATGGAATTAGAGTGATGAGATTTGAGAAATGAGTTGAGATAGAGATGCTGATTGATTTGAGCTGAGATTTTATTTTATTTCCAACTACCGGGAATAGAGTTACCGGATACTGAATTATTAGAGATTGACTGTCCTATTAAGAAAAATAGGAATAATGAGTTGGAAATAGAGTCGAGGAAGAAAGAGTGAGAAACCTTGATAAATAGAGTCGGTCAGAGAGACGTCTAGCTTATTTGAGTCTGCCGACTGTTTTGATGTGATGTTATGTGAATTTACGTGACTGAATGATTATGTGATTTTGTGACGTGTGTCAATATGAACATATTATTATGATTTTTATTCGAGACCTTAGCACTTGGAATTTCTATTAAGTTTCCAAAGAAAGTGCGGTTTATTTTTACCGAGAAATCGAATGATGCCGGTTTATGGAAATTTTTCCAAGCATAATATTTTTTTTTAAATTATTTTTCCTATGATGAGGAATATTATAATTGAGTGAGTGCACTAATATTAGTGCTATAATTATTTTATTTTGGTCACATGAATAATTATACTATGGTACTTTATTAATGAGTAATATTTCCATAGTTTTTGTGATTATTATTTAATCACCCTTCTCATATGATTTTTTTTTTTTTTTAATTTCCCAAGTATGAGACTAATTACTAAAATTTACTAAGTGTAGAGATTGAGAGAGTAGAGATTTAGAGAGTAGAGATTAGAGAGAGTGTAGAGATTAGAGAGAGAGAGATCAAGGCATTAATTGCCAAATATTTCATAAGATTCTCAAATCCTCTTTAAAGATTCACAAATCTTTTATAAGATTACCAAGATCATCTCATATCTTGCAAATTCCTCTCTCTCCTTCTCCCCTAACTTTCGACCACCACCTCTCTCCCCTTCATCTCTCTACTTTCCACCATTTTTCCTCCATTGATGCACCTTCGGAGCTTCACAAATTCATACCAAAACTCAAATCACCCTCTAAATCCACCTTAAACACCTTCCATCTCCTTAGATTCAAGAAGATCCATGGAGATTCAATCTTGAAGTTAGTGAGAGAAAATTTGATTTTTGGTGTAAACTTGGGTAAGTAATCTCCATATTCATAGATTAGACTTGTATGATGTTATATGTGAGTATATTTGAAGGATTGGAGCAAGAAATCACCCCCTCTCTTATTCTTCAAAATTTTCGAAAAAAATGGGTGTTCTACCCTTCAAAAATTTTTCTTCTTCTTTCCTTGAATTGGGGTGAGAAAGATGATCTTTGTGATGTTCAATGATGATTGATGTGTGTTTTGAAAAGCTATGCTTTGAGATTCAAACTTTGATAAAGTTTAGTTTACCCAAAATTGGGAACTTTTGAGTTGATGGTTTAAGTGATGAATTGATGATGAATATGAGTCCATGAGATGTATATGATGATGCTGAAATGGAAGTTTAATATAAAAAGAAGAAATAAAAACCCTTGAATGCACAAGACGCAAGCAAGGAACAGAGACTCTAAAAGAGTCCGATAAAAAAACAAAACGCTCAGAAAAGTATAAACGTTACCGAAAAAACCAACAATCAAATATTAAAATCCATATTGGAATGATAATCATCCTTGTTGCGATCATTTTCCATGGCAATTACATCCGACCAACGGAGGTTCGCAATATTGTTCATAGTACGCATCGTGTTGCTGCTACTATGATCAACAACGAAGTTGCTCGGCTGAAATCCAAGACCCTCCGCATTTCTGAGGCGGTTTTTAATGCTATCAGTCGGAACTGTATGACCAAGCTCACTTCCTTTTCCCGAGCCTTTTGGACGGCCATGTCCGCGCTTCGGCTCCGAGAGCAATAACATCCCTTGATTAACCTGCTCCTCTAACCGACTTATACGACCAGCAATATCCTCCGGAGTAGGATTGGACTGCTTATCTCCAACAACCTCCTTTTGAATCGGAGAATGAACCTGCTCACTCACAAAACCATCTGTCCCAACCTCCGACTGCTTCTCCGCCACTGCATCCTTAAGCGCCAAAGTTTCATTCCGCACGCTATTGCCCTCCTCTGCAGCAGCTGCCACATTGTTCGCAAGATTCACGACTCCATTCGGTGTCTCCATCTCTATATCCTCATCCACATCCTCATCGTTGTCATCCAGTTGATGCTCCGAAGTTACCGGGACTAGCACAACTTCCAACGAATCAGGCCCTGACAAAATACGGTCATCCCTCTCGTTCACATCCTCATGGGACGTCACAACCTGCTCACTCGACTCTAAAGCAGCAAAACTATTCTCAATAAGGGTTGCAGCGCATGATGAGACCTTCTGCTGCACCGCATGCTGTTCCTCGACAACCTCTTGTCGTATCAAGTTATTTCCATGTGCTGGTGAAGCCCGCACCTGTTCAGATTGTAGCCCCACCGGAATCGATTCACCCCCAGAAATCCCTGGCTCAGAAACCTCCTGCCATTGTTTCGCAATTGCTTGTTGTTTTCCAGACGGCTTCATAGTAGCCTCCATTGGCAGATTAGCTTTACGACACTTATCGGGAGAATGCCCCGTGATCTTACACTTGGAACAATAATACGGTAAGTACTCGTAAGTAAACTCAACATGAAAAGAATAGTCACCCCCATCAAATAGAAGCGTAGTAGGGAGAGATTTGGACATATCTAACTCCACAAGAACACGAGCGAACTGTCCGAAATCTCGAGTAATCGAAGCACCATCAATCTTCAGCGGATGGCCCACGAAACGTGCAATTCCAGCCAGCACCTCCGCATGCCAATATTCGATAGGCAAATAATGTATACGAATCCAAACGTTTGCCAATGACGAGAGTTCTTTAAACGGATCAAAGTTCTTCGCCCACTCGCGAAGGCGGAGATGTCCATTAAAAACTTCCCAAATCAACTTGGCTTTAGCTCGTTGTTTATCCTCTGCGTTCTGGAAGACTATGGTATAGTATCCTTTACCCAAAGGAATGAGTTGCCAAGGCGAACTGATATTCCACATGTTCTGAAGCTCCTTTTTAATCATCAACGCAGGCTTGGGCGTCTCCCCTTTGTTTAACAACAACCTTCCCGTCAAAGCATGATTAAGGTCAGAAATCTGCTTCAAATGAAGCTCTGTAGGCATCTTGAAATAGTAGTGATCACCTTCTTTTGTAGGGCGTAGAGCATGATAATGATGTGCAGCAACATCCGGACGACGCGGCGTCCGATTCGCAGTAATATCGACATATGATTTGAGAAGAGGTGTGTTAGCCGTCTTCTGTTGGGAGCGGTTATTTGCTGGAACAATATTAGAATTCTTCCCTGGAAGATTGGCATTAGGAGCCATGTTTCGACTGCGCTGATCGGCAGCCGAGCCATCCACACGAAACTGGTGTGACGTAGGCTGAACAGATGCCGCCAACCCCACAGGCGGGCTTGGGTTCCGGTGCAGCTGAGATGCCTCTGGCAGAACAGAGCTTGACACATTAGCAATTCCCCCCGATGGGTTATGATTTTTCTTGTGTGGCATGGAAGAATTATGAATAAAATTGTTGGAGACAACCGGTAGGTTAAGCCCACCCGTCGACATGATTGCAGAAGCGGCGACGGCGGCAAGAGGCGAGCAGCGTCTGAGGATCTGGAGTCTCCCCAGAGAGGGGATCTAGATCGGGTTGTTGAACTGTGAACGGCGACAAGTAGCTAGGAGCTCCTGCCGGAGTGGTCGACGCTCCGCTCCGACGCAGCTATGAGCCGCGACCGGCGAGGATCTTTCCAGAGATCTCGCGCGGTGGTGGAGAAGGCACCAGATCTGCCGGATCTCGGAGGAGGCGCAACGGGATTCTGGAGAAGAGACCGGAGGTGGCCACTGCTGCGGGGCACGAGGCTGCGGCTGGCCGGTGGCTTCTGGACTGGCTGCTATCTGGAATGGACAGGGGCAGGGAGCAGGCTCGCGGCTCCGGCCCTCCAAACATGAACGACGCCGGCGGCCTTGCTGGAGCAGCTCGCGGTGGAGCTCGCGAGGAAGAAGATCGGGCGAGAGAGAGAGATCGCGGTCAACGCTCCGATTCGACGAAAGCAACGGCGTTGAGCGACGTCGGCGGCCTTGTCGGAGCAGCTCGCGGTGGAGCTCGTGAGGAAGACATATCGGGCGAGAGAGACGGTCAACTCGCCGATTCACCAATTTCCCTACTGTTCATTTATCTCTCATCTGCGAAGAGAGAAAAAACCCCTGATGGAGTAAATTGAGTATATGATGTCAAATGGTGATTTTGATATGAGTTAGTTTACTAAAATTAGGGCTATGTGTATCTATGCTCTAATTTGTAAATTGATGGTTTATATGTGAGTTAAATGGGTTAAGATTAATAGATATATGATGAGATTAAAGATCCATGTGAGTTCATAAAATGTCAAAGAGTTTAGTTTGGTAAAAATTGGGATTTTCTTGTCTATGTGTTTAATAAATGATTTGGCTTAAGATATGTGTAATTGAGCATGATGTTGGTGTTTTAATATGTTTGATTAAGTCTATTGGAAGCTAAGTAAAATTTTGACTTGAGTTAGTTTATGAGAGTTTTTGAGTTTTCATATTTTGAGAAGTCAATAATTGATAAAATGAGGTCTAATTTGCTTTATGACCATCTTGTGAAGTTGGCATGTTTTGTTGAGAGTTTATGTGAATATATGAGTTTTTATTAAAGTTTGGTTGGTATGATTATAGGGGATTTATATGTATAAAATGAGTTATATGAAGTATGAGGTCATTTTGAATGATTGAGTGTTTTTAAGCATGAAATTGAGAAGAGGATTGACTTGATACGTTTGTAGAAACGTTTTCCTTGAGATTTGAGTTAAGATGTAAAAGAGGAGAGTTAATTTGAGTATGATGAGTATTTTAAATGTTTTTGAATGTTTTTGAGTGTTATATGTGTTTAAAATGAATTTTGATTGGTTTTTTTTTTTTGAAGAAATGTTGAATTGAGCATTTAAGAGTTTGAGATGAGTTTTGGTGATTTTTCGTAGGCTACTGACCTACTGTGATCGACGGGTTGTCGATGTCTAATGGCTTTGAAAATTTTACAGCATGTCCCGACATGAGTCTTGAGGATACCGGTAAAATTTCAAGTCATTTGGACTTGATTTACTATTTTTACAAAATGCAAAACCAAATCTGCACATTTCTACCGGGAATTTCAGAGAACAGGGGACAAAGTCATTCATTTCAGTAGCTTCCTGTGTGATCTAGCTTTCCAAATTTTTATGATATCAACCGTACTGTATGGGCTAGATATCCACCAAATTTGAGCTCAGTTTGACAACGTTTACTATTTTTCAAAAATAAATGTTTCCGATTGCTCAAAACTGCCGAATATGGTAGACTGTGGTAAAAACGCCATATCTCCCAAACCACTTGGAGTTTCTGACTTTACTTTTTTTTAAATGAAACTAGACTCAAATACCTTTCTTTTGGTATGAGTCTGGAGTCCAGGAGATGTCGGAGTCAGAACGTGTTAAATTTTGAAGTTGAGTCAGTGGGAAAACGGAACATGATTTGTTGATGTTTGATTGTATTTTCTTATGTGCCTTATGTGTTTATGTTGCCTAAGTGTTTTAATGAGATTAGACGAGTCTTATATGAGAGATAAATCGAGACTTAGAACCATGATTTTCTTGAAACCTATCCTTGGACTTAAGGATTTGAAATGAGTGAAGAAGTTTATGTAGAATCGATTAAGAGATACTCCCTCCGTCCACAATTTAAAGCCCCACTTTGATGTGGGCACGGAGACTAAGAAAGCTGAAAATGGTGATGTGGATGAAATAAAAGGGTAGTTGACTAAAGTGATAAAGTAGTTGACTAAAATGTTAAAGGTGTTGTGTGGTGGGTCCACTAGTGATAAAGTGTAATAAATATAGAATATAAAAATAATAAAGGTGTTGTATGGTGGGTCCATTAGTGGCAAATGGTAGTAATTTTAAATAAAGAGGGAGGGTAAAAAGGTACAAAAAGCAGAATAGGGCTTTAAATTGTGGACAAAAATTTAAGGGGAAGTAGGGCTTTAAATTGTGGACGGAGGGAGTAGAATATAAGATAGAGCATGAGTTAAGTCATGAGTTTTTGTCGTTGAGTTCTAATCGAGATTCATTTTATGACATGAACCTTCGATGATGACGATGATCCCTGAAGACACGAGCAGAGCAGGGAAGTAAGTAACTCCGCTTTGACGGGAGTTTTTGAGTAAGGTCTTCAGGTGGGCAATATTTTGAGTATACATATATTATCCGAGCTTTCTAAAATGATTTGATGATATAATGATGTTATGAGCTTATCAAATAATTTGAGATAAATGATGTTGAGAAATGTTTGACTTGCCAATTTTTGATGTTGAGCTTGTATGTTACCCTCTACTGATGAGATGAGACGAATTCGGGTCCTGGGCAATTGATAGCTATCCTGCCAGGGCTAGTGTACACTGAGGTGACTGTGAGCCGTTGAGCGAATCGGCCGGTCACGGTACTTGAGAGGGAGGCCTACTTCTCAGTACCTTTGATGATGATGAGTTGTAGATGTGGTACATGCATGATGAGTACTTTGATAGCGCTATCGTTTATTTATGATGTTGATTATTAAAACTGCATGCACAGATTCATTTTAATACTAACTTATTTCTGTGTATTGCTGAGATGTGGCAAGCTTCAAACTTATAGCTCTAAGAGCGCCTTTCTTGTTTTTCGGCATTTGCCCACTGAGTATTATATACTCACGCCCTGCATGTATTTCTAAATGTGCAGGCTAAGCGAGGAGTGAGATTGGTCTGGTGCTGGTGGGGGATCGTTAGATGACGTATTTACTTTATCGTATTTCCTTTTTATCGATAAAGTCTTGATGTGAAGTTACTTTGAATATGAATCAAGTAATATACTCACGGTTATGTGTCTCCATACATGTAACCGGTTCGCCTTTTGCTGCGATACTCTGCATATTATGTTTCCTTATGAAAAATAAGCTATACCTGTTTTGTTTTTGATCATGAAATTCCTGTTAATTAAAAAGTTATAACGACGTTGACGATTTTACCCTTGGGATCATTTATGATGATTTTTCCTTAAGCATTCTTTGATGTAAGCTTCCGCTTGGTGTTCGACCTATTCTTCTTATCTTTTATTCTTTAAAAATAGTCGTATCGATACTCGTACCCCACTATCACTAGTGTCGGGAATCGGGCTGCGACAATGATAATTCTGATTTTATTTAAGTCTGATCAACTTAGGTTCAATTGGATTATAGTCAATTAGCACCTCCAATCCGTAATTGTTGGAATAGGGCTGATTAGTGACAAAACTACCATGTTTGTAGTAGGAATAAATTGGTGGATTAATTATTACTAGCGTATCTAGGATAATTGGTCTAAATTGGGTTCCTTCCTCTTAATGCTGTTAGAATATTAAATCTAAGACTGGCGTATCCAGCTCGGTTATATTTTAATAAGGGAAATAGACAAGACTAGCGTATCTAGCTGTTTATCGACATAGTAAGTAGGAATTGGGGTATGTCAGTGCGTATCACGGTATCCTATAACTGGTTGGTTGATAGGGATTGATTAATTATTGCGTTGAGGATCAGAGTTGAATTAGAGTGGATTTATTTGAGCCGAATTACCTTTTTATTGATTTACTTCAAGCGTATTTTATTTGATTTAATTTTGCATTCTTAGTTTAATTAATTCCTCTTAAAATTAAGGCGTGGTGGCATCACCGTTTTTTATAGATTTAGGGAATTGATGATTAATCTGCTCTCTGTAGGATCGACCCTGCTTATCAGTGTACTAATTTACTCTTGATAATTCTGCAGGAATTATTTTGGTGGGATACGACGACCACCAGCCTCAAATAAATTAATTATCTATGGTCAGCCCAGACCATAATTAATTTATAAATATTAGTTCATTCCACTAGAGAACCAATATTGACTTACCCCTTTATTACCGGTGATGAGTCGGGGCTTGTATTTAGACTTATTAAATCATCGTATTTAAAATATCCGACATCCATTAATTAATTAGAGCTCTGACAGCCTAAATTAATTAATCTCTTTGTAATCCTTAAGCAGTACCACTCAAAACTTATTATTGCGCCTGAACTTAATCAACCTGCAGGGTTTAGCGCAATAAACATTATTGAGCTCCTTAAGGGGATGTCATTATCCTATACGGATACGAGTACCAATACAGATAATCAGATATCATATATTAACCGCTATCACCCAAGATACAGAGTACTCAAGTTACTATATAACTCTTGCTCATAGTAAGTCAAAGTGATAGACGAATCAATATATATATCTGACATCTTATTAGTATTAAGATCTTATAAGTCACCGAGATCTCTAATTCTTCACTTAAGTCAGATAGAAGAATATATCTCACTGTGGTCCTATCAATACGTATTACGTACCAGTATAGATAAGTAGTCAAGACAAACTACTTCCATCTATACCGCAACCTAAACCAATAACTTGTCCTAGAGTTATTTCGGTTGTGATCATATTATATCTCTTAAGGTTAATCCAATTATATGGTCTTCTGTGATCTACAACACACCATATAATCTACTTATATAGAGATAAAGAACATACATATGCAATCATGAACCCAATCAGATAGGAGATTAAATAGTGAAAACAGGAATCATTGTATACAAGCATAAAACGTTCTTGCTTTCAGTATACAAATCCAACAATCTCCCACTTATACTAAAGCAAAACTTTTAGTATACAATGTGTCTAAATACTAGCTATTACAACATCCACTTCACTCTTTACTTCTTCTCCCACTTATACTGAAAGTTTTTCTCTAAGTGGGTGGCATCAACCGCAGCCCCATCCCTCGAGCATGCTTCTCGTAGGCCTTTTGCGGTAAGCTCTTCGTGAAAGGATCAACTAAGTTCTCCAAAGTGTTAATCTTCTCAACTAGCACATCTCCTCTGCTTACGATTTCTCGTATGATGTGGTACTTTCTCTCTATGTGTTTGGTCGCCTTGTGGCTCCTGGGTTCCTTAGAATTTGCCACTGCACCCGAGTTATCACAATAAATTATGATACTCTTAGGCAAATTAGGTACCACTCCTAGATCCAAGAGGTAGTTTCGGAACCATACAACCTCTTTAGCAGCTTCGGAAGCAGCTACATACTCGGCTTCCATGGTGGAGTCTGCAATGCACTTCTTCTTTGCACTCCGCCATGATACGGCTCCACCTCCCAAGGTAAACACATATCCAGAGGTAGATCTCTTCTCATCCCGGTCAGCCTGGAAATCTGAATCGGTGTAACCCAAAGGAGATAGACTGTCTGACTGGTAAACTAGCCTATAATCTCGAGTCATCTTCAGGTACTTGAGAATATGCTTTACCGCAGTCCAGTGTCCTGGTCCAGAGTTCGACTGATATCTTGCAACCATGCCAACGACATAGCAAATATCAGGTCTCGTGCAAAGCATTGCATACATGAGGCTACCTACGGCGGAAGCATAGGGTATCTTCCTCATCTCCTCAACCTCACTAGGCGTCTTAGGACACATGTCCTTAGACAGAGGAATGCCATGTCTGAAAGGTAGCAAGCCTTTCTTGGCATTTTGCATGCTAAAACGAGCAATCACAGTATCAATGTAGGTCGCTTGAGATAAGCTCAACATCCTTTTCTGGCGATCACGGACAACTTTGATCCCCAAGATGTACGCTGCATCTCCTAAGTCCTTCATTTGAAACTGTTCGGATAACCACTTCTTTATGTCCGATAATAGTTCAACATTGTTGCCAATGAGGAGGATATCATCTACATAAAGTGCAAGGAAAACCATGTCACCATCGGCATCTAAACGCTACACGCAACTCTCGTTTTCACAGCGAGTAAATCCATAGGATTTAATCACTTCGTCAAAACGCTTGTTCCATGACCTCGAAGCTTGCTTAAGTCCATAAATGGACTTCTTCAACTTCCAAACAAGATGCTCTTCGCCCTTCTTCACAAACCCTTCGGGTTGCTGCATATAGATGTCCCTTCCTTCTTCAAGGAAACCGTTTAGAAAAGCGGTTTTGACATCCATTTGCCAAATCTCAAGGTTCATGTGGGCTGCTATGGCAAGGAGTATTCGGATAGACTTAAGCATGGCAACCGGCGAAAAAGTTTCATCATAATCTATACCCTGTTCCTGGGTATTGCCTTTCGCCGCCAGTCTAGCTTTAAAAGCTGCGACTTCGCCATCTGAATCTCGCTTTCTCTTGTATACCCACCTACTACCTATAGCTTCAAAACCATCAGGTAGTTCAGTTTTCTCGTATACTCCCATAGCAGTCATGGATTCTATTTCATAAACCATGGCGTCGTACCAAGAATCCGCATCTAGATCTTTCATCGCTTGTCTATAGTTATCAGGGTCGACATCCTTTTGTTCATCAACAGGAAGAAGATCCGAAGATTCTCCCAAGAACATAAATCGATCGGGTTGAACAATAACCCTCCCACTACGACGAAGCGGTGGTGGTACAGTTGTGACAATGGTTTGTGCAGTATCCTGTGGTGCATTCACTTGCACACTTGGCTGGGGTGATGGAATCGCCTGTCCATTGCCTTCGATTTCTTGAAGGACAATCTCAAACTTTGACTTATGGTTATCTACATAATCCTGTTCCAAGAATCGTGCGTTGGTGCTAACAACCACTTTCTGATCCTTAGGATTATAAAAATAACCACTTCTCGTTCCCTTAGGATATCCTATAAACAGCATTAATTCGCATCTAGGCTCCAATTTCTTCGCTTCCTTGTCTAGCACGTATGCAGGACAACCCCATATCTTTATATGGTACAAGCTGGGCTGACGCCCTGACCATAACTCGAAAGGAGTTTTAGTAACCGATTTGGACGGTACCTGATTCAGCAAATAAACCGTTGTTTCCAAGGCATATCCCCAAAACGAGATAGGCAACGATGCATGGCTCATCATAGATCGTACCATTTCCATAAGAGTTCTGTTTCTTCTCTCCGCTACACCGTTCTGTTGGGGAGTACCCGGTGCAGTTAATTGGGATGTAATCCCTGAGTCTGACAAGTATTGCAAGAACTCGTTCCCGAGGTATTCGCCACCGCGATCAGACCGCAATGACTTGATAGATTTACCCAATCTCTTCTCCACCTCCGCCTTGAATTCTTTGAATTTCTCAAAGCATTCAGACTTGCGTTGAAGTAGGTAAATATACCCATATCTTGAGTAATCGTCAATGAAAGTGACGAAATACTCATACCCTCCACGAGCCTTTGTGGACATCGGTCCACACAAGTCAGAGTGAACCAATTCTAACACATGTGAGGCCCTATTCCCTTTGGCCTTAAAAGGCTTTGCCGTCATCTTTCCTTCTATACAGGATTCGCAGGTTCTAAATGGAACAGCTTGAAAGTCTTTCAAGACTCCATTTGAAACGAGCCTTTGGATCCTGTTTAGATTGATGTGGCCTAACCTTAGGTGCCGCACGTGCGTATATTGTTCATGAGAATAATACTTCCTCTTATTCGGATTAGGACAGATTTGTGATGTAGATGCAACATGGACAGAATTTTTAATTGGACATGTAATAGTATAGAGAGAGTTGTTCAAAATTCCAGAACAAATAGTCATGTTATTTTTCATGATAGATACGCCTCTATCAAAAGTAACAGAATATCCATCCAAAAACAATTTTGAAACAGAAATTATGTTCCGCCGAAAATTCGGCACATATAAAATATCTCTCAAAACTTAAATGTCATCACCAAAACATAAAGATAAATCTCCAATAGCAACAGCTGCGACCTTCGACGCATTGCCCATGGAGATGGTGATCTCATCAGTTTCTAGCTCCCTTGTCGGCTTGAAGCCCTGCAAGGTGTAACAAATATGATCAGTTGCCCCCGTATCCACTACCCATGAATGAGTAGAAAACGAAGCTAAACATGTCTCAGTTACTAAAACTTGTGACGTACCTTGTCCCTTTGCCTTGAGCATCGGACAATCTTTCTTCCAATGCCCAGTCTTGCCGCACTTGAAGCACTTTCCTTTTCCCGTCGGCTTCTTCACGCCGCCGCTAGGGCCGTCCACTTTGGCTTTACCACTCCCACTAGCTTCATTGTCATTCTTGCCTTTTGGACCCTTCCACTTCTTTTTCCCGCCTTTCGACGAAGAAGTAGATCCCTTGGCAGCAACAAGAACCTCTTTCCCTTTTCGCGTGCCCATGACTCCCTCCGCCGTAACTAGAGCATTCAACAACTCATTGAGAGTATAGTTGGCCTTGCTCATAACGACGTTGAGACGAAAATTCTCATAGGATTTGGGGAGAGTGTTGAGGATGATATCGACTTTGGCTTCGCCTTCGATACCCCCTCCTAGCAGATCAAGCCTGTCAAACAAATTTATCATATGCATGACATGATCGTGCACAGAACTGCCCTCGCTCATAACACATGCTAAGATTTCTCTCATGATGTTAAAGCGGGCAGATCTTTCGGACTCCCCATAAACCTCAGAGAGATTTAACATGATCGTAGTCGCATCGTCCATGCCCTGATGCTGGAGTTGCAAAGTTTGCGACATAGTCATCATAATATAGCACTTGGCCATATTATTTGACTTGTGCCACCTCCTATGCGCCTCACTTTCCGCATCAGTTGACTGATCAGTTAAGACCGCGGGACGTGGAGTGGTAAGCACAAAACTGTGCTCATCAGCGTCAAGAATATACATTATGTGGCGTTTCCATTCGGTATAGTTAGGACCGGTGAGAGGATTGTTTGCTAGAATATTAATAATTGGAGACATAGACATATCTGAAAGTAAACAATTTAAACATGTAAAAACATGAACGCATATAGTTCGTAACAATAATATTGTAACCTTTTGATAAAAAACAATATTAGTGAAACCTCCAACCGCCCAAAGAATTCCATGTGCAAGCCACGATGGGTGGACGTTTGCACATAAACTCCTCAACCGGACTATTAACCTAGTCATTTAATTTCCATCCATGTCAACTTAATCTTATGACAAATGAAATTAATAGTTGGCACCTTAACTAGACCATATCATTATCAAGAAGGGACTCCGATGGGGAGTTGTACATTGTACTTGAAATGATATCTAAGCAATGACCACAATTTAACCTTGAAAATTAAATTCTCGAAATTAACATACTCACGCGGACCATGTCGCTTTCAATTTAATTTTCTTGGTTATCTTATTTAATTCCATTCTCCAAAGTACTTGTGAAAACTATACAAGTAAGCCACGATGGGTGGACGTTTACTGCATAACTCCCACTACTCTAATGGTTTAAATATTTTTATAGAAACCTCTTCTGACAAACTTATGAAAAACAAATGTGAAGTAAGCCACGATGGGTGGACATTGCTAATCACTTTGTCTAGAGACCGCATGTGGAGGTCTAAAAATAATTTTAATTGCTTAAAATTATTAATACTGCTTAGTCTTTTTAACTTCAAAAGGTTTGTACATGCTCAAGCACATAATCCTAATCATGCTTTTCTAGAACGCAACATGTAAAACATGCTCGCAGAATTCTAAAACATGCTTAAGAAAACGATAAACCTACTATCATGCTTGTCTAAGCGCAGTTAATAAAGCATATTAACAAGCAGAGACGAACAAAAGCAAGTTAAGAGCATAAAGTATTAACACCACGGCATGCAAAGAACATAAAAAAAAAAAATATTCTTCGCGGCCCATTCGTGGAATCCCATTTCTAATCTATTACAATAAAACAATAGAAAAGAAAAATAAAAACAGCCCAAAACAGCCACTAAAAGGCTGGAAAACCTCTCAAGTCCAGCAATTGGGCCCAAAAGCCGCGGCCCAGCCGCCTAGGCCCGTTCAGCAGCCCAAACTCGCAAGGAGAAGCCCAGGCCTGCAAGGAGCAGCCCAGACCCGCGAACTGTACCCGGATCCGCGCCTCGGATCCGGGTCTTCACCCCTCTGACCCGCGCAACCTGCTAGGGTTTGGAGAATAAAGCGCCGCCTCCCTTGCACAGCCGCCGCACAGCGCCGCCCGGCGCTGCAGCAGCCCGGCGCACGCAGCACGCAGCGCCCTAGCGCTTGCAGCAGCCTCGGCGTGAGGCAGCGACAGCAGCCGCCTTGCTCGGCCCCCGGCGCACAGCAACGTCAGCAGCACAACAGCAGCAGCGTTCGACCTCGGCGTCTCCAGCACAGGCGCAGCAGCAGCAGACCTCGGCGTGGGCGGAACAGCAGCAGCGGCAGCGGCAGTGCGTCGCCCGCCGGGCACGCCGCGCGCAGGCGCTGCCCCAGGCGCGCGCTGCCCCCAATTGAAAGTCTGAATACAGCGATTCGTTCCCGTTCTTCGTGTTCTTCGTTTCGTTCTCCATAATTACAGATTACAACAGAAAAATGAATACAATTCGAAAATCTAATCTAACCACGGATTTTCTCGTGGTAGAAAAACAATTACAACGTCAAACCGACGTACCCCACGAATCAACAAGCCATGACGAACAACAGCAGTAAAAACAACACACATTATTAATCGTAATTAAATTAATAATAGAGCCAAGAAATTAATCCTGGGCTCTGATACCAATTGAAGGAATATTAAACTGAATTAACGTTCCACTTTGCCCGATGATCGTTTCTTGGTTATTATTAATTTACCATACAACGATTAATCCTAACATGCTCCTATGAATTTAACAGCTGCACACAGGTGTTAGGATTTACTTACTTTTGAATCGGATGCACAGATGATTGATGATCGTATCGAACAACTCCAGTTCTGATCTTCTAGACTGTATCCCGCTCAAGTCTCACCGTTGGATGGACAACGAACTGTGAGAAATCCCAAGCTAAAATCCCAAACGTGTTTCTGCGCCCCTTCTCAGTTCTCAAACTCTAATATTTTATCAGTGTATTTCCTGAGAGCTGACAGCTGTATTTTATAATACAGAATTAAGGGGGAGGCGCCAGATTTAGGTTATGGGGCGTTTTCTAGCTCTTACTGGGCTAGGAGACTTTGGGCCAGTCCATGGACCAAATACAAGGAATAAAGATGGGCCTCAAATAAATTAATTATCTATGGTCAGCCCAGACCATAATTAATTTATAAATATTAGTTCATTCCACTAGAGAACCAATATTGACTTACCCCTTTATTACCGGTGATGAGTCGGGGCTTGTATTTAGACTTATTAAATCATCGTATTTAAAATATCCGACATCCATTAATTAATTAGAGCTCTGACAGCCTAAATTAATTAATCTCTTTGTAATCCTTAAGCAGTACCACTCAAAACTTATTATTGCGCCTGAACTTAATCAACCTACAGGGTTTAGCGCAATAAACATTATTGAGCTCCTTAAGGGGATGTCATTATCCTATACGGATATGAGTACCAATATAGATAATCAGATATCATATATTAACCGCTATCACCCAAGATACAGAGTACTCAAGTTACTATATAACTCTTGCTCATAGTAAGTCAAAGTGATAGACGAATCAATATATATATCTGACATCTTATTAGTATTAAGATCTTATAAGTCACCGAGATCTCTAATTCTTCACTTAAGTCAGATAGAAGAATATATCTCATTGTGGTCCTATCAATACGTATTACTCCCTCCGTCCGCCAAGATTATGGCAATTTGCTTGGACACTAGATTTAATAAAATTGGTGATGATTTTGATGTAGTGGAGAAAGGGTCCCACCACTTTATGAGATGAGTGGTTGAGATTGAATTTTGAATGTTTTTTTTGTAAATAAAGAGTGTTAATAAGCATAAAATATTAAACAGGATGGTGGGACCATTGCCATAAAAGGAAAGTGACATAATCTTGGCGGACGCCCAATATAGTAATTGTGACATAATCTTGGCGGACAAAGGGAGTACGTACCAGTATAGATAAGTAGTCAAGACAAACTACTTCCATCTATACCGCAACCTAAACCAATAACTTGTCCTAGAGTTATTTCGGTTGTGATCATATTATATCTCTTAAGGTTAATCCAATTATATGGTCTTCTGTGATCTACAACACACGATATAATCTACTTATATAGAGATAAAGAACATACATATGCAATCATGAACCCAATCAGATAGGAGATTAAATAGTGAAAACAGGAATCATTGTATACAAGCATAAAACGTTCTTGCTTTCAGTATACAAATCCAACAGGCCTCACTCTTGTAGCAGTTCTGTCTGATGAGTGGTTGAGGTCTTCTTTGCTCGGTGAAGTATCTTCCCTGAGATACTCGAGTCTTTGCAGACTTTTGGAGACTTGGCTGATGTCCAGTAGCTTGTAGTCGTGGATGGCTCTTGGCTCTTCTGGACTCAGCATTGCTTGGTCTCCATGGATGTTGTTCCTTCTGAAACTAAACTGTGGATGTCAGTTTCTGACTGATGTGGCTTTTCTTCCCCCTGGGTTGATGAGGAAGATTCTTCTTGACTCCTGATGTTCCTTCCCCGATCTTTGACTGAAATCTGCTTTCCAGCCTTTTCAATAGGATGATCTGGTTGGGGGCCTCCTTAGCTCGTCTATAGCTTCGCGAAGGTGGAACATTTGATCTGGCCATCAGTCTGCGCTTTTGAACTTCATCCATATCATGATCTCTTGATTCTTCTGAGGTTGTGATTTCAGAAGGATCGTCCTTAGAGGTGATCATGATATCCTTTCCTTTGTTAGCTGCAACCTTTCCTCCGATGCTGTTGACCAGTCCTTTCGATGGAAAGTTGCTCATCATGGGAGATTGCATCATGCAGCTCTTAACTGTTTCTTCCAGTTTGTGATTGAGCCTCTTGATTTCATGAGATGCTCTTTCACATTCTGAATTGGAAATTCTGAGCTTTTCCTCCAGTAGGCTATTCTCCATTATTAGCTGATCAAGACAAGTTTCATCCGGAAAGTAGATGATTGTCAGATTCTTAGCTCGTTCATCATTGATCTCCTTGTCCATTTTCTGATTCTGCTTGAGGAGATCTTCGAACATTTTCCTCAGCTGACAGTGATCAGTCAGGAGCTGATCAAACTCGTCAGTTTCAACGGATGAGCTATCTCCAGATTCTGAGTGGTCTCCTGAAAACATCAGGAAGTTATCAGTATAAGGAGCTTTTGAGTGAGAGTTTACCTCTGGGCCATTCATTCCATTGTCGTAGCTGTTGTCAACCACGCTTTCTGATTCATTGGCCATCAGGGCTCGGCTCTCATCATCTGAGCTGGAACTGTCGAAGTCGGATGATTCTGATGTGTCTATGGAAGAGTCAGCATCGTCAGCAACCATCGCTTTCTTCTTCGAAGATCTGCGATCTTTCTTTGCTTTCAGTTCCCTGCGCTCAGCTGGAGTCAGGTCAGGGCATTCATGTCGAAAGTGCCCTTTCTTTCTACATCCAAAGCATTCCATATCTTTGATGTCGTAAGCGGATGACTTCCTTTCTCCGCTTCGATCTATGGAATGTCTGGAGTTCCCTTCACTTTCTTTTCCTTTGTAGTGCTGCTTGTGGAACCTCTTGTACTTCCGGAACTTGGACTCCATCTTGTTGAATCTTTCAGTCAACAAATCATATTGACTGAAGTAGTCCTCTTGGTTGAGTTCCGTTGGTTCCTTGATCTGCTTCTTGCCTTCTCTGGTTGAGGCCTTCAGTGCAACTCCTCTTGTGGTTGATGGACCATCTTCGTCTGATCCTCCAGCCTTCTTGTTACCAAGATTTCTCAGAAGGTCGAACTCATTTGCCATGAGGTCGGAGAAAAGCTTGTTTGTCGGGAGCTGACTGAATCCTGGCTTATGTTGATGAGCAACTGAGTAGATCTGCCATTCTCCACGTGGCAGTGCTCGAAGAATCTTCAGGTTGATTTCTCGTTGAGTGTATTTGTCTTTGGAAATGGATTGAACTTCATTCAATATAAGATTGAATCTTTGTTCCATTTCCTCGACAGATTCATTCTTGAGCATGAGGAAGGAGTCGAACTTCTGGCAAGCTATGGATAGCTTATTCTCCTTGATTTTCTCATAACCTACGCACATTCTTTCCAGAATGTCCCACATCTCTTTTGCTGTTCCACACTTGATGATCTTCATGACATACTTGTCGGGAACGGTGCCGGAGATGATGCTTTTGGCGAGGTTATCTAACTCATCTTGCTTCCTTTCTTTTGTGGTGAAGTCTGCCTTTGACTTAGGCTGTACATCATCGTAAGGATCCTGATGGAGTTCAGCAGGAACCCTTTTGATAGTTTATGTGATGGTGATTGGTCCGTTGGTGATGACTTCCCACATTCTGCAATGTTGGGTGGTGAGGAAGCTTTCAAGCCAAAACTTCCATATGTCATATTTTTCAATACTAAACATAGGTAGAGAAGATAATCTGCTGTGGTTAGTCTCCATCAAAAAAGAGAGAACAGATAACAGCAGATAGAGCAAATAGCAAGCACGAAAAGAAGGAGTAAACTTTTTCGAGACCTTTAAGATAAAGGATCTAGTTCAAATAGAACCTGTTCAGATACAGATTGTTCTTGCGAACAACCTGCTCTGATACCAATTGTTAGGTCCGGGGGGTCTCGAATAGGTGTATGGGGGGGGGAATACACCTATAGGCTATTTTTACAACAATCTACCGACCTTAATCAGAGGGATCTCAGTCAGAGAGTAAAGCGAAACTTTACATGCAAACAAGACATCTGTTTTACCGAAATTAGTTTTGACCAACAGGGTTGACGACTGATACTGAAAGCTCTTCAATAAAGAGTTATCAGTTAAGTCACTGGAACTTAACTGATCCACGTAAGGGCTTCAATCGTGTTTGCAAAGATAGAGATGATATCACTCTTCCTTACTATCAGAGGATAGTTCAGTCAGATTGATATCATACGCAGCGGAAATTAAACTTAGTTTCGAATAGCCTTGGTGGAGCAGATAGTTGTGTTAAGGTTTCTCTTTCCTGTTAGTCAGAGTTCAGTTTTATCAAATGAAATCGCACAAGTATTGAATGTAAAACTGAAAGCTGTAAATAACACAGAGACTTTTACGTGGTTCGGAAAAACCCTTTCCTACATCCACGGCTGGTTGATCAGACTAACAATCCACTCCGCAAGTGCTTGCCTGGTGCACTGCAAACCGTACCCGTGTGCTTGCCTGGTGCACACAACCGTAAACTGAAGATAAACTCTCTTCAGCACCCACACACCTCGCGTAGGATTTCCCTGCTAAGCACACCTCATGCTCAGACTTCCCACTCAGAGTTCAGACTACCTTCCTGAACTCCGAATCACTCAAACACTCTTATGGAGGAGAGGTTTAAACGAGTGCCAACTATACTTACAAAGAACAAGTTCTTTGAAGCAAGTTTGACCTTTGGCTTCTGGGTAAACAGATATATGCCTAGAGTCTAAGAGAATGTATGTAATCAGTAGAGACTGATTTTGGCTTTGGAATTCTCTTCTTCGATTCAAGCTTTGGGCGGTTAAGCTTTAGGCTGAGTAGCAATTTCGGCAGAGCTTCAGCTTATGTCGTTGAATCGGTGAAGATTGAAGTGATCCTCGAGCGCTATTTGTAGGAGAACTCTTGAATAGATCCGTTGGCGTAAATCGTCCTCAAGATTTCTTCCGTTGGAGAGCAATTCGAATTTGGGCTGAGGCTTCAATCTTCGAGGTTCCTTGTCTGTGTGGAAACGGCTCTCTTTGATGGACAGGAGAAGTGACATCTCTGAAAAGTAACCACTAGATAGGAATTACCTCTGCAGAGATAAGATATTGTGATATCTCTGCATTTAATGCGGCTGTACTTGTGCGTACGTGGCTTCCTCTGAACGTTGGAAGATCAGTCCTAGGAGGAATGTTCAACTGATACTTGACTTTAGTATCAGTCCATTGCGCGCATTAAATAATCAGTCTTCAACTGATTCTTCAACTGATACTTCAGTTGGTAACTCCAGTCTTTAGTCTTCAGTCTTCATTCTTCAGTCTTCAGTCTTCGACACCGCAACTAAACTAGAAACGAACTCTAACACTTGAGTTCAAAACGATTCTAGTCTATTACAAATAAGTCCTATGATTTTTGGTATCATCAAAACAAGGATTAGGATATTCCACAAGGTTCCCAACACTAACTTTGCCGCCAGCGCTGCACTTTTACTCTGACTCTGCCGTCCATATCCAGAGCTGAAATTATACTCTGCAAATGCCAGCGCTGACATTTCCACTCTGCCGCAAACCCTACTTTTTGTCGCCTCTCACAGTGTTTATGCTTTCTTCGCCTATGATCAGGGACGTCTTCTAACTCTTTTTATTTTATGCCCTGAGGACATGGCATGCTTTAAGTGTGGGGGGGGTGTCTTGTTTTGCTTATGCTTTTAATTGGGCGATTGGTCTCTTTATTCTTAGCTTGCTTTTTGATACTTGCTAATTTTTATGAATTTGTGGAAGAGACGATGGTTTTCGATGTAATTTTCGGGTTTGTGTTTGATTGGTGGCTATTCTGATTTTTTTTGTCTTATATATGTTTCGGAAGATGCAAATGATTTATGAGTTTCTTTTTTTTGCAAAACGTTTGTAAGCAAGAGAAACGTGATTTTTCCGGTAGATGCTAGAAGGAGTGTTGTTATTGTGATTGCCTACAATCGTATCCTTATCTGTGAAATCAAAATGCTGGACGAATGTCCAGCTCTGAAACATCTAGCCAGCTCTGAAACTAACAGCGGTGAGTCTCTGCTCCTCTAGTTTTAACTATGAGCATGGGAAACCACGTGAAAAGACTTTCGATTACGTCTAAATGGTTTTTATTTCATGAATTATGGCTCAACTGTCGGAAATTTAAGTGTTTAAGCACACAAAGTGTGAAAAATGGAGATACTAATTATAAAGGCGATCACATTAGGGAATTCACTTCTAGCGGAGAATTGGGTCTGACCGAATCTTTTGTTTTACAGTCGTATTGCTTCTTCAACTCTAAGTATTTGCATTGTCTAGACACATATGTTTTTTTTTAAAATCGAGAATTGGCTTGTTGAATGTTTGGATGGAAATAATCATCGTTGAAATCAATCTCTTCCTAAGATTCATACTGATTTTGCTTGAGGACAAGCAAAAGGCTAAGTGTGGGGGGGTTGATTTATGCCTAATTGTTCTAAATTTGGGGGTTTGCATGTGCATGTTTTAAGTTAAAAATTCTGGAAATTGGTGCACTTATGGGTTTGTTTTATGCTTTGTAGGAGATTTAGGTTTTATAGATGGAAGAGTGTGATTTTGAAGAAATTGGGTTAGAATGGCATTTTCTGGCGTAAATTTGTGTTCAGAGCTAAAAATCCCGAGCCAGAGCTGAAAAGCCCGCTCGCAGAGCAGAGCAGAGCGGATAGGCCTGTGACTCAAATAGAAACACCTCTAGATTGACTTGCAATAGAACAAGGACATCCTAGTGATGGTAAGTTGACCCAGTGTCATCTCTCAAGGAAAGTCTTTAAGGGCTTTTAATTGTATCGTAAGAAAGTAGTAAAAGAAAGCAGTAAAGAGTTTGATTATTAAACTAGAACTTAGAATTAAAAACTTAAGTAAAAACCGAACTTAAAATTAAACTAGGCGAATTGAACTATTAAACCCTAGGCAAGATTTTAAAGAACTTAAATTAAACCTACTTATGAAAGTAAATACTTGTAAATTTAAAGACTTCTAATCTAGGCGTAAACTAAAGTGCATGATTTAAATTGCATGATTAAAAAGAAAGCATAAGCATAACCGAAAAGCATAAACATGATTAAACAAAAATAAATTGAATTTAAATACGAAGTACCATAAACGTCTTGAACGTGTAATTGTGTCACGCAATCACAATCCAAGAAATAACTAAAAACTTAACTAAATCGAAAACTAACTAAGAACAATGAAAATTCAAAACTATGAAAAAGAACTATGAAAGCAATAAATCATAAATTTCGGATGCCAAGAGATCTCAAAGATGGCGTCTAAAACTAGGGCAAAAGGTTGATTGTTACAATGAAAAGTATGGCCCTATTTATAGACTTCAAATCCTTCTGGATCACCATGGAAGTTTCCATGCAAAGTAGAACTCTAAAGGCAATAGAATCGTGCAAAAGAAGGTAAGTCCAGCTGTGACGCGCTCTACAAGTCATCTCCACCCTAGCGGAAATCGCGGCTCTCGCCAACGGAATGGCTTCCGCTCTGGCTCTCGCCAGCGGAATGGTGATTTCTCTGGCTATCGCCAGAGGAACGGTGATTTCTCTGGCTATCGCCATAGGAACGGTGATTTCTCTGGCTTCACGATTACGCTGTAATGGTCTTTTGCGATCTCGCTGCTCTGACTCTTGACTCCTCTGGTGATGACTTGGCTACACTGGCTTCTTGATTTCGCTGACTCCAGAGAAATGGTGATTTCTCTGACTCCAGAGAAATGGTGATTTCTCTGGCGTTTGATTCCTCTGCACTTATGATTCCAGCAGCGAAGTGATTTCTCTGGCGCTTCCGATTCCTCTGGCACTTCGATTCCTCTGGCGCTTCGATTCCTCTGGCGCTTCGATTCCTCTGGCACTTTGATTCCTCTGGCAGTTCGATTCCTCTGGCGCTTCGATTCCTCTGGCGCTTGGCTTTGCTTCTCTTACATGCCAGAGTATGCACAAAAACACGATTCTTGGCCCAAACTCTCCAAAATTTGCACTCTTCATCTCGAAAACCTAAATCTCCTGCAAAGCATAAAATAGACCATAAAACGCACCAATTTCCAGAAGATTTAACTTAAAATATGCACATGCAAATCCCTAAAATTAGAACAATTAAGCATAAATCAATCCCCCCACACTTAGCCTTTTGCTTGTCCTCAAGTAAAATCCATATGAATCCTAGGAAGAGATTGATTTCAACAATGCTAATTTCCATCCAAACGTTCTCAAAGTCAATTCAAAATTTTACAATCAACACACATCTCTCGATCATGCAAGTAACTCAAAGTTTAAGAAGCAACAAAAGAGTAATTTAAGCAATTCGATCAGACCCAATTCTCCGCTAGAAGTGAATTCCCTAATGTGATCGCCTTTATAATCAATATCACCATTTTTCACACTTTTTGTGCTTAAGATTTTCGACAGTTGAGCCATAATTCGTGAAATAAAAACCATTTGGATGTAATCCAAAGTCTTTTCACGTGGTTTCCCATGCTCATAGTTAGACTAGAGGAGCAGAGACTCAGAGCTGTCACGTTTTAGAACAGGCCAGATGTTTCAGAGCTGGCAATTTTAAAGTTGGCAATTCGTCCAACATTTTTCACATTTCACAGATAAGATACGATCGTAGGCAATCACAATGACAACACTCCTTCTAGCATCTACCGGACAAATCACGTTTTACTAACTTACAATCATGTTGCAACAAAACTCAAATTCTTTGCACAAACAAGAAACATATATCAAGAGTAAAACAAGAATAACCACCATTCATTCACAAACCCGAAATTCGCATCGAAAACCATCTACTCTTCCACAAATTCATAAAAATTACCAAGATTCGAGACCAAAAACTAAGCATAGAAAGACTAATCTCGCCCAATTGAAAACATAAGCGCAATAAAACACCCCCCCCCACACACTTAAAGCATGCCATGTCCTCAGGGCACAAAAGAAAAAAGAATAGAGGAGAAAACGTCCCTGATTATTGGCATGGGAAAACTGAAGCATCGTGAGAGGTGGTAAAGAGGGGAATTTGTGGTCGATGCAGAGTAGAAAGTGGCCACACTGGATCAGGGCAGCGCTGACAAGTACAACGCGGAGAAGTGCAGCGCAGAAAAGTACAGTGCGGAGAAGTGCAGCGGTGGTGGCAGCAGCGCTGGCGGCATATTGAGAATTGCAGCGCTAATAACAAGACATGCACACCAAGCATCATAGTATCCGCAAAGCAACCGAAACTTAGGAAAAACACGAAACAAACAACGAAAAACAAAGAAAAACAAAAACTAAAAACAAACCAACGGTGGGTTGCGTCCCACCAAGCGCTAGAGTTAAAGTCTCCAGCCCGACTTCAGAGCTGACCCTTAGTGAGGATCGTGCAGAGTGTGAGACTCCACAACCATCGGAATACTCATCTGCCCATAATCGGATTTCATGCGATGACCCTTTCCTCTGAAATTCTCCTTAGACTGGGCTACACCAGGGTCAAACACATCCTTTGGCAACACACCTTCTTTATTCTGGGACAGCGCTACCGATCTGAACCTCGGCTTCCCATTTTTCTCTTCTAAGAATACGTACTTGAGATTGGCTGGGAGTTCTTTCAGTTCCAGCGCTGACCTCTTGGTTCCCATCTGTTCATCAAAGGGCAGCTCGATATGGCTGGTCAGCACTAAGCTCGGCAGAGTTAGCTGGTCAGCGCTGAAGGGTGGCAGAGCTGGCTGGGCAGCGCTGAACTCTTCAGCTTCCCTAGCTAATTCCTCCATGTCGGCCGATCCTGCAAAAACATCCACACACTCTTGTTCCTGCACAAATACCGTCTCGACCAAGCCATCAATAGGATCTATAAATGAGCATTCGTTGATAAAATTTGCAGACGGCATTGCACGACTATCATGCACAGAGAAAGACACTGACTCCCCTAACACGGTCATTTTAATATTTCCATCCTTAACGTCAATCAAGGTGTTAGTGGTTGCCATAAACGGTCTTCCTAACAGTAGTGTGTGCTCTACACCATTTTCATGCACCTCCCCAATTTCAAGAACCACAAAATCTACGGGAATAATCAAGCCCCCAACATTCACCAAAACATCCTCTACGATCCCACGGGGGTATCTAACGTACCTATCGGCGAGTTGTAGACACATGCGAGTGGGTTTCAAATAACCTAACTCTAATTGTTTAAAAATAGAGTAAGGCATTAGGTTAATTCCAGCACCCAAATCTAACATTCCCGTAGCTTCCTTACCATTTCCTAAAGCAATTTTAATCACGAAGCTACCTGGATCGCGTTGCTTTGGTGGCAGAGGCTGTTGTATGATTGAGTTTGCAATTTCTGAGACCAGAACCTTCTCATTGTCCTCGAACTTCCGCTTGTTGGAGACTAACTCCTTGAAAAACTTCACATACGCCGGGACTTTTCTGATCACATCAAGGAGGGGCAGATTCACGTTCACCTTGGCAAGCATGTTGTAGAAGTCAGCGAACTGTTTATCCATCTTTTCATTCCTCAATCTGCCCGGGAAAGGGATCGGAGGTCGATAGGGTGTAGTAGCTTTGTGGAGCTTGACCTCCTTCTCCGTCTCTCCTTCCTTTTGCTTCTGCTCTGGTATTTCTTCTTCATAAGGGCCCGTCAGAGTGGAACTTGGCAGAGCTAACCATTGTGCGGCGAAATTCTGCAGTGCTGACTTCGTCAGTTCTGGAATCGGCAGAGCTGGCTTCGCCAGAGCTGACTTCGGAAGCTCTGGAGTAGGCAGAGCTGGTTTCGCCAGAGCTGGCTTCGGTAGCTCTGGATTCGGTAGAGCTGGCTTCGCCAGAGCTGACTTCAGAAGCTCTGGATTCCTGGTCTGCTCTGTTTCCTTCACGTTGTTGTTCACCATCTTGCCCCTGCGAAGAACAGTGACAGCTTGAGCCTGGTGAGTTTGCAGGGGTTGGCCATGAAATTTCCCGGGCTACTGCTTTTGAATTTGGTTCAAAGTGCTCGATGCCCCACGATAGTCTCAAGTCTTTTTATTGTGGCGGATTGAGACTCAAAATTTTGCTTAGTCATCTCCATGTTCTGCTTGCTGATCTCCATGAAGGACTGCATAGTCTCATCCAAAGACGGTCTCTGCTGTGGAACTTGCTTTTGAAACTGCTGCGCATTCTGCAATTGTTGAGGTTGAAAGTTCCCTTGCTGCATTGGGGACGGTTGATACTGCTGTGGGTATTGTTGTGGAACGCTCGGCTGCGGTGGAAAGTATTGTTGCTGCTGTTGATATCCCATTTGGGATGGTCGGCGGAATTGACTCCCTCCAAAGTTTTGATTTACCCATCCGGCGTTAGGCTGACCTCCCTATCCATCGTTCGGCTGATTTCTCCATCCGCCAATAACATTTTGTTGGCCTTGATTCATGTTCTGCCCATAAGGTCTGCTTGGCCCTTGATTGTAGCCTTGAAATCCTTGTGCCGCATAGACCTCAGCTTGTCCTTCCGGAGTAAACTCTCCCATTCTATGGCACTCATTAGCTCCATGGCTGAAATCTCCACAAATACCACAGGGCTCAACGTACTGTAGGGCTGGGTTCGGCGGGGCTGATATCGGCAGAGCTGGATTTGGCTGAGTTGTCATCGGCGGCGCTGAGCTCTGAACTGGAGAATTTTCCATCTTTTCCATCTTGAGCTGTTGGACTTCTCGCATGATCGAGGCCAATTGTTGCTGCATCTCGAACTGATTTGTCACGGCACTAGCCTCTACTCTCCGTCCTCGGACTGACTTTTGTTGGGAGCTCTCGGCCAAGGTCTTGAAAATCTCTTTCAGATCTGCAGCGGTCTTCCGAGCTATATTACCTCCTGCCGTGCTATCCACCATAAATTGGGCAGTTTGCACTAACCCATCGTAGAAGAACTGCATCAACATAACATTAGTGAATTGATGTTGAGGGCATTGATGGAAAAGTTCTTCATATCTCTCCCAAGCTTCATGCAAAGGCTCGTCCGCTCCTTGGGTGAACTCCATTATCCTCGTTCTCAGCTCTTGTGTTTTGTGACTTGGGTAGTATTTTAGCATGAATTTTTCACAAGCATCTCCCCATGTAGTGATAGAGTTGGGCGGCAGAGATAGCATCCACGTCCTTGCCCGGTCTTTAAGTGCATAGGGAAAGCACTTGAGCTTGAGTTGGTCCTCCGTGAGGCTAAGCAGAGGAATCGTTTGCACTTGTGTGCAAAAATCTCGGATGAATTGCAGAGCATCCTCGCTTGGCATCCCGTGGAACACCGGCAGCAAATTCGAGTCATTAGGTTTGAGATTGTAGTTTCTCACAGCAGTGGGAAGTACGATTGTCGACGTATTGGTATCTCCAATCACAGGTCTGGTGAAGTCTCCCATGTATTCCATATTTTGCGCCATGACTTCTTTCTCCTCGTATAAATTCTGCTCAGTACGAAAATTGGCGGAGCTGGCCTCTTCCTACTTAGCTTGTTCTGTCGTGTCTGTCGTGTGCTCTGTATGGTCAGAGCTGGCTTCAGAGTGCGCCTCAGAATCAGAGTCAGAGTATAACACGTCTGCTCTGGTATGTGTGCGAGTGTTATCCAGCGGGAAAGTTAGTTTTCTTTTCAGACTACGGCGTCCCTACATACACAACACTTAACACACGGATTAAACGCACCGGGAGGAAGAAACAGATAAAAACGAAAATAACAGAAATTTAAATAAAGCTAGTAAAAACGACACAACTAAAATGCCTAAAACTTTCCCCGGCAACGGCGCCAAAATTTGACTCAACTAGAAATACCTCTAAATTGACTTGCAATAGAATAAGGACATTCTAGTGATGGTAAGTTGACCCAGTGTCATCTCTCAAGGAAAGTCTTTAAGGGCTTTTAATTGTATCGTAAGAAAGCAGTAAAAGAAAGCAGTAAAGAGTTTGATTATTAAACTAGAACTTAGAATTAAAAACTTAAGTAAAAACCGAACTTAATATTAAACTAAGCGAATTGAACTATTAAACCCTAGGCAAGATTTTAAAGAACTTAAATTAAACCTACTTATGAAAGTAAATACTTGTAAATTTAAAGACTTCTAATCTAGGCGTAAACTAAAGTGCATGATTTAAATTGCATGATTAAAAAGAAAGCATAAGCATAACCGAAAAGCATAAACATGATTAAACAAAAATAAATTGAATTTAAATACGAAGTACCATAAACGTCTTGAACGTGTAATTGTGTCACACAATCACAATCCAAGAAATAACTAAAAACTTAACTAAATCGAAAACTAACTAAGAACAATGAAAATTCAAAACTATGAAAAAGAACTATGAAAGCAATAAATCCTAAATTTCGGATGCCAAGAGATCTCAAAGATGGCGTCTAAAACTAGGGCAAAAGGTTGATTGTTACAATGAAAAGTATGGCCCTATTTATAGACTTCAAATCCTTCTGGATCACCATGGAAGTTGCCATGCAAAGTAGAACTCTAAAGGCAATAGAATCGTGCAAAAGAAGGTAAGTCCAGCTGTGACGCGCTCTACAAGTCATCTCCACCCTAGGGGAAATCACGGCTCTCGCCAGCGGAATGGCTTCCGCTCTGGCTCTCGCCAGCGGAATGGGTCGCCAGCGGAATGGTGATTTCTCTGGCTATCACCAGAGGAACGGTGATTTCTCTGGCTATCGCCATAGGAACGGTGATTTCTCTGGCTTCACGATTCCGCTGTAATGGGCTTTTGCGATCCCGCTGCTCTGACTCTTGACTCCTCTGGTGATGACTTGGCTACAGTGGCTTCTTGATTTCGCTGACTCCAAAGAAATGGTGATTTCTCTGACTCCAGAGAAATGGTGATTTCTCTGGCGTTTGATTCCTCCGCACTTATGATTCCAGCAGCGAAGTGATTTCTCTGGCGCTTCCGATTCCTCTGGCACTTCGATTCCTCTGGCGCTTCGATTCCTCTGGCGCTTCAATTCCTCTGGCGCTTTGATTCCTCTGGCAGTTCGATTCCTCTGGCGCTTCGATTCCTCTGGCGCTTGGCTTTGCTTCTCTTACATGCCAGAGTATGCACAAAAACACGATTCTTAGCCCAAACTCTCCAAAATTTGCACTCTTCATCTCGAAAACCTAAATCTCCTGCAAAGCATAAAATAGACCATAAAACGCACCAATTTCCAGAAGATTTAACTTAAAATATGCACATGCAAACCCCTAAAATTAGAACAATTAAGCATAAATCAGCCTGTATCAGAGCATAGCTGACTTCATAGTCAGAGCTGAACTTTCCTATCAGAGCTGAAATCTCCATAGCAGAATAAACTCGACAGAGCAGAGCTAAATCATCAGAGCTAACTTACGCGCCAGAGTAAACTTGACAGAGCTGACCTAAAGATCGACAGCGTCAACATATTTTGCCAGAGTCAACATATTCAGAGCTGACTTTCAGCTCTGTTATACGCGCCAGAGCTCGCTAGTTCCAGAGCTGATTTCTAGCTCTGCCTTACCTTTCCAGAGCCGAATTTCCAGAGTTAGCAAATTTTCGCCAGAGCCAATATGACTTGCAGAGCACGCTGCCAGCTGGATTACCTTTGAGTTTACGATTCTATTTCCTTAAAAGTCCAGTTTTGCAAGGCGATTTAGATGGTAATTAGGGTTGGAATGAAGTCTATAAATAGGGTCTATTATTCATTGTAATAATCATCCTTTGCCCTAATCTTTGTTCCGTCTTTTGAGAGTCATTCTTCCGCTAGGCAGCCAAAGTTTAGGTTTACAAGCTTTCTTAGTTTCTTCAAGTTTTCGAATTTATTGTTCTAGTTTGATTTCAAGTTAGTTTAGTTTTTAGTTTCTTCTTGGATTGTAATTGAGTGACAGCGATTGCACGTTCAAGAAGTTTACGGTATTTCATATTTAATTCAATTTCTTTTGTTTCATTATGTTCATGCTTTGCCTTTACGTTTATGCTTTCCTTTCAATTATGCAATTTAAATTATTTAATTTCGTTTCATGCCTAGTTTAGAAATTTTAATTCAAGTCTTTAAATTTCGTAGTTTAATCACATTTAATTTCTTAAGTTAGTTTTACTTTAAGTTGTTTAATTCTTGCCTAGGGTTTTCATAGTTTCTTGCCTAGATTAAGTTTAAGTTTAATTTACAAGTTCAAGTTTACTTTTCACGTTTAAGTTTTAAGTTTAAGTTTACTTTACAAGTTTTTAAATCAAACCTTTACTGTTTTTATGTGATACAATTAGAAGCCCAGTAAGATCTTCCTTGAGAGACGACTTGGGTTAACTTACACGTTACAATAGATCTCGTTCTATTGCGAGTTAATCTAGCGTGGTGTTTAGGTTGAGTCATATCGTTTTTTTTTTTTTTTTTTTTCTTTTTTTTTCTAAAATTTGTATAGTTAGACTAATAATTAAATATACAATATGCATATTAAATTAAAGTTCATAACAAAAATTTTAATTTGATATATATTATATTAAAAAAGAGTTAAAATAAAGATATTATAGAAGTTAGAAGTCTCAAACTATTTTTTTCTCTCTCCGATTATTTTCGTATATTACCTTTTATCTTTTTGTTTTATTTTGTTTATTTTATTTGCTATATTTGCTTTCATATTTTGGTTTTTTTAATTTGCTTTAGTTTCTTTTGTTTTCTCAATTTTATTTTCATTTCTTTATAGATAAAATCCGACACCAATATATATCTATATAATAAGTACTATATAAAACCACAACATTAACCACTATTTTATGGAGTACTATTATTTTTTGGGTTAATTAATTTGTTTTTAAATCCACAAACTTTATGCAATTATTTATTTTTCCCAAAAATAAATAAAATTTTATTCTAAATACACCAACATTGATACTTTTCGGAAGTATCAACGTTTGTGAATTTAGAACAAATTTCAATTTAATCGGAGTTGACTTTCGTAGAAAATTCCGGAAAATATCAAAGTTTGTGAATTTAGAACAAATTTTAATTTGTTTTGAGAAAAAAAAATTCAAAAATTGTGCAAAGTTTGTGGATTTAAAACAAACTGACCTTTTTTTAGGGGGGGAGGGGGGCAATTTCTATTAAATTTTGAAGGTTTTGGATTGATAATTGTTGATTTAAGGAAATTTTCTGAAATCAAAATCATTTAAAAGTAGTTCAAAATTGGAGTTGTTTGTCACGACCGGACTCAATTAAAGATAATTAAGTTGGGAAGTCGTGACTAAGGGATGGAGATTCGAAGTGGGGATAGAAAGGGAGTGAGAAAAAGATGGAGGAACGAACTCAACTCATTGCTAATGAAGGAAATGAAGGGGACTTTATAAGATAATTGGTGTTTAATCACAAAGACTCAAATAAACTTGTAGGTTTGGATTAATCCAACTTAACCTAAAAGGCATAGTACTTGAGAGTACGCAGCAGAATAACATAATCTGATTACATGCATGAAGACATGTTTCCAAGAGTTCATTCATTTAACTCATGACAAAAGCTCTGCTCGTCACTTCATCTTTATCAACCACTGCTCAACCTGCACATTTAGAAATATATGCAAGGCTGAGTACGAGAGTACTCAGTGGGCACGTATGCCTAAGTATAAATATAAACATGCTTCGTAAAACTGTAAATTGTCATGCCATCATCAACAGTACAACAAGGGAGTTTTAGCTAAAAAGGCCCAAGCTTACTAAATTCATTTGTGATTCTTAAAGTTCGTCTGATCAGACTAAGTTTTCTTGTAATCTATTGTTGGGAACCTTGTGGAATATCCTACTCCTTGTTTTGATGATACCAAAATCCATAGGTCTTAATTGTAATAGACTAGAACGGTTTGAACTCAAGTGTTAGAGTTCGTTTCTAGTTTAGCTTGCGATTCTGAAGACTGAAGGACGAAGGATTGAAGACTGAAGACTGAAGATACCAACTGAAGTGTCAGTTGAAGAATCAGTTCGGAACTGATTACTTAATGCGTGCCGCGTGGACTCAGCGAACTGATACTAAAGTCAAGTATCAGTTAAACATTCTTCCTAGGACTGAACTTCCAACGTTCAAAGGAAGCCACGTAATCCAAAAAAGGACAGTCGCATTAAATGCAGAGATCTCAGGATCATCCCTCTCTACAGAGGTCATTCCTATTTGGTGGCTACTTTATCAGATACGTCACATCTTCTGCTCTTCAAGATAGTCGTCCCACCAACCAAGGAACCTCGAAGATTGAAGCCTCAACCCAAATTCGAAATGCTCTCCAACAGAAGAAATCTTGAAGACGTTCTCCGCCAACGGATCTATTCAAGACCTCTCCTATAAATAGCGTTCGAGGATCACTTCAATCTTCACCGATTCAACGACATAAGCTGAAACTCTGTCAAAATAGTTTCTCAGCCAAAAGCTTAACCTCCCCAAAGCTTGAATCGAAGAAGAGAATTCCAAAGCCAAAAATCAGTCACTGCTGATTACACACATTCTCTTAGACCTTAGGCAAACCTCTGTTTACCCAGAAGCCAAGGTCAAACTTGCTCCAAAGAACTTGTTCTTTGAAGTATAGTTGGCAAGTCTTCAAACCTCCTTTCGAAAGAAAGAGTAGAGTGTTTGAGTGATTCGGAGTTCAGGAAGGTACTCTGACTCTGAGAGATCTTAGCACGGGCTGTGCTAAGAGTGAGAAATCCGACACGAGTGAAGTGTGGGTACTGAAGAGTGGAATCTTCAGTGGTACGGTTGTGTGCACCAGGAAAGCACACGGTTCGGTTTGCAGTGCACCAGTTAAGCACTTGCGGAGTGGATTGTTGGTCTGATCAACCGACCGTGGATGTAGGAAGTGTTTTCCGAACCACGTAAAAGTCTCTGTGTTATTTACAGCTTTCAGTTTTACATTCTTACTTGTGTTGTTTCAATTGATAAACTGAATACTGAATAACTGCAAAGAGAAACCTAAGACTAACAACGTGCTCAACCGAGGCTATTACGAAACAAAGTTATTTCAGCTGCGTATGATATCAATCTGATTGATCTATCCTCTGATAGTCAGGAAGAGTGTTATCATCTCTGTTTTAGCAAACTCGACTAAGTTCCAGTAACTTAACTGATAACTCTTTACTGAAGAGTTTTCAGTCGTCAACCCTGTTGGTCAAAACTCTTTTCAGTTAACAGGTGTCATAGTTTGCGTGTAAAGTTTCGTTTTGATCTCTATCTTGAGATCCCTCTGTTTTAGAGGAGAAAAATAGCCCATAGGTGCATCCCCTCCCATACACCTATTCAAGACCTTCCGGACCTAACATCTATCATATCTGGAACTGTGTGTCGGAGAGGTGGCCACCTCTCACGAACACTTGACCGGCCAACCCGCTAGATGACTCACGGTCACTAGTGTACACTAGCCCTAGCAGGATAGCTATCAACTGCTCAGGACCCGAATTCGATTACATCATTGGCAAAGCCAAAGCAGATAGATATCATACTAAAATTAAAACATTTATGGCAAGACAGTAGTTGAAATAATTTCCACTTCAAAGATTCTGTAACGAAATAACTTGTTCAAATGTAACATTAACTCATTTGATATATATATGAAAGTAAACCCACCTGATAAGCCAAACCTTTGCCATAGCTTAGTGACTCCTGACTAGCTTTTACTCGCCTACGTGACCTTTTAATGCGAGAATATAAAGTAAGACATTTGTCATGAGAAAAATTCTCAGTAAAGGAGGATGCGTAAAATAATTATGCATGACTCGTGTTCCGTTAATAAATCCAAACTATAGGATCAAAGCTCATCTTATGATATCGAATTATTAATCTTAATTTATCCACTGTCTTAGGTTTTTCTAACCCGCTTAGCAATCTCATAATCTCGTTCTAAATTTATCCATATTTAGAATTAACTGAGTCTAATTAATCGATTAATAATTCTAGAATCAATCACTACTTGGGCTCAATAAATGATAAGGCAATCTAATAAAATAAAAGAAACTGGGTCCAATCAATTAACTATGACAGCCCATACATGGCTACTTTGGTCAGCTCTGGCTACCTTGGTCAGCACTGGCGATGGTGAGCTCTGACTATGGAAATCTACTCTGCTATGGATTTCAGCTCTGACTATGGAAGTCAGCTCTGGCTATGGAATTCTACTCTGGCCGCCTTGACCGCTTTGGAAAGTATTGTTAGATCTTGCAAGGGAAAAACAGCGCTGACGGCCTTGTCAGAGCTGACGAGGCAGCAGAGTATGACACCACTTTGAGCCCAAAAATGCAATTTCTGAACAAAATCTCCAAAATAACATTCTTTCTCCTATTTTATCAAAATCTCCTGCAACACATCAAACAAACTCATAACGCACCAAATTCCAGAATATTTAACTCAAATTTAGCACAATCAAACCCCAAAATAAGAATTATTAGGCATAAATCAACCCCTCCACACTTAGTCTTTTGCTTGTCCTCAAGCAAAATCAGTATGAATCTAAGGAAGAGAGCGTTTCACAATGCTTAATTCCATTCAAACATTCAACAAGCCAATTCCAGATTTTTCACAAAAAACACATGTCTCTAGATGATGCAAGTAACTTAGAGTTGAAGAAGCAACACAAATGTAAACAAATGATTTGGTCAGACCCAGTTATCCGATAGAAGTGAATTCCCTAATGTGATCGCCTTTATAATCAATATCTCACTTAACAACTATTTCCTTTCACAATTTTGTGTTTATTACATAATTTCTTTCTTTAATTTCGACAATTAAGCCAAGATTCGTGAAATAAAACCTTTTGGAGGAAATCCAAAGTCGTTTCACGTGGTTTCCCATGCTCATAGATTTTCTAGAGGAGCAGAGAGTCAAAGCTGTCAAATATCTCAGAATTCAAACAACTTCACACAAAAAGATACGATCGTAGGCAATCACAATGACAACACTCCCTCTATCATCTACCGGACAAATCACGTTTCTATTATTTACAAAAGTGTTACAACAAAAAAAATTCATAAATCATTTGTACCTACAGAAACATATATAAGACGAAAAAAATTAGAATAGTCACCAATCAACACTAACCCGAAATTCACATCAAAAATCATCTCTTCCACAAATTCATAAAAATCAGCAAGCATCCAAGAACAAGCTAAGAACATGCGGACCAATCGCCCAATCAAAAGCATAAACAACATGCACTCATCACAACAAGACACCCCCCATCCCCACACACACAAAAAGAATGTGATGTCCTTAGGGCAAAAGATATAAAGAGTTAGAAGAACGTCCCTGAATATTGGCAATGAAAAACAGGAGCACTGTAAGAGGCGGCGAAGTGTTTTTGGAGACAAGCGAAAGTGTATAGTAGGCTGCGTAGGGTTAGGGTTTGCGGCCTATGGGCTGTAAGGACTCAGTGAGGGGAATGTCAGCGATGGCGGCCCTCGTCAGCACTAGCGGCCTTGTCAGCGTTGGCGACACCAGCGCGGGCGGCCTTGTCAGCGCTGGCAAATGAACTTTTCTACAAAATGCAGCAGCTCTATAATTCCCATCATCTGCAACACAAGCAAAAACACCCAGAATCAAACTAACCAGACAGCACCAAAACAAGAAACACAGAAACAGAAAACAAAGAACAAGCACAACGAAAAACATAAACAACAGGAAACTAAGAAGAAAAACATGGGTTGCCTCCCATGCAGCGCTAGTTTTAAAGTCGCCAACCAGACTTAGAGAAACCCTTAACCAACATCATATTGAAGCTTCAACTGCCTCAATCCATGCGAACACACATCCTCTTTGATTGTAGCTGTGGGTCCTCCTAATGAGCATACAACACTCATTACATCGAAAGACATCCTAACCCCTCTTCTGCTCATTGCAGCTCGGAATTGTCAGAGTTAGAGCCAGAACCAGAGCCAGAGTAGAAATCGTTTGCTCTGTCGCGCGCCTTTCTGTCAGAAGCAGACTCAGAACCATCTGCTCTGTCACGCTCCTTTCCAGACTCAGAACCAGAGTTAGATCCCTCTTCTCCTTCGAAAAACTCTTTGCAACAGTTCTTTTTAAAAATACCCGCGTTAGTGTTGTCCAAAGGAGACATCAGTTTTCTTTTCAGACTACGGCGTCCCTGCATACACAACACTTAACACACGGATTAAACGCACCTGAGGGAAAGAGTAACAATAACAAGACAAAGCAAAAAAACAAAGCAATTAAAAACAGAAAACAAAGTGACACAATTAAAACGCCTAAAACCTTTCCCCGGCAACAGCGCCAAAATTTGACTCAACCAAAACACTACGCTAGATTGACTCGCAATAGGACGAGATCTATTGTAACGTGTAAGCTAACCCAAGTCGTCTCTCAAGGAAGATTCAACAGGGCTCCTAATTGTATCATGACGAAAGCAGTAAAGTTTTGGTTTGAAAACTGTAAAATTAAACTAAAGCTTGTAATTAAAAACTTAACTTAAAACTAAACTCATAAATAACTAGGCATAAAAGAACGAAACATAAATACTTAAGTAAAAATAAACTATTAACCCTAGGCAGAATTAAACGATCAAGTAAAAGCTACTAATAATTTAAACGCTGATACGCTAAGAATTTAAACAACTGTAATTAAAAGCTTCTAATCTAATTGACATAAACGAGGTTGCATAATTGAAAACGAAACATAATGCATGTAAAATAAAAGAATCAACGTAAATAATAAATACTGAAATCGTCGCGAGAATCGAATCACTGTCACTTGATTACAACTCGAAACGGAGAACTAAATCAAATGTAAATTTTAAGAACTATGAAAACGAACTAAGAACAACTTCACGCAAACTTAAAGAACTATGAAAACTAGAAAAACGCTAAAGTATTTTGATGCCTAAGGTGGAAGATATTCTTGGTCCGAAGGCTGAAGATTGATTTTGATCATGAACCGTTGAGTCCTTTTATAAACTGCCTTTCATCAACCCTAATGACGATCAAAACGGCCCAGCCAAACTGGGCCTAAAAGATAGAATCGTGTACGCCCAGGAGATTTCAGGTTGGAAAGAGTGCTCGGCAAGTCATGGCAGTGCTGGCGAGTGATTGCCATCTCTGGAGCAGTGTTGGTGGCCTTGCGGGCGATTGTCAGCTCTGGAGACGTAGTCAGCTCTGGAGTCGTCAGCTCTGTGGAGATGTAGTCTGCTCTGGAGATATAGATGAGTGATTTCCAGCTCTGTCGAGTGTCAGCTCTGGCTACCTTGGTCAGCACTGGCAATGGTGAGCTCTGACTGTGGAAATCTACTTTGCTATGGATTTCAGCTCTGACTATGGAAGTCAGCTCTGGCTATGGAATTCTACTATGGCCACCTTGACTGCTCTGGAAAGTATTGTTAGATCTGGTAAGGGAAAGACAGCGCTGACGGCCTTGTCAGCGCTGGCGAGGCAGGAGAGTATGGCACCACTTTGAGCCAAAAAATGCAATTTCTGAACAAAATCTCCAAAATAACATTTTTTCTCTTATTTTATCAAAATCTCCTGCAACACATCAAACAAACTCATAACGCACCAAATTCCATAATATTTAAACTCAAATTTAGCACAATCAAACCCCCAAAATAAGAACAATTAGGCATAAATCAACATGCGCCACTCAGCTCTCACAGAAAACCTAATTCTTCGTAATTTAATTTACGTCTGGTCGATTCTGTTCTGAGAGTTGGACTGTATTTATAATTATAAATACAGGATATGGGCCAAACTTATGAGTAAGGTTATTTTTCTCCTACTGGGCTCAGGAGTCTTTGGGCCAGCCCAGATCATAAAAATGGGCCTCAAATGAATTAATTTTTATGATCAGCCCAGATCATAATTAATTCATAAATATTAATCCATTCCACTAGAGAATCAATATTGACTTACCCATTTATTGCCGATGATGAGTCGGGACTTGTATTTAGACTTATCGAACCCCCGTATTCAAGATATCCAACATCCATTAATTAATTAAAGCTTCTGATAGTTTATATTAATTAATTTCTTATTAATCCTTAAGTAGTACGACTCAACTTTATTATTGCACTTGAACTTAATCAACCTGCAGGGTTTAGTGCAATAAACCTTTTGAGCTCCTTAAGGGGATGTTATCATCCTATACCGGATACGGTCACCTAATGCAGATTGCCAAATGTCATATATAAATTGCTATCACCCCCCAAGATACAAAGTACTCAAGTTAATATATAACTCTCACGCATAATAAGTCAAAGTGATACACAAATTTATATATACACCTGAAATCTTATTAGGATTTAGGTCTCATTAAGTCACCGAGATCTTGATTCTTCACTTAGGTCAGACAAAAGATTACATCTCACTGTGATCCTATCAATACGTTTACAACACTAGTATAGACAAGTATCCAAGACAAACTACTTCCATCTATACTGCAACCTAAACCAACAACTCGTCCTCGAGTCGTCTCGGTTGTGATCAATTTTATATCTCATACGGTTATTCCAATTATATGGTCTTCTGTGATCTCCAACACACCATATAATCTACTTATATAGAAACAATTGGACATACATATGCAATTATGAACAATTCAAATAGGAGATTAGATAGTGAACTCAGGAATCATTGTATACAAGCACAAAAGTTTTTGCTTTCAGTATACAAATCCAACAATCTCCCACTTATACAAAAGCAAACTTTTAGTATACTATGTGTCTATTTACCAATCACATAACACTTCTTCCACATGTACTTAAAGTTTCCTAAGTGGGTGGCATCAATCGCATTCCCCTCTTTCAATGACTATTTGCGATAAGCCTTTTGTGAAAAGATTAGTAAATTTCTCCAATATGTGTTATTTCATTCTATGAGCACATAACCTCGATTGACGAATAATCGTATAAGTTGGTACTTACTCTCAATGTGTTTGACCCCTTGTGGTTCATGAATTTCTTAAAGTTTGCAACTGAACTTGAGTTATCACGAAGGTGATGCTCTCACGCAAACTAGAAATCACTCTTAGATCCTGGAGGTAGTGGTCAAACCAAATGGTTTTTACCTCCCAAGGAAAACACATAGCTCGAGGTAATTTTTATTTGTTTCGATCAGCCTGGAAATTCGAAACCGTATAATCTAAAAAGGAACTAAACTGTCTAACTGGTAAACTATCCTTATTCTCTTTGTCAGGGACTTGAGAATATAATTTACCACAGTTCAATGTCCTTAACTTGGACTATACTGATATCTTACAACCATGCTAACTGCATAGCAAATATCAGATCTCGTACAGAGCAATCCATACATGAGGCTATCTACTGTAGAAACGTAGAATGTTGCCCTCATTTCCTCAACCTCAATAGGCATCTTAAGACATATGTCTTTAGATAAAGAAACGCCATAGCTAAAAGGTTGCAATCCTTTCTTGGCGGTATGCATACTAAAAACGAGTATTCACAGTATCTATGTATGACACTTGAGATAAGCCCAACATCTTTTTTTCTAGTGATCTCTTATAACCTTGTTCACAAAGATGTAAACTATAGCTCCTTAGTCTTTCATCTGAAACTATTCGGATAACTACTACTTTATGTCTAATAATAGCTCCATATTATCGCCAATTAGAAGGGAACATCATCATAATCTATACCCTTATACTGGGAATAATCTTTCGCCACCAGTCTAGCTCCAAAAGCTATGATCTTGCTCATTCGGGCTTGTCATTCTCTTGTATACTCACTTGCAACCTATGGCTTTACGGCATTATGGTAGCAAGATTTTTCCCACAGACGACGCCAGTTGGTGATGCCTCACACCAACACCTAGACTAAATATTGTTAAAGACGTCGAAGATCACCTGTGTTGTCCAAACGATCGGAGAAAAACTTGAAGAAAACTTCTAAACTCTAGAACTTCCTAATACCTTTTTGCTCTTTCATTCAACTTAACTTGTGGGAAAGGTTACAATGAGTATTTATACATCCGACTTTCTACTACAATTCACGTACTCTACATGTTATGGTACGAGCGAAGGTCATTATCTGAAGAATATTCTCTAATAACTAACTTGCAGCTTTACAGATGTTACGTGTTCCTTTGGACAACGCAGACTGATATCATACTCGTCTGCGTAGGGATCATCTTTCTTTGTTCTCCTCACTTGTGTTTGGAGCCTATAATGTGTTGTTGTCTTTTCTTAAATCCTTAGACAGGTTCTTTAGTGGTTGATGATATTGTATGATAGTCTGCGCAGACGATTCCTTGACGTGGTTTGGTTATTCGTCTTCACGGCTCCGAGGCTGCGCAGGTACGTTATTTCCGTGGCCTTCACGCCTTGGCTGATTGTCTTGCGATTACTATAGTCCTGCACAGTTAGTGTAATCACATGAACTCACATATTCTCGTATGTTCTGCGCTGATGAGATCCTTACTCCTCATCAGTACTATCCACATAAAATGCAAGGTAAACCACATCACCGATGACACGAGATGCTTCTCTTCCTCCCTCACGTAACCTTAAGATTGTTGCACATAAATGTCCCTACCTTCTCCAAGGTAACGGTTTTAGAAAAATATTTTTGACAGCCATTTGCCAGACCTTGATGGTTTAAGTGAGTTGCTATGGGTAAAATGGTCTGAATTCCAGAGCATAGAAACTGGCGAAAGAACATAATCATAATCTATACCCTTATACTGGGAAAAACCTTTCGCCACCAGTCTAGCTCCAAAAGCTACGACCTTGCTCATTCGGGCTTGTCATTCTCTTGTATACTCACTTGCAACCTATGGCTTTACGACATTATGGCAGCAAGATTTTTCTATTATACAACCCATAGTATTAATGGATTGCTCCATTGAGATGTGCCAGGAATCTCCATTCTCGTCTCCCACTAATTCCAAGTAAATATCTGTGTCGATTTTCTTATATTCACTATCAGGGACCGAATCTGAAGATTCTCCCAAGAACATAAATCGATCGAGTTGTCCCACAACCCTCCCACTACAATGGAGCTGTGGTGGCACGTATATGTCAACAGTGTGTGCAGTGTCTTGTGGTACAAACTCTTGCACACTTGGCTTGGGTTATGGAATCGTCTGTCTATTGCCTTCAATTTCTTGAAGCACAATATCTTACTTGGATTAATGATTATTCACATTGCTAATAACCACCTTCTGATTCTTTAGGACTAATTGCAAAGATGCATAACTCATCATCGGCCATATTTTTCCAAGAGTGACCTATTTCTTCTCTCCACCACACCATCTTATATAGGGATTACACGGTGTAGTAAATTGGGTTGGAATCCCAAAGACTGACAATGAATCAGAAAAGATCATTCCTAACACATTATTGGCCCTTTATCCCCTTTGCCATGAACGACCCGGTCTCCATCTTTTCCTCTACACAGGCTTCGCAGGTTCCAAATGGTACAACCTGGATTGAATCCAATGTACTATTCAGACACGAGCCTTTGGATCCGGTTAAGATAGATGTGACTAATTTAGTGTACCAATATATGTATAAGATCCTCATGAGAGATTAACCTTAACTTTTCTCTTTCTTTTATTCGATGATGTACATGCAATATAAAGGTATTATGTAGACAAATTATAGTATAAAGATAGATGTTCAAAATATCAGAATAGACAAGTTTGTCATCTATCAATTCTATAAAGCAATACATATTAGACACACCACATTCATCCTCAATCCTAGGTGGCATCATCTCCATTCACTATTCTTTGCTATCTTAATTCATTTATCCCACATTGAAAACATATCAAACTTTAGCAATTCATTACCTTAATAAAAGGTCATTCACATTCTTACATTAGTCATTCATTATTCCCACATTGATATTACATTTAACTTTATCATGGGAAAATTTGAATTACTACAAAATATAAATTTTTGTATCCACCAAGTGAATTAAAATTGTATGTTTGGTATATAACTATGACTTTCATTATAATTTTTTTTTTTTTTTTAAATTTGTTACAACCAAAGAAAGGAAAAAATCCACTCACACTCTAGCTCCTAGGGTGACTCGAACCCCCGACCTATTAGTTGGAGGGGAAGCGTCTTACCAACAGACTGCACTTCATCGTCGTGACTTTCATTATAATACATCCATAACATAAAATTAAATATGAGAAAATAAATTAAATTCCTACAAGATATGAATATAATAGGCTTCAAATGAAACATTTAAAATCTATATAGTAAGAAAATAATTACAAAAATAGTAATAATGAAAATATGTCACAATTAAATTTGTAATTTTTTATTTTTATTCATCAAGAAAATTAGGCCCGCGTCAAAATTTTAGTAGACCTAATCATTTAGATATAACTTAATCAAAAGAACAATAACATTAAATTTCTTCGATTTCACAAGAGAATATATTCATCCTCAATCATGGTTCAATCAATTAAGATGATGACTATTATTCTATAAAATTGAACTATGAAAATATGTATGTAGTATTCTATAGTTCAATCATTTTGAAAACTTTCTAATCTCCTTTATTCTCATTTTTTTTCGCAAGTCACATCTCTTATCCCACATTGATTTTTAATCAAACTCCATCTTAACTAAAGCCTATATAAATACTTGTGTGTAGTATATCATCCTTTATATATTCTCTTGTGAAATGGAAGTTTAATCTTAGAGTTCTTTTGATTACGTTATCTAAATGATTAGGTCTACTCAAAGTTTGACATGAGATCTAAATGACACATTTAAAATCTATATAGTAAGAAAATAATTACAAAAATAGTAATAATGAAAATACGTCACAATTAAATTTATAATTTTTATTTTTATTCATCAAGAAAAATTAGGCCCCGCGTCAAAAATTTAGTAGACCTAATCATTTAGATAAAACTTAATCAAAATAACAATAACATTAAACTTCGATTTCACAAGAGAATATATTCATCCTCAATCATGGTTCAATCAATTAAGATGATGACTATTATTCTATAAAATTGAACTATGAAAATGTGTATGTAGTATTCTATAGTTCAATCATTTTGAAAACTTTCTAATCTCCTTTTATTCTCATTTTTTTCGCAAGTCACATCTCTTATCCCACATTGATTTTTTGATCAAACTCCATCTTAACTAAAGCCTATATAAATACTTGTGTGTAGTATCTCATCCTTTATATATTCTCTTGTGAAATGGAAGTTTAATCTTATTGTTCTTTTGATTACGTTATCTAAATGATTAGGTCTACTCAAAGTTTGACATGGGATCTAAATTTTTGATAAGTTTAAATAAAAAAATTGTAATTTAATTATGATGTATTTTCATTATTACTATTTTTGCAATTATTTTCTTACTATGTTATATTTTAAATGTGTCATTTCATATCTTGCAACAATTTAATTTATTTTCTCATATTTTATGTTATGGATGTATTATAATGAAAGTCATAGTTATATACCAAACATACAATTTTAATTAACTTGGTGGATATAAAAATTTATATTTTGTAGTAATTCAAATTTTTCCATGATAAAGTTTAATATAATATTAATGTGAGAATCTTCTTTATAATAGGAAAATGGTTTACTATGTGGCATATCTAGAATATCACCATTTCAAAAATTATCTATTATCTTTATTCTCATTTTTTTCACAAGTTATCCCACATTGATTTTTAATCAAACTCCATCTTGATCACATACTATATAAATACTTGTGTAGTATTTCATTATGTATATATTTGCCCCATCAATTTAATTTGGTCAATTAACTTTTAGTTGACCAAATAGGTAGTTATATTTTTTATTAAAAATAATTTAATTTATCTAGCATTATTTTGACCAATAATAAAATTTAGTCAATAATGTGAGTCCACATATTAAAATAATGAATTAATAAATTTGATTTTTCTTACATTATTTATATTTTTATTAATTCTATAATTCAATATTTAGCGTTATGATATTTTAAAAAGTGTAAAATCTATATAAAAAGATATTTATAAAAATAAAATTATGCAATTTGAATTTCATATTGATTTTTATGACACTTTTTTTATTACATTTTAGAAAATGTAGAATCTTTGTAGAAAAAGTATATGTTAAGATACTCCACATGTCTTATGACATTGGTACCTATTTATTCGCAAGTTCATATTGACTACAACCTATATAATATTTGTATGTGGTATCTCATCTTTTATATATTTGCAATGCCAATTTAATTTCGTCAATTAACTTTCAGTTTACCAAATAAATAGTTATATTCATATTAAAAATTAATTCAATTTATCTAATACTCCCTCCGTCCCAAACGAAATGTCCTGTTTTCCTTTTTGGGCTGTCCCAAACGAAATGTCCTGTTTCCTTTTTTGGCAATACACACTCTCTCTATACTATGTGGCATATCTAGAATATCACCATTTCAAAAATTATCTATTATCTTTATTCTCATTTTTTTTCACAAGTTATCCCACATTGATTTTTAATCAAACTCCATCTTGATCACATACTATATAAATACTTGTGTAGTATTTCATTATGTATATATTTGCCCCATCAATTTAATTTGGTCAATTAACTTTTAGTTGACCAAATAGGTAGTTATATTTTTTATTAAAAATAATTTAATTTATCTAGCATTATTTTGACCAATAATAAAATTTAGTCAATAATGTGAGTCCACATATTAAAATAATGAATTAATAAATTTGATTTTCTTACATTATTTATATTTTTATTAATTCTATAATTCAATATTTAGCGTTATGATATTTTAAAAGGTGTAAAATCTATATAAAAAGATATTTATAAAAATAAAATTATGCAATTTGAATTTCATATTGATTTTTATGACACTTTTTTTATTACATTTTAGAAAATGTAGAATCTTTGTAGAAAAAGTATATATTAAGATACTCCACATGTCTTATGACATTGGTACCTATTTATTCGCAAGTTCATATTGACTACAACCTATATAATATTTGTATGTGGTATCTCATCTTTTATATATTTGCAATGCCAATTTAATTTCGTCAATTAACTTTCAGTTTGCCAAATAAATAGTTATATTCATATTAAAAATTAATTCAATTTATCTAATACTCCCTCCGTCCCAAACGAAATGTCCTCTTCTTTTCGGCACGGAGATTAAGAAATGTATATAAAGTAGATAAAGTGGGTTGGTGAAAATTATTTAAATATTAAGTATAGAGAGAGTGTGTATTGCCAAAAAAGGAAACAGGACATTTCGTTTGGGACAGCCCAAAAAGGAAAACAGGACATTTCGTTTGGGACGGAGGGAGTATTACTTTGGCTATAATTATATTTATGAATAATGTGAGTTGATATATTAAAATAATGACGTAATACATTGCATTTTTCATATGTTATTTATATTTAAAAAAGATCAAATAATTTAGCTTTGTTATTTCCTATAATATTAAATCAACCAACTATAGTACAAATTATTATTATTGAATTTTTAAAAACTAAATATGCTACTTAGTTTGATTGGATTAATTAATAATCGGATTGAAAAATTCAATTATTTGATATATGTTTAAGGAAAATGTAGTTTGGCGTAGATGTGAAAACTCTAAATTTTTAGTTATCTAATTCAATTTTAAAAAATGACGAGTTTACAACAATATTAACATTGAGAAAGCTGAAAACTATAATTGTGCGTTAAACATAAGATGATTTTCTAATCACTAACATTTATATAAATAAACTAAAATATAGTAAATTTTGGCTTAATATATTTAAAACTAATTTATCTTGATATGTCTGCATAAGTTTTTTATTTATTCAACGTAGAAAATTGTCAATTGTTCTAAATTAGTGATAATACAAATTGATTAATTTATTTATAAGCATTTTCGCTTGGTATATGTTTTTGTATAGCTCTAAACAAGATGATTCTTAAAATTCACTTTTGATCTTTCAAACTCCGGGTGAAAGATAATGTTAAAAAATCAGAGATGGTCAAGCTTCATTTGAGATGTACTCAAAACTCAATTTTGGCTCCAAACAATATGATGCTCATAAGTTATAAGTGTTTTGTCAAACTCCAAAGGAGATGATGTTTATAACTAAATTTTGGTCCTTTAAGATTCAAATAAGATAATTCTTAGTACTCATCTGCGGTCCTTCAAGCTCCAAATGACTGATGCTTAGAACTCAGCTTCAATCTATCAAACTATGAACGAGATGATGCTTACAAGTCAATTATATAGCCTTTCAAGTTCTACACGAGATGATGCTTACAAGTCAGTTATAGTCTTACAAGTATTTTGGCTTCTAACAATATGATGCTCACAAATTAGATATAGTTTGTCAAGTTCCAAACAAAATGATGTTCACAACTTAATTTCGGCCTTTGAAGCTTTAAATGAGATAATGGTTAGCACTCAGCTCCAGCCTTTCAAGCTCCAAGTGAGTAATGCTTAGAACTAAGCTCTGTCTATCAAACTATAGACGAGATGATGTTCACAAATCAGTTATGGTCTTTCAAGTTCCACATAAGTTAGTTATAGTCTTTCAAGCTTCGCACGAGATGATGCTCACAAATCAGTTATGGTCTTATGAGCTCCAAATGAGATGTTGCTTACGAGTTAAGTTTTATCTTTTCAAGAATAAGATGAGATGATACCCATAAGCCAAATCTCATATAACAAGATTCAAAAAAGATAATGATTAGAAGTTCAATGTACAAAGTTTAATGTGATATTTCAAGCTACAGATAAGATGATGTTCAAAAGTTTTGTAAGGTTCCGATGAGATGATATTCATATATAAGACATGGTCTTAAATTTTGTCTATCAATTTATAAAAATTACACTCCTGAAAATTAGTAATTTTTTTATATATAATTAACAAAAAAATACGATGTGTCAATTCTTCATCATATATTATGTCAAATAGACCTAAATCTTTTTCTTATTATTTTTTAAAATCGTCAAGCTTACATCAACTTTTATGAAATTTCATCAAATAATGTATAAAAAGCCAATCTATTTTAACTCTCAATAAGAACTATAATTAGCTAAAAGGCTTGATCTATACTAGCAATTTATTTTGATAAAATAAAATTAAAATTTTAAATAATTTATATAAAAATTATTTATATGTTATAATAAAAAAAAATGTACAATAATAATTACAACATAAAGTGGCTCCCCGTCGAATTTCGACGGGTTACACACTAGTTTCTTATGATAGAGACACCACTATCAAAACTGACATAAAAAATAAAGTGTTCCTTGGCCGCTGTCATTCGAGATGCTCTAATGAAGTGTTTTAGTATGGCCCCAAATGTATTTTAGGTTGGGTTTGAGTTTAAGGTACCATTGGAGATGGTCTAACACAAAAATAATGTTATTATTACAACAATTTACTATAAGTCTAGTCAAATTTCATGGAATTTCTCTTAGCAATTAACCCAATATATATTTACGATTATAATGAAGGATCTTGAATTTTTCTTAGCTATTAACCCAACGTATATTTACGATTACAATGAAGGATCTTGATGGAAGAATCCAGTCTTCAAAATCAACTATGTATGCTTATGACTTTGAAATCTATTCTCCAATCCTTCATTCCAAACAAATAATTATAATGATGTTACATGGCTACTACTGATTTTGCATTTGCTCCCATATCATTTAATTTAATCCGAATGGTACTAGGTCAGTCCTCTTTCTTTCTTTTCTTTGAAAGGGAATTTAATTGTCATAGGTGAAAGTGAGATCCATCCTCATGTTATATTATTCCTATCACTCGTATCCATAATTTCTACAACCGCAACCAGCAGTAACAACGAATTCAAAAACTGTTTCTATCATCGAAGAGAAATTACCCTCTATATTTGGCAAATTCCATTTAAGAAGACTAGATAAAAGATGAAGCCTAAACTCAAAAGTTGAGATGAGATTAAGAGAGCAAGTCAAGATTTATGAACAAGCAAAATCAAACACATGACATGGGTTATTTTCCATTTCACTCACTCCAGTATTTCTCCTCAGCAACTGCAGCAGTCTCCTTTTCCCCATCATCATCATCATCCAATCTCGTCTTGAATCTCCTCACATCCTCCACCGCCGCACTCCTGAACAGCCCCACATCCGCCGCCCCCGACACCATATGGTACCCTCGCCGCCGCAATTCTACCGCCGGATCGTGCGGCATCACGAAGCCCGAGAGATACGCGGCGCCGCCCTTGAGCACGGCCTTCTCAGCCCCGCGCAGCGCCTCCCTTACCTTCTTGTGGCCCGGGTCCCACAGGTAGCCCATGCTTGCGCTCAAATCCAAAGGCCCCATCTGCACGCAGTCGACGCCATCAACAGCCGCGATCTCGTCGATCTTCTTCACCCCTTCCTCCGACTCCACCTGGCACATCACCACGAGCTCCTCCTCGAAATTACTCAAGTACCCCTCGTCGATCCCGTAGTCCGACGCACGGACAATGGTGTGGGCCGACCCGCGGACGCCGTTGGGCGGGAATCGGCAGTACGACGCGGCCTTCCGGGCTGATTTCGGGCCGTCGATCATCGGGAACATGATGCCCTGCGGGCCCAGATCCAGGGCCTTCTTCGCCCACGCCGCCGATGACTCCGGGATGCGGAGCACCGCCGCGGTGTTGGTGGCGGCGAGGGCGTGGAGACAGGGGAGGGCGTCGGAGATTCCTCCGTGGCCGTGCTCCATGTCCACCACCGCGAAGTCGTAACCGGCGAGCCCCGCTATTTCGGCGAGTGTCGGGGAGAAGGTCAGGAGGAAGATCCCGTAGAGGGTCTCGCCGTTCTTGAGGCGGGATTTGAGCGATCGCGGTGAGGCGGCGGCGGTGGAGACGGTGATGGATTTGGTGGAGTGAGGAGGGGGGAGCGTCAGGTGTTTGCGGTTACTGGTTAGGGTTAGGGTTTGAGTTTGGTTTTGGGGATGAAACTTTGGGAAGGATATTGAAGGAATTTGGAAATTCGGGTTGGAATTAGCTACATAAAGGGATTTTCTGAGAGTGGAGTAAGAAGATGAAGAGAGAGAAGAAGACTCCATTGCTGAAAGCTGTGACGTTGTGAATTTGAGATGAAACTGAAAGGGGGATAAGTTTTAGCACAACAGATATTTTAACTAGCGATAAAGGCATTTTTTCATTTGGACTTTTGACCGTTGGGCACGTGCACAGCACAATCTCTAAATTTCAACAATTTACCAAATCCAAACTTATTTTGTAGTATATGTCAAAAATAATATACTCCCTCCCTCCCCAAAATAAGTTTCTCTTTGGGACGGCACGAATTTTAAAGAAAAGTGGTAAAGTATATTGATAGTGAAAAAAATATGTTATAATTAGTATTGAGAGTAGTGAAAAAGTGAAAAAAATTATTATAATTAGTATTGAGAGTGGTGAAAAAATGAAAAGTAAGAATAAATAAAGTATTATTAGTGGTGGGTAGTTGTCCAAAAATAGAAAGAAAGAAAGATGAACTTATTTGAGAGACGTCCCAAAAAGGAAAAAGATGAATTTATTTCAGGGACGGAGGGAGTATGTCACTTCCAGTAATTCTTCTCTAACTATTTACGCCAAAATCAAACCTATATAAATTTTTTAATTAATAATTATATAAAAATCAAACTTATATATTTCTTTCAAATTAATAATTTTTTTTAATAATAATAAATTAAAAAACTTGAGGTGAATGTATAATTTGAAAGAAATATATAGCTTTGATTTTTATATGAAATTATACATTCGCCTCAAATTTTTTAATTTATTATTATTATTATTATTATTATTATTATTATTATTATTATTATTATTATTATTGTTGTTGTTGTTGTTGTTGTTGTTGTTGTTGTTGTTGTTGTTGTTGTTGTTGTTATTATTAAAAAATAAGCAAAAAAATATAAAACTTTAAAATAAATTTCATTAAAATTGATAAAAATTACATAATTTAAAAAATAAAATACAACAAACAAACCAACCTACACATAAAATTCAAGACCCGAAATTAGTATATTCTTCCCACAAATGTTCAATTAACTCATTCTGAAGTTCGAGGTGAGCATCTCTATTCTTTATCGCTCTATACCGGAATAGAAATGTCACGCCCCAATTCTCGAAGGAAGACACGAATGTCGGGACATGACTAGGGGTTGGATTTAAGAAGCGGGAAAGAAAGGGGATAATAATAATAATAATAATAATAATAATAATAATAATAATAATAATAATAATAATAATAATTGTAAATATTTAATAATAATATAATAATATATATGTTCATCTCTTTTTGTTAATATTCTTAAAGAATATTACTCCCTCCGTCCACGAAATGAGTACTCATTTGTGCACGGCACGGGTTTTAAGAAATGTATGGAGTGTAGTGTGAATAGTTTAAGGGTCTCATTTTTTTAGAGTATTAATTAAAGGGTTGTGTGGGGTACACTTGCCAAAAAGGGAAATGAGTACTCATTTCGTGGACGGACGAAAAGGAAATATGGGTACTCATTTCGTGGACGGAGGGAGTAATGTATAGTAATCGTTGTTAGATAATTAAACTAGGTATTATAACATATTTAATATTCAAGTCGGAAAGCTTGGCTCAGCACGCTGGTGGTTTAGAACCAGTCTACAAATACGTACGGCTAAGCAGTCGGACATTAATTACAATTTTAATAAAGCGGTAAATGATGGGGTAACCAAGTCTAGCTCGCCAAAAGGAGTTGACCGACCAGCTCACTCATGAAATTGGCATAGCACAACATGATCATGAGGGCTTTGGTCAAACGTCCAAGAGGGGCCGACTACATGCACTCTCCATCGAGCGATAATTAAATTATTGCATAATAATAATATCATATATATAGCATTTTACATACTCAAAATATATGACATATTTTTTTTAGAGTGAATTTTTAAAATGGCCACTTTCATATTGTAAAGATAAAAAATGTCCACTAAAATAAAAAACATAAAAAATGTCCACTGTTACCAAAATACCCTTCACATTAAAAATTAAAAAAATGTCCACTTTACATCACCCCTTTAAAAAATCCCGCAATTCACAACCAGTGTGAATTCACAACCAAAATTTTTTTCGGTTGTGAATTCACACTGGTTGTGAATTGAGAATTCACAACCAGTCGAATTCACAACTAGAATTTTTTGTTTGTGAATTCACAACTAGTTGAATTCACAGCCAAAATTTAATTCACAACCAGTCGAATTCACAACCAAAATTTAATTCACAACTAGAATTTTTTGGTTGTGAATTCACAACCAAACGAATTCACAACCAAAATTTAATTCACAACCAGATTTATGTTGGTTGTGAATTCACAATCAGTCGAATTCACAACCTGAATTTAATTCACAACTAGAATTTATTTTGGTTGTGAATTTGAGTTTTCAAAGTTTGAATTCACAACTATAACTATAATTTATTTTGATTGTGAATTCGAGTTTTAGTTGTGAATTAATAGATCAGGTTGTGAATTTAAGAATATTAAGTTGTGAATTCATAGATGTGGTTGTGAATTCAAAAACATGTTGTGAATTCATAAATTTGGTTGTGAATTTAAGAACATTAAAAAAAATAATTATACAGCTGAATCAAATTATAGTACAACACCAAAATACAACAACTCAATCTACCATCAAAATACATCAATTCCTCTAAATCAACAATCAAAATACAACAAAATATTATCCGAATCAATTCAATCTACAATCAAAATACAACAATTCCTTCGAATCCACAATCTCAGCATTCAACCTCCCAATCAACAATCTCAACAGATCTTAAATCATTCACATATGTCTCAAATTCTACTCTGCCCTTACACTATTACTCATCCAAACCAAAGCACAACATCTCAAGAACAGATCCAATCATCCCAACAAATCAAGTCGAGGCCAGATAACCTTGAAAGAAAGACAACAAAACCGAAGCAAGTGAATTCATATCCAATTCAAATCAAGGCTAAACACGAACTTGGACGAATCTAACTGGATTTCATTAACTTACCTCTGGATCGGGTGGAGAGGATCTAGAGCAGTTGTAGGTGCTGGAGGTTGAGAGAGCAGAGGGAGGCCAGGACGCGGCGGCGCTGCCGTTGCCGTTCGGCCATAGACGGAGAGAGATAAGAGTAGGGGTGAGGGCGATTGGATTTGGGGGAGCTAGGGCTCAGGCGCTGGAGCTCGAGCAGAGAGGGAGAATTGTTGAGAGCGGCGGCTGTAGCAGGAGCTGTGGTCGCCGGAAGAGATGAGAAAGAGGGAGAACGACGGCAGTCAACGACGACTTCGCTGGAGGAGCTGCCTCGCCAGGAATTTCAGGCGGCGCTCGATCGATTGGCGCGGCGGTAGCGCGAGCAGCGGCAGGCTCGCTCGCGGAGGTGTGGCTCAATTCTGACACCAGAAGCCCTAGAACGGAGGTAGCTCAAGCAGCGGCAGGCTCGCTCGCGCCGAGGCCTGGGCGGCGGCGCTTCTCGGCGGGGGTTGAAGTAGAAGATGGCAGAGGCGACGAGGCCGGGGGCAGCGGCGCTTCGCGGCGGGGGGCGAACCAGGAGATGGCGGAGGCGACGAGGCAGAGGCGGCGATCTGAGATCGAAGGGAGGGAGGGAGGGAGAGAGAGAGAGAAGGGGGAAGGGCCGTGAGGGAGAAGAGAGAGAAAGAGAGTGGAGAGAGAGAGCATATATTTAAAGGAGGGTATTTTTGTCTTTTCAATCAAAAAGTGGACAGTTTTTATCATTTTTATCTTAGTGGACAATTTTTATCTTTACAATATGAAAGTGGATAGTTTTATATATTAACTCTTTTTTTTAATATAATAGCTAGCTATTTCAATATATTGCAGCCAACCCGCCACAGCTGCTTCCGTCTCCACCATCTTACTAACCTGAAAAGATTGAAAAGATTTGTGGGCTGAGTACTAGTGTACCCAGTGGGTCGTGCATTTTTTGAAATAATCATTTTCATATGATAGTCCATGCACAGACGTGAATTATAGAAGATTTTAAAATAAAACATTTAACTTCTATAATCACAAAACATTTTCATTCATTGCGCGCGCCATACCGTAGCACCACTGTTACCCTTATGATTTCATTCGTAGTCCCTGGGCGACCCCTGGAAAGTAATCATTCATTCATTCATTCATTCATCATTAACTAGATGGGACCCCGGGACGGAACCCATGTCAGCTACAACATCTAGCCGGATTAAGGGCGAACCCAAAATCCTCATTTCGTCTATAAGGCTCATGGGGATCAATCCACTACCTTAAGATCGTGCGCACAACTTTTAATAGGCGTGTTAGACCCATTAAAAGCCACAATTGTTAACATAAGAGCATTAAACAGTGGGAGAACGTGAAAACATTTTATGGACATACCACATTTCATCTAATAATATGAGAGCTTAATAACTCAAACATACTTTGGAAAATATAACCCACCTTTTATCTAGTATTGGTCGACACCTCTTGTCTTTTAATATTTCTGCTTCATGATTTGTGGGTTATTGCAACCATCCGACCACATATTTATATAGGTGATTTATAGCTATGCTGAGTCATTTATAGACGTATCCATAGGTTAGTAGGTTTGATTAGTATGTTTCTTAAATTCCTACACTTGTTTCGTAGCTTCGTAGGTTTGATTAGTCACTTTATCAATTTCTTACACTTGTTCCTACTTAATATATATATATATATATATATATATATATATATATGCTTTGCATGATTTTAACATAGGCTACGTAATAGTATTTTGTCCATGCATATATATATATATATATACATATATATATATATATATATATATATTTAACTCTTATATTTTCAATAACTAGTATACACTTTTGGTTTATATATATATATATATATATGATAGCTAATCATTTAACTTAATTACAAAGCTATATGGTACTATTATATATAATGTAAATATTTATTAACTAAAAGCTATTTAGTACCGCTATAGTATAGCTATATATACGTATATAATATATATATATACGCTATATATTATATATTTATAAGCAATTTTTAAAAGAATATATTATTATATATCTATTATATATAAGTTTATTTATTTCACAAATTCTAAATAAAATCCTCTAGGTAAAATATATGTTTAAATTTAGGATAAATAAATAAATAAATAATATGAGAATATAATGCAGTTGAGCTAATGATGTGGAAATGCTTAAAGAAATGTAAATGCAAATTTTAAATATAATAAATGAGTAACAACACATTTATTCTAAAATCTAATTTATTCTAGGCTTAAATAAATCCTAGATTTTTCAAATCTCACCAAATATCCTAGAGAATAATCTAATATTATCTTATGAAAAAAATCGGGGTGTTACATCCCTCCCTCCTTATAAAAATTTCGTCCTCGAAATTTGCGTACCTTGGTTACTCAACTCGGGGACCGGGCTCGTTGTTGTTTATTTTAACTCTTTTCTATTGGTGCAATCTTTAACCATATGTCCTGATTTTTCACATTTAAAGCAAACATTTGTCCCCATCCGATATTCTCCTAAGTGAGGTTTGTGACATTGGGGACACACAGGTTTTTGTCCCTGAAATCCCCACTGTTGAGGGTATTGTTGGTTTTGCTGCTGCGGTTGTCGTAGTTGTTGCTGAAACTGCGGTTGTTGTTGTTGTGATTGTTGTGGTGATGGTTCTCTAAACAAATTTCTTTTTGAATTTCCTTCCTCGAACGATTCGACTTCCCATTTTCTCTTTTCCCTATTTCCATCAAATTGTTGTATAGGTTTCTTCTCTCTTTCTTTTGGTAATAATGACTCAATGTTCAAATCCCTTGGTAGTGATTGGGCATAGGTTAGTGTTCCTTGACTAACCAATGATATTGCAATATCAGGATCCAGCCCTTTTCTGAATTTGTCCGCCTTCTTTTCATCAGTATCCACCAGTTGTGGATAATATCTTGACAATCGATTAAATTCACGATCATATTCTGTTACCGTATTCTTTCCCTGCTTTAAATTCCAAAACTCATTTTGTCTCTTTTGCCTATAGCATTCAGGAATAAACTTTTCAAATAGCTTTTCCTTGAAGCTTTCCCAAGTCAAAGTGTCCTTCTGTGCCCGAGTCATAGTCCTTTCGACTGATTCCCACCAGAAGTCAGCCTCATTGATCATTTGGTATTTTGCACAAATTACCTTCTCTTTATCGTCACACCTTATATAGGCAAAGATTCTTTCTATCGTTCTAACCCATTTTTCGGCGTCTACAGGATCACCTAGGCCATCAAAATTTGGAGGGTGTTGTTTCCTGAACATATTTTCGGTATCTCGAATTGGGATATGATTAACTAGTTCCTCATTCTCAGGGTTTCCGTTGTTTCTACCTCGGGTTCTAGTTGCCATCTGTCATAAAAGATATCCTTAATAAGTCTCTCTATCAGCTAACATAACTACGTCCAATGCAACATTTGGATCATTTCATTATATCATTTTCTTATCACTTTCTTTTGTCATAAAAGTAATCTCATATTTTCCAACCATTATGCATAGAAGAAATCATCCATAATATCGAAGCATATCTTTAATGCATAACAATATATGCATAATCCATTTCTTGTGAGAAACTCATATGAGAAATTCAAATAAAATATTCAATCAAATATTTCCCGAATAATCATTTCTGCGCGCATTTACGAATATGCAATCTGAATAAAACTTTTAATTCATGTTTCTTATATAAATAACATACCTTGGTGGAGAGATAGCTAGCTGGGGGTTGCTGCATTAGCATAATTAATCAAATATACCATAATTTATTCATTTATTGATTAATTCAAAGTCAAGAATATTACTTTGATACTAATCGGGTACCAAACTGGGAGCGCGGATCCGACGGGATCCTGCTCTGATACCACTCTGTCACGCCCCAATTCCCGAAGGAAGGCACGAATGTCGGGACATGACTAGGGGTTGAATTTAAGAAGCGGGAAAGAAAGGGGATAATAATAATAATAATAATAATAATAATAATAATAATAATAATTGTAAATATTTAATAATAATATAATAATATATATGTTCATCTCTTTTTGTTAATATTCTTAAAGAATATTAATGTATAGTAATCGTTGTTAGATAATTAAACTAAGTATTATAACATATTTAATATTCAAGTCAGAAAGCTTGGCTCAGCATGCTGGTGGTTTAGAACCAGTCTACAAATACGTGCGGCTAAGCAGTCGGACATTAATTACAATTTTAATAAAGCGGTAAATGATGGGGTAACCGAGTCTAGCTCGCCAAAAGGAGTTGACCGACCAGCTCACTCATGAAATTGGCATAGCACAACATGATCATGAGGGCTTTGGTCAAGCGTCCAAGAGGGGCCGACTACATGCACTCTCCATCGAGCGATAATTAAATTATTGCATAATAATAATATCATATATATAGCATTTTACATACTCAAAATATATGACATATTTTTTTAATATAATAGCTAGCTATTTCAACATATTGCAGCCAACCCGCCACAACTGCTTCCGTCTCCACCATCTTACTAACCTGAAAAGATTGAAAAGATTTGTGGGCTGAGTACTAGTGTATCCAGTGGGTCGTGCATTTTTTGAAATAATCATTTTCATATGATAGTCCATGCACATACGTGAATCATAGAAGATTTTAAAATAAAACATTTAACTTCTATAATCACAAAACATTTTCATTCATTGCGCGCGCCATACCGTAGCACCACTGTTACCCTTATGATTTCATTCGTAGTCCCTGGGTGACCCCTGGAAAGTAATCATTCATTCATTCATCATTAACTAGATGGGAACCCGGGACGGAACCCATGTCAGCTACACCATCTAGCCGGATTAAGGGCGAACCCAAAATCCTCATTTCGTCTATAAGGCTCATGGGGATCAATCCACTACCTTAAGACCGTGTGCACAACTTTTAATAGGCGTGTTAGACCCATTAAAAGCCACAATTGTTAACATAAGATCATTAAACAATGGGAGAACGTGAAAACATTTTATGGACATACCACATTTCATCTAATAATATGAGAGCTTAATAACTCAAGCATACTTTGGAAAATATAACCCACCTTTTATCTAGTATTGGTCGACACCTCTTGTCTTTTAATATTTCTGCTTTATGATTTGTGGGTTATTGCAACCATCCGACCACATATTTATATAGGTGATTTATAGCTATGCTGAGTCATTTATAGACGTATCCATAGGTTAGTAGGTTTGATTAGTATGTTTCTTAAATTCCTACACTTGTTTCGTAGCTTCGTAGGTTTGATTAGTTACTTTATCAATTTCTTACACTTGTTCCTACTTAATATAATATATATATATATATATAGGAGAAAGCTCTATGGAAACACAAAGTTAGATGGAGAAAGGAGACGCAATCTGGTTCGTTAGATCAATCTTGATCAAAGGCTGAGATTAAAAGTCAATATAATTAAAATTGGTAAGATTCATATATCCCTTAATTTACTCCCTTCTCTCTCCTCTCTCCTCTCTCTATCTCCCGTCACCCCTCACCTCTCTTCTCTCTCTCTCTCGTCCCCTCTCTACTCTCGTCCTCTCTCTCCTCTCTCTTTCTCTCTCTCTCATTTTCCCTATCACCGTGAACCCCAAACCCGCGCCGCCGCCTTTTCCACTATCTCTTCTTCTTCCTCTCTGCCGCCCCCTCTCACCGTGAACGCCCCAACCCGCGCGGCCTAGGGTTCGAATCCCTCAGCGCGGCGCCGCCTCGACCGCCGCCTTCCTCCGTCATCTCTTTGTTATCCACACCACCACCGCCGCCTTCGACCGCCGCCTCCCTTCGTCCTCTCTCTGTTCAGAGCCACCACCGCCCAAGTTCAGCCACCGCCGCCCAAGTTCAGCCCCCAAGTTCAGAGCCACCGCCGCCTTCGAACCCCCTCAAGTTCAGCCACCGCCGCCTTCGAACGCCCTCAAATTCAGCCACCACCGCCGCCTTCGAATGCCCCAAGTTCAGCCACCACCGCCGCCTTTTGAACTCCGGCCGCCGCCCCCTTCTCCGTGCATTGAACATTCATCGGAGAAGAGGAAGGGGGCGACAGATTTTGTAAATAATTTTATTGAACTTATACGTATAATTCTGTGAACTTTTGAATTTGTGGTATTGAACTTATGAACTTGTGTTGAACTTGTCTTGAATGGTGTTGAAGTTTTCTGGTGTTTAATGGGGGAAAATCGTGAGAGAGAAAGAGGTAGATGGGAGAGTAGGATTGAACTTGCAGATATAGTTTTATGAACTTGCAAATACAGTTTTACGAACATTCAGATATAGTTTCATGAACTTAATTATGTATTTTGATTTTAAGAGAGAGAGAGTAGAGAGGGGACGAGAGAGAGAGAGGAGAGAGGTGAGGCGTGACGGGAGATAGAGAGAGGAGAGAGGAGATAGAAGGGAGTAAATTAAGGGATATTATGAATCTTACCAATTTTAATTATATTAACTTCTAATCTCAACCTTTGATCAAGATTGATCTGACGAATCAGATTGCGTCTCCATTCTCCATCTAATATTGTGTCTCCATAGAATTTGACCCTATATATATATATATATACTTTGCATGATTTTAACATAGGCTACATAATAGTATTTTTTCCATGCATTTACATATATATATATATATATATATATATATATATATATTTAACTCTTATATTTTCAATAACTAGTATACACTTTTGGATTATATATATATATATATATATATATATATATATATATATATATATATATAATAGCTAATCATTTAGAGTGGATTTTGAAAATAGCCACTTTTATATAGTAAAAATAAATTTTACCCACTAATATAAAAATTTAAAAAAATACCCACATTTACCATTTTACCCTTGCATATAAAATTTTAACAAATACCCACCAATTCACAACCAAAATTTAATTTGGTTGTGAATTCAAGCTTCAAAACTCGAATTCACAACTGAATAACAAGTATTGGTTGTGAATTCAAGTTTTAAAGTTTGAATTCACAACTATAAATAGTGTTAGTTGTGAATTCGCGTAAATTCACAACCAACACTATTTCTAGTTATGAATTCACAACCAACAAAACTTGAATTCACAATCAACACTATTTCAAGTTGTGCATTCACAACCAATACTATTTCTAATTGTGAATTCACAACCAATGCTAATAATTTAGTTGTGAATTCATAAATTTGGTTGTGAATTCAAGAACATTTGTACAAAATTGGGTGATTTTCATCAATTTCTTCATTATTTGTAATTTTTTTTTTATTAAAATCAAATTGAATTCAGGATTCTGGAGTCCAAGTCTGTCAAATTTCACCAATTTCCTGCAAAGGTTACCAAACTAATTCATCTGAGGTACCTCACACTCTCCATTGATAACCTCACAATTCTTCCGGAACAAACCTACCAGCTATGGAACCTACAAACTCTTATAGTGGAGACCAAGAAGCGTTCCATTACAATGAAAGCAAATGTGTGGCGGATGATTCGGCTGAGGCACTTCTAGACTAAAGCGGCTATAGTCCTCGACAACAACTAGGAGGGCGAGGCAGGGCAGAACCTCCAAAAAGCACATACTAAATCGATCCAAAACCCAAAAAAAGAAGGAAAAAGAAACATGCAAGAAATGACTACTGGATTTCATTTTTTCCCAACGGAAGAATAACTCATCTCCTTCTATCTTCACAACAAACTGATACTACGTCGCCGCCATCGCCGAAGACGTGAGATCCGCCGCCTGCATATTCGGCCTGCCCCTGTCCAGACCTCGAAGATCAAACCACAGAATTCAATTGAATGTAATTTTTCCTCTGCCTCGCACTCGCCGCCGTCGTGGCCTCCGTCAAATACCGCCCGGCGTCGGGGCACAGATACCCCTGCCAATACGACGATGAATTCGACGCCTCGAAGTTCAGATCCGCCGCCCAGCGCAGATCTGTGGCGATGCTTCCTAGTACGAAAGAGGAGTGAGAGATAAGAGAAAGAGAGAGGAGAGAAAGAGAGAGAGAGAAATCGGCGCCGGCTGAGATCTGACGGCGGATGCGCCGCTGCCGGTGGCCGTGGGAGCGTGCGGGAGAGAGAGAGAGAGGAGAGCGTGCAGAGAGAGAAGAGGGAGAGAAAAAAAATGAGAGAATGAGAGGATAGCTAGGGTTTGCCCATTTATATAGAAGGGCAATTTAGTCCTTTAACACAAAAAGTGGGTATTTTTTTATGTTTTTATTTGAGTGGGTAAAATTTATTTTTATTATATAAAAGTGGGTACTCTTATATATTAACACAATCATTTAACTTAATTACAAATCTATATGGTACTATTATATATAATGTAATTATTTATTAACTAAAAGCTATTTAGTACAGCTATAGTATAGCTATATATACGTGTATAATATATATATATATATATATATATATATATATATATATATAATTAGCTTAAGATATATATATATATATATCTATACGCTATATATTATATATTTATAAGCAATTTTTAAAAGAATATATTATTATATATCTATTATATATAAGTATATTTATTTCACAAATTCTAAATAAAATCCTTTAGGTAAAATATATGTTTAAATTTAGGAAAAATAAATAAATAAATAATATGAGAATATAATGCAGTTGAGCTAATGATGTGGAAATGCTTAAAGAAATGTAAATGCAAATTTTAAATATAATAAATGAGTAACAACACATTTATTCTAAAATCTAATTTATTCTAGGCTTAAATAAATCCTAAATTTTTCAAATCTCACCAAATATCCTAGAGAATAATCTAATATTATCTTATGAAAAAATCGGGGTGTTACAAGAAACTCTTGAAATCGAGTCTTTTCATTTGTGACCATCTTAAACTCCGGTAGTGGTGCCTCTCTAGCAACTTGAATTGGAGTAGTAAGGTCACGTTCATCTTCAATTATCATATTAGGCAATATTATACAAGTGATCATTATAGCATGTAATACTTCTTTATCCCAATAACGCATTGATCCAGCTACAATTGCAAAACGTGCTTGGAGAACTCCAAATGCACCTTCTACGTCTTTTCTGCATGCTTCTTGTTTCATTGCAAAATATTTCAATTTTTTAGTACGAGGCTCTTTAATTGTTTTCATAAGGGTAGCCCATTTAGGATATATACCGTCAGCTAAGTAATAACCCATATTATATATTTTTTTCCTCTAATAACATAATTAGCTGGAGGGGCAATACTTTGAGTGAGATTATTGAAAAGATGTGATGAATCCAACACGTTTATATCGTTGTTGGTGCCCGATAAACCAAAATAAACATCTCATATCCAAAGATCATAATCTGCTACCGCTTCGAGAATAATCGTTGGACTTCCACTATGGCCTGCAAATCGTCCGACCCATGCGGTCGGATAATTTTTTCACTTCCAATGCATACAATCTAGACTATCTAACATTCCTGGAAATCCTCGTTTTTTACCAATATAGAGAAGTTTAGAAATATCATTAGAAGTTGGTGTCCTTAAATATTCAGTTGAAAAAATCTCAATTATTGCACTACAAAATCTTTTGAGACTTTTAATAGAACTGCTCTCACTGATTTTCACATACTCATCAGTAGCATCTGCTGGACAACCATATGCCAATATACGAAAAGGGGCAGTTACCTTTTGAAGGGGTGACAATCCAAGCTTTCCAGTTGTATCTCGCGTTTGCACGAAGTAGCGATCATGTGCCTTAACCGCATCAACAATGCGAAGAAACAATGAACGAGACATTCGCAATCTCATTCGAAACATGGCTTCATTGTATAATGGATTATCTGCAAAATAATCATAGTACAATCTAGCATGAGTAGCCACCCGATCACGATTGATCACAATATGATCGGGAATTGAACCGCCATGTGTTATTTGGTGATTTTGTTGCTCAAGAAGGTTTTGAATCATCGTGTTTTTATTAGCGATTCTAAGAAGTATATTTTGTTGTTGCTGAAAGAGATGGTTTGTTATCTGTATATTTTCGAAACACCATAAAGAAAGTTTGGATTCATTTTGAGGGGTAGAGAAAATGAGCAGAAGACAAGTAGAAGTGTTGGTGTGGAGAAAGCATATGATCATATCTTTTAATTATAATGGTCTGAAGAAAGCACAAATCCATGTGATTTCAATCTCAACCATTAATCTAAAAGTACAAATCGATCACAACCGTTCACCTAAAAGCAAAAAAGCAGAAAAGTACATTCCATGAGATTTTAATCTCAATCGTTCATCTAAAAGTACAAATTGATCTCAACCGTTCATCTAAAAGCAAACAAGCAGAAAAGTGCAATCCATGAGATTTTAATCTCAACCGTTCATCCAAAAGTACAAATCGATCTCAACCATTCATCTAAAAGCACAAAAAGCATTTTTGTGTGCATAAATACAGTAATGGTCTTGTGGTATAGCTAACAAATTCACATCACTCTTTTTTAAGTCAAATACTCATTCTCTCTTCTTCTTCTTCTTCTTCTTCTTCTTCTTCTTCTTCTTCTTCTTCTTCTCTTTTCTATACAAAATGTCTACTTGTGGTGCTAGCTATAGTAACGTCAAAGATATCCTATTATCTCAAGTTTGTATGCAAATTTCACAAAACCCAGTCATTAGGGTACAAGAATCATCAAAAAATTCAAGGGCTACAAAGAAGAAAAAAAGCAAAGTTGGGAATATCGTACAGTAAGATCGTTGCAAACTCATATTCAAAGTATCTTGAAAGCAATTAAGAAATTGCATGGTTGCATAAGTGCAATTGAAAGTAGGCATCAAAGCAGTGCCTCAAATGCTAATATAGTGAGTATCAAGCTCGTGTTCAAGTGATTTTATTGCAATAATTACGATTTTTACATGAGGTTAATTTATTATAACTACTTGCAGATGCAACAAGCTGAAGAGTTGCTCAAAGAAAATCAAAACTACAAGTTTGGTTGGAAATTCAACCATGTATGGCACATTCTTAAAGATTTAGAAAATTTTCAAGATGGTACTCAAAGCTCCAGACAACATCCACGTGGAAATCCTTCTTCTGAATCTGAAACTCGAACTCCTAATTCGTTAGACTTATGGTAGTTCTTCATCATCAAGACCCATCGGAGTAAAGAAAGCAAAAATGAAGAAAAAGCAGTTCGAAGATACGACATCTTTAATTGCCGCAATGCAAAAACATAATGAGCAACTTGCAGAGGATATGAAGACAACAAATGCACGAATGAAATGTCATTTGGCCATTCAAGCTAAAAGTTACGCACTTAAGGAAATGAAGGAAGAAAATAAAATTCTATATATGGACTTGAGCTCCATTCAAGATCCACATGTTCGTGCATTTACTGAAGTTGAAAGAAGACACATTTTACAGAAAAGAGCCCAACAACAAGGTCAAACAAATCCTTTTGAAGCTGGAACATATTCTTCATATTTCAATAATATTGGAGGATCTGGTTCCGGTCTACCAGATTATTAGATTAGAATTATTAGATTAATTTTGTATTTCTCATGTAGTTTAAATATTTGTGTTTGCTTGATTTTCAAATCATGTTATTTTTATGTCATGTGGTATTTATATTATTAATATTGTTTTAAATATTCTTGTATTACTTTTTAATATGTCATGTAATTAAATACCTAAATCAACAAAATTAACAAAACAATTAAACTAAATGAAGACAGACTGAAATTACCCAACTAAAAAAATTAAATACAAAACTAAAAAGTCCAAATTAAATCGAGCTCAACTTAATGCACTAATTTCTAAAAAATTGAACATAATTTAAATAGAGTCCAATTTATAATTAATACTCCCTAGCCATTTGTGTTCTTCGAGCCATTTGTGGACTCCAATTCCATTTTTGGACTCCAGTTCCATTTATTAAATAAAGTCTACAGCCCAATTTACAATAAATAGCCCCAATTAAGTCCAAAACAAAGGGAGTCGTAATTACTTCTTCTTCAACCAGTCGTCTTCAACCAGCCGCTGCACATTTCTTCATTTTCATTAAGTCGACGCAGCTCTTCTTCAACGAGATGCATTCCGCTCTTCTTCAACAAGCCTCCGTTTTCTCAATATTCACCCAGAAGAGGGGTTAGGTTGCAATTTCTAAAACTCAATAAAGTGATTTGGTGTGATGAATATATATTGTAACACCAAATTTGGTGTTATACGTATTATTCAAAATGTGGCCCCAAACTTATTTTGGATTTGAGTTTGGAGCACCACTGAATTGAATTTAGTACTGCAAAATAGGATTTACAGTACCACTGCAGATGGTCTAATTCCTCATAATATTCAAGGTAACAAGCAAAAATAATACTCCCTCCGTCCACGACATTGTTTCCATTTTTACTATTTTTATTTGTTCACAATATCATTTCCACTTTTATTTATGGTAGTAGAGTTCACAAACTTCCACTCACAATAATAATGAGACCCAAACTCCAATCACAATAATCCTCACTATTATTAACTACGCCAATTCTTGGGTGCGACCGTCGCACAGGTGTGCGACGGGTCGACCCGGCTCCAAACCCGCCATCCTGACCCGGAACCCTGACCCGCGTGAGTTTGACCCATACTCCTAATTATTACATTTATTTATAATAATTGTTACTTTTAATAAACATAATATATACATTTGTTCATATAAATGTATATTGATATGTATAATGTTTTATATTGAATGAAGGTAAATATTTATATTAATATAAGTATACATTTGTGCGACCAAATGTATATCTTATGCTTATTAAAAGTAAATACTCCTATTAGGGTTTAGTGTTCAGTCTTAGGGTTTAGTTTACAAGGTTTAGGGTTTAGTGTTCAGGCTTAGGGTTTAGTTTACAGGGTTTAGGGTTTAGTTTATAGAATTTAGGGTTTAGAAAATATAATACTTTATATTAAATGAAGGTAAATACCTATATTTATATAAGTATACATTTGTACGAACAAATGTATATTTCATGCTTATTAAAAGTAATAATTATGATAAACAAATGTAATAATTTAGGATTCAGGATTTTGGATTTGGGCAAGGGTCGGGTCGGGCGCGGGTCGGGGCGGACCCGTCGCACTCCAGTGCGACCGCCGCATGCAAGACCGACCCTATTAACTATTATCCTTCACTTTCATAAAACTCGCACCTTGCACAAAGTGAAAACGATATTGGTGACGGAGTGAGTAGTATTTTCACTAAATTTTGCTCATATTTTGAGCAAATCTCATAATTTACAATAAGATTTAGGTGGTGTTTAGCCAAACTTATTTTATAGAGCTTATAAGTTTCAATAGCTTATAAGATATTTTAAAATTTTAAAAGATATAATTTCTCAATAGTTTATAACTTGTCAAAATGTTGGATATCTGAAATTATAAGATAGAGAGATTGTTTTTAGCTAAAAAAAATTTTTATTAAAGAGAAAAAAATGAACTTGAAATTGTATATGATGAAAATAACAAATTGTAGTTCAATAATATTTATAAAATAGTTATTACATACTACGTACGTCCATGAAAAAACTTCTTAGGAGGGAGTGACATGATTTTTACGAAAATGTGTTGTTGAGTATTGAGAGTGAACAAAAAATTATTGAATTATTGAGAGTGGTGAAAATGTGTTATAATTAGTATTGATAGTGATGAAAAAGTGAAAAGTAGTGAAGGTAAATGGAGTATTATAAGTAGTGGTGTCACAGCCTGCTATTCCTTATGGTGGTTTAGCCGCAGTTATGACTTGGGATGTGAATTAAGAAGCGGCGAAAGAAAGGGCATTTACTTAACATAAAAGTACTTTGAGAAAACATGACATTAAAAGAAAGTACTAGAATCATATTTGATCATTCAAATACTTACAAAACATTCACATAAGCGCTGGCGCGGGCGCAGCAGCAGCCTGGCGCGGCAGCTCCGGCGTCCAGCAGCAGCAGCACAGCATCAGCAGCCTCGGCGCGCACAGCACGTCGGCAGCGGGCGGACGACCGCACAGTGCAGCACTGGGCGCGCAGGCACGCGCGCGCACGCCGCCCCAGCACGCCCGGTCCTCACACCCCAGCCCGACTCCAGCAGACACGCAGCCTCGGCAGCACCAGCATCGAGAGCGACAGCGGCCGCGCGGCAGCCTGACCAGGCGCGCAAGCGCTCGTGCGCACGCTGCCCCTCGGCGCCCGCAGCCTCGCTCGCTCCAGCCCGGCAGCAGACCTTCCCGGCAGTGTGTGCGCGCGCCGTGGCGCACGGGGCTTGCGCAGCGCGCAGCCCTCCGTGCCCTCGGCGCCCGCCGCCTACCGTCTCTTTTTCCAATCTTCGTTCATCCGATGTTGATTCGTCGTCGTCTTCGTCTCGTTTTACAATTTTTACAGATTACAATAGAAAAACAAATACAATTTGAAATCCTAATCTAACCACGGATTTTCTCGTGGTGAAAAACGATTATAACGTCAAAACGACGTACCCCATGAATCAACAGACCACAAAGAACAGCAGCAGATAAAAACAATGCATATTATTAATCGTACATAAATTAATAATAGAGCCAAGAAATGAATCCTGGGCTCTGATACCAATTGAAGGAATATTAAATTGAATTAATACTCTACTGCCCGATGATCGTTTCTTGGATTATTATTAATTTATCATACAACGATTAATCTTAACATGCTCCTATGAATTTAATTGTTGCACGTTGGTGTTAGAAAACTTACTTGTGAAGCGTATGCAAAGACTGTCGATGATCGAATCGAATGACTCCAGTTCTGATCTTCTGAACTGTATCCCGCTTAACTTTCACCGTTGGATGGACAACGAACTGTGAAAGTCCCAATGCAGAAAGTTGCTATTTCACGTGGGTGGCGCCCCTTTCTGCTCTCTCAAACCCTAATTAATTAGTGTGTATTTTTCCTGAGAGCAGACACTTGTATTTAAATAATTAAACACGTACGAGGCGCCAGTTTCTCTGTGATGGGCGACTTCTGCTCCTTCTAGGGCTAGGAGACTTTGGGCCAGTCCAGGGACCAAATACAAGGAATAAATATGGATTCTCCATGGTCAGCCCATACCATAATTAATTTATAAATATTAGTTCATTCCACTAGAGAACCAATATTGACTTACCCCTTTATTGTCGATGATGAGTCGGGGCTTGTATTTAGACTTATTAAATCTCCGTATTTAAAATATTCGACATCCATTAATTAATTAGAGCTTTGACAACTTAAATTAATTAATCTCTTTGTAATCCTTAAGCAGTACCACTCAAACCTTATTATTGCGCCTGAACTTAATCAACCTGCAGGGTTTAGCGCAATAAACTTTATTGAGCTCCTTAAGGGGATGTCATTAACCTATACCGGATACGGGTACTAATACAGATAACCAAATATCATATATTGACCGCTATCACCCAAGATACAGAGTACTCAAGTTAATATTTAACTATCACCCATAGTAAGTCAAAGTAATATATGAGCCAACATATATATTTGAAATCTTATTAGTATTAAGATTATATTAAGTCACCGAGATCTTTGATTCTTCAATTTAGTCAGATAGAAGAATACATCTCACTGTGGTCCTATTAATACGTTATGACGTACCAGTATAGACAAGTAATCAAGATAAACTACTTCCATCTATACCGCAGCCTAAACCAATGACTCGTCCTAAAGTCATCTCGGCTGTGATCATTTTTATATCTCTTAAGGTTATTCCAATTATATGATCTTCTGTGATCTACAACACACCATATAATCTGCTTATAAAGAGATAAGGGACATACATGTGCAATCATGAACACAATCAGATAGGAGATTAAATAGTGGTAACAGGAAACATTGTATACAAGCATAAAACGTTCTTGCTTTACAGTATACAAATCCAACATTAAGAAGCGGCGAAAAAAGGGCATTTACTTAACATAAAAGTATTTTGAGAAAACATGACATTAAAAGAAAGTACTAGAATCATATTTGATCATTCAAATACTTACAAAACATTCACATAAAGGTGACCTAATCAAGGGGAATTACCCAAAAATGAATACATTGACTTCATAACGTAGGGTTAGCATAATCAAAGTATTTCGCAGCGGAAAATGTGTGAGATATACATATGAAGATGTATACTCAAGGTTACATTACTTGAAACGACAAAGGAATACCCGCTCAACACCATTCCATTCCATCACCTGTTCAACCTGCACATTTAGAAATATATGCAGGGCTGAGTATAAAAATACTTAGTGGGCACATGCCGAAAATACATTCATGCAAAACATACACATATATACATTGTACTGCCAAACAGTAACACACAGAGATTTTCTTGAAAGACATGTGCTTACTAAAACATTTCTTTCATTTTTAAGAAAAGAAAAATGATTTTTTTTAAGAGCATGAACCCTAATTTTCAAAAATTTTAAAGAATTAAAAGGGTGGTGTTTTTCTTGCTTGATCTATCCATATACACTCATATCTTACACAAATATAACTAGATCTAATAAATTAGAACACTTGCTCAAAGATTTAGAGAGAAAATAAAAAATTTTCACTCTAGACTTCAAGCTTTAATCTCCACCAATGTTAGTCTTTGAGGCATGGAGATGAGTTTTGATTTGATTTTAGGTGGAAATCTAAGTATAGAGTTGATCTTAGAAGCTTTGAAGGTCTCAACAATGGAGGTTCATGGAAGAGAAAAGAGAGAGAGATGAGAGAGAGAGAGGAGAGGGGCGTGAGGTATGAGAGGAGAGAGAGAGAATTTTGGTTTTGCTTAATCCTAAAGCTTGCTCCCTAAGACACTTGTGTAATTAATGCTCATTAATGCACATTTAATGTCCACTTGGCCATTTGCTAAGCAAATATCTCTCATTTGATAATATAAAAATGTTTGTGAGTGTAGGATTGTGTAGTAAAATTAAATCATGTAATAACACTCACTAATTAAATCAAAACTAAGCACTAAGCTTCTTTCAACAACAAAAAAAACTAAACACTAAACACTCATGTGGCCAAATTAATAATAACACTTAGGCAATCAAAAATTAAATCCGTACTTGTAACGCCCCAATTTTCATAAACTTTTCAAACTAAAATCATGAAGAACTCATAGTTAAAAATAAAATTCCTTGACTATCACAATTTAAACTAATTTAAAATCAACTTGCTAAAACTAAAGTAGTAACATAAAATAAGAACAATAAACTAAAACTTAACAAGTTCAACTTAAATTTTCTATGCAAAATCTTTATCTCTAGTCATTCTCGACTTCTATGGCCACCTCGACTCCAGAACTGCAAAACTGAAAAGATAAGGGATGAGCATATTGAAAATATACTCAGTGAGGAACCATGCGCATATTCTCATACGCTTGAACATGCAAATAAAACACATTGTCATACACATATACTGATAATCTGATGGGCGAACTGAAAGCCCTTAAACATGTATCAACATGGTTGAACATGTATTTCAACATGACTGATTTTCTGAACATGTATTTCAACATGTCTGATATTCTGAACATGTATTTCTACATGGCTGAACATGTATTTCTACATGGCTGAGCAAGTATAATCAAACATGAACTAAGAGCATATAAAAACATACATGAATATAACCACAAGCATATAATCCCTCACCTTAACCTTATTTTTTAAATTTTTTTTGACGAAACCAAAATGCAAAATGGAGTGAAAGAATATAAACTAAAATTTGTTGCCGCACAAATTTATTCACCGATTAACAACTTGACTAAAAACATATTTAACTCTATCTTAATCAATAACTTAATTCAATAGCTCTTACCTACGAATTGAAACAAGAACGGAAAAATTAGAAAAGAAAACAAAATAATAAACTTGACATAAAGATTTGAGAAATGCAGTAAACTTCTTTTCATAAACCAAAGTTATACAAATCTAAATTGACTTTTCATGAAAGACTCTTTGCAAAATAAATAACTAAATATATATAAATAAATAAATATATATATACATATATATATATATATATATATTCATAAACGTTTTATCAGGACATGTTAATTGAATTAATAATAATAATAATAATAATAATAATAATAATAATAATAATAATAATAATAATAATAATAATAATAAAAGTCTAGATAAAATTAATGGTGCAAATCTATATATATCATGTAATTATTAAAAAAAATAAGCTATAAAAGAAAATACTAGAAATTCACTCTCTATAATAAATCTAAATATTTGGGGTGTTACAACCTATCCCACTTAAAATAAATTTCGTCCTCGAAATTTCTAGTCACGTTTCTTGAGTTGTCATAACTTGTTCTATCAAAATTGAACATAATAGTACTAGAACGTAAAAGCATCATAAAAAAATATCATGTAAAACATCATAACGCCATATATTTGAACAATTAGAACACATACCTTGGAGTTGATGCAGATGCAGCTCATGAGTTTCGAATAACTAAGCTTACTTAACCTTTCGAAAGTCAATTTTTTTTAAAAAGACACGAGTCTATAGGAACATAGACCCGCTCTGATACCACTATGTAACACCCTGATACGAACTATTTTCAGTGTGACCAGAATTTATCTCAAACTGGCCTCTACTTCTTTTGGCGGGAGCTCTTCTTTGAGTGGAGTCCACAGACACTTCAGGGAATGCCGAAGGTGATTTGGAACCGGATGATGGCGGATCATCTTGAGTCAGTCCTACAAACGCCTCATTTTCAACATCAAAATTCAACTCCTCTATGTGTGGAGCTCTATTTTCATCAACTCCTAATGTCCTAGCATCAGTAGCACTACCCAATCCAATTGAGTTCTTCCCTACAGCCACACCGTTTCTAACAGCAATTTCCAAATCTTCATAATCCGGACAATTCCCATGGCGCAAGTATGCATCTTTTGGGTGAGCCTAACATAATAAAGAATTAATTTATTAATAAACTATATTATTTAAATAACATTGTTTTAAAAAAATAATGCCTAATAAGTTTACCTGACAGTACGCATCCCATACTTCATCTGGGGCCGTGAACTTTTTAGCATTGTTGTCATAGCCAAAACCAGAGTTAAACTTCATGAGTGTTGAATAAGCAGTCCAACGGTTCTTAAACCATTTATACGGCTTAGGTAGTGGTTATAAGTCTTATTATACTGAAGTCTTTCATTAAGAACAAGAAGTATCCTTTCTTCAATAGTTGCTTTGCTAAAGATACCACTATTATCACGCCATCCTCGATTCGCAGACTCAACCAAAATTTCTAACAATACATCGCTTTGTTCCTTAGTCCATGGTTCATAGGCTGCCCTCTTTTTCGTATCTTGTTGTTGAGAATCTCCCATGATAATATTACTAGACATAAAATATATATACGTATATAGTACTATAACAATGAATAAAAGAAAGTATAAATAAAAATAACAAAAATTGGAACACATGCAATAGAAAAACAGAATATAGCTGCTAACAAATTATAAAGATACAAGATTTATGCAATAGAAAAATTGAATAAGAAAATAATATGAAGATATAAATCGATAATACCTTGCTAATAGCCGATGCAAAACCCTAAAGTTGTGTTGTTTTTCGAGTAGGTTTGTATGATGAAATACACTGATGGGTTGGTACTATTTATAAACAATTCGCTGGGCCCAGCGAGCGTTGGCTTGTCCGAGCGAGCGCTGCGCCCCAGCCAGAGCGCATAGCCAGAGCTGCGCCCTAGCGAGCGCTGGCATTGTTGACAACGAGCGCTGGGTCCAGCGCTCGCTGGCTTCTTGGCCGCGGGCGCTGGCTCTCAGCGAGCGCGAGGATTTTGCAAGATTTATGAATTCTCGTGGTCTGGCACCGGATTTGTTCGTGCCTATTTTTTAAACGAAATCAATGAAAGTCATTCCAACTTTAAAGTCCATAGATTAACGAATACACCTACACTTTAAAAGACTTTTAAAAGTCCTGAACGAATATACCCAGACTTTAAAAGACTTTTAAAAGTCTTGAACTAATACACCCAGAATTTAAAATACTTTTAAAGTCTTGAACTAATACACCCAGACTTTAAAAGTCTGCAGAAATCTATTAAAGTCTTGAACGAATACACCCCTCTTAATTATATATCTATTTAATTTTAATATTATATTTAATTTAATTTTAAAAATATAAAATAAAATATATAATTTCTATTTAATTTGTAATTTGCATGTGACAAGATTTAATAGACTATAAATTTAATTGCCTACACACTAGTACTCATAATTTCTATAATCGCAACCAGTAACAACAAATTCAAACATTGTTTCTATCATTGTAGAGAAATTACCCTCTATATTTGGCAAATCTATCTATTATATAAAGAGCTACATATTGTAGAGTTCTCCACTATTCTCTATCCTATATGGGCACTCTCACAATTTAGTATTTGCTTCACTCTCAATTCTACACTATATGACATTTTTACATTTATTTTCATCTAGTCCACATTGGATTTATACTAAACTTCATCAATTCATAATCTAAATAAAAGACTCAATCTCCATGAATAGATTAGCTTATCTGTATTTCCCACATTGATATTCTATTAAATTTAATCATAGAAAAATCTTGATAAATAAATACTTATAATATGTATTTCAAAATAAATAGTTTTTCACATTTTTTAATGGGTTAAGTATCATATTCCCCCCTATCGATGGCATCCCTATCGCGTACAACACCATATAGTCAGGGTCACAGCTGCCCATTACCTCAACTTGGCAAAATCGCACCAAATTCTCCCCCGCCACTTAACGGACGTTAACACCGTTAGAAAAAATCATTTTTTATTTTTATTTTCAATTCAGGTGTCCCCAACTCTCTCTCTCTCTCTCTCTCTCTCTCTCTCATCTCTACCACCCTCTACCAGCAACGCCAGCGGCCAGCTCTGTCGCCGGCCACCACCCCCGCCTTATCTCCAAATCTCAAACTCCAGAAACTCCCCTCTGTGTTCCCTCTCTAATCACAAAAAATTCTCAAATTTCAGAAACCCTAGGTTCTCTTTTCCCTTACAAGTGAAGTCACTTGCCAGTGCCATCATTGTTTGTCGGCAATGAAAGCAGCAACAGGACTGCCACCATCTTCCTCATCCCCTGCTTCGGCCAACAACCGCAAGGGGCTGCCCCGCCTACAGTCCCTGCGTCCCTCTCTTTTTCGACGCCGTTCGCTGGAGACAACAGCAGCGCCGCTGCCTTCTTCTTCCATTGACAGCAGCGAAGAAAATGATGGATAGTAGTTGATAATAGTAGGTATTGGTGTGAGTGGAGTTTGAGTCAAACTATAGATATGTGGAGGAAAATAAAGTGTTATGTGGACACTACAACTATAAATAGAAGTGAAAATGATATTATGGACGGGCCAAAATGGCAAAAGTAGAAACGATATTGTGGACGTAGGGAGTATTTCTATATATATGTTCCCATTATTTGATGACAAAAAGAAGGATAAGAGCAACTATAATATAAGTGAACCCCATTTTAGACCTGTTTCCTTCGTAATGGGAGGCCCTATAAGGGGCTTTATATATTTTAAATCTACTTTGTAAAAGTAATGTATCCTAAGATTAAAATAAATATCAAAAATTAAAATTCAAAATTTCATTAAATTTAAATTCAAAAATTCTAATAATTAAAATAGAAAAAAATAGAAATAAAAAATTACAATTAAAATTATTTAAAAATATACACTTTGAGTCCCACATCAAAGAGCATAATTTTCTATACAATGTGCACTGCTCTATAAAAAGATAAGGTACATTAATTTGATTTTGTACTGAATCCCATATCAAAGGAGTGTAGGCTTCTTGACAATATCCAATGTCCTATAGAATAGAAGCTAAATTAATTTAATTTTACATTGAGTCTCACATCGAATGGTATAGAATGCTTTATAATGTGCATTGCACTATAAGAAAATAAGCTATATTTGATTAAAATTAAAATTAAAGTCATTTTTTAAAGCCTCAATGCACACGTCCCATATAAATCCTTTCGCGCACCTGCCCATCGAGTCTCAGGGCTCGGCAATGGGGTGGGACTTGTCGAGGGCCGGCTCGAGCCTCTCGATCGAGCCCCACAATAGTTGCTTAAGTAGTCCACACCATTTCGACTGTAAGGAACTGAAATTCACAGAACAATTGTGAAGATTATACACTTTTCTTTTCATCTAATAAGAGTGTACTTTTTAGTATTTTGGTACGTCAAGATTATACACTTTTCTTTAAAGCTACCCCACCAAACAACTCCTTATTTCATCAATTTATTCTCAACTTTACCACACATGGTCCACCATAAACCCCTTACCTTTTTATTTCACTATCATATTACTACAATAAAAGTGAACATCTTCTTCCACTCATAACACACTCACCTAACATTTATTAAAACTTATATTACCAATAATCATATGCTCTCTTATGGAACAAGAGGAATATGATAATAGCAGCATGATAACAATATTATATTATTATGTGCGTGTATTAACTTACTAATAATGTGATTTATGCATTAACCCAAATACCTCAAGTTCAAAATCAATCTTTTCATATATTTGTTTCTTTTTTTTAATACAAAATGAATGTTATATAAAGTTCTAACTACATTCATATAATTCTAAAACTAAAATCGAATTTCCAAACTCCAAACTAGATAATGCAACTGTTACACGCTAGTTTGTGCGTCGTATGAGCGTGCATCAACTAAAATCGATTTAATGTACACTTACGCACTAATGGGTAAAATAGTAAAAATGAGTAGTTTTTATATATTTTTATATGTGTGATACTGTCACGCCCAACTTTGTGGAAGGAATAATTATACACTAGGTGCGATTAAATCATTTAAATAGACAAGGAAAAAATCTTGCGAAATCCGATTAAAAGGATAACAATCGGGCATCGCCCCTTTGGATGGAGAAGGACAAATATCCAAATGATCATACAAATCAATCAACAACATAACTAACTTCAGGATCACAAGTTTAGTTTCATGCTTCGGATAACCAACATTCATTAATCAAAATACTTGAGAGTCAAGAGTCTAGGCTCATCAAAAGATATCATTTAGAGCCATAGCATAAAGATTTTAAGTTAAGAAAATGAAAGGCAGATAAAGGCTAGTACTACAGCGGAAGTCAAAATACGAGGTTGAACCCTAGCCTCAGCTCTGCCCCATCAACACCAGCCATTAACCTGAAAACATTTGAAAATATTTGGGCTAAGTACTAAATGAACTTAGTAGGCTGCAACTTTTAAAACATTTCACAATTTGTAATATCAGTTTATCCAATCATACTGACATAACATAGAAGGTTTTAAAATAAAATAACTTCTAAGCATGATAAAACATTTCATATACATATTTGCACGCAATTGTCACACTCTATTATGTTACCCGCTGTGATCCCAGACCTTTTAGCCACCGACGGATCTCTGTCTCCCGCTTACTTGAACTGAGGGTGTAATCCAGACAAGTTTACTTTGACCTCGGGACGCTACCCATGCAGGACTCATATTTCTCATGCTCCGGAACACATCCAGCCGAACACCCTTATAAAGTCTCTAGTTAGTGCCCGATGGAAATCAACCCTCCGAGTCAGCTAACAAGTGTAAACAATTCTCAAACAACGTGTTAGGTCATAAGAGAACCTCAATTGATTAACTTTGCGAGCCTTAAACATAGTAGAGTGCACATAAATATTTTATTGGATAAACAATTTGTATTTCATGAAATATTTAAGCTTATTAGCTCAAATATACATTTGGAAAATAAGTTCACTTGTATAGGCAATGCCTATCGTTTAATCTTATCTCTGAATCGGAATAGCAGTGCTAGTTCTCACGATCCACGAAGCCTACAAGAAATCTATACTCTTAATAGGTCTCCTGAATATAATTTTAAGCTATAGTGAAGGGCTGAATCGGTAAAATTTTGGTTTTCGACCGACCGAACCAACCCGACCGAATATGTGGAGACGAGACGAAATCAGTCCACCAAATCCCTCACCTTCCAACACCAATTCCCTCACGAAATCAGTCCAACACCAAATCCATCACCTTCCAACACTAAATCCCTCACGAAATTAGCCCCAACATAAAATTTCTCACCTTCCTCTACCTCTCCGAAGAAGGAATCAAAAGGGTGGCGTGGCGGAAGGAGTGGCTGCGGGCTGGCGTGGCAGAAGGAGCAGCTGTGGGCTGGTGCGGTCTGGAGTCGTCGCTGTGGGCTGTAGCCGCGGCGGAAGGGTGGCTTCAACGACATACTTCGATGGGAGGGAGTGGCGACTCTGGACTGGTCTCGCGACTGGGAGGGAGCGGCAGACTGGGTGGGTGGGTATGGGGGGGACCGGGAGAGGCTGTCTGGACTGGTATCGCCGGAGAAATTGGAGTTAGGGGTGGCTGCCAACACGAGAGGATTCAGAGGAGAGAAATGAGATGTGGCATGAGCGTGAGAGAAATGAGAAAAAAAATAGAATAAAGAAATGACTTTAGCCTTTAGGTTAGGGTTAGGAAAATAAAAATTAATATACATATACATTATTGGTCGGTTCGGTTTTCGACCAAGCAGATTTGGGAAAACCGAACCGACCGACCGACCATATAAAAAAAACCGACCGAAAACCTATCGGTTCGGCTTATTTTCGGTCGATTTTTTCGGGCGGCTCGGTTTTTGCACACCCCTAATCTTTGGCGAAGAGCACCGTCTCTAGTCATCCTCACCATCTCCCTTGACTGACCGAGAACCCTAGCCCCCTCTATTCTCCTCTCCTCCAGCGACTGCAGCAGCGACGAGCTGCCGCTCCGCCTTCCTCCTTGGCGACGGCGAGGTGCCGCCGCCTCCCTCAGCTTCTCTCTGAGCTCTAATGCGGTCGCTGTCGTCCGATTTGAACGGGGCGCCGCCTAAGCCTTAAATCTCCAATCCAGACTTTACAAACATAAACAAGGCTCAAGATATCTCCTTTCTTCTTTTTTCTTTTAAAACAGTCGTGCTTTCATAAATATGTAATTTGCATAAAAGCTTGTTTACATGCTTTGCCTCGCTTGACGTCCGACCATTCTCCTTTGGTTTTTAAATGCAGCTCGACTGATAATGTTAGTCGCCGTCCGTTTAAATTTCTTAACATGTGGGTGTCTCATCCGAGTTTTCTTGATATGGTTAGTGCGTCTTGGTCTGCTACTGTGGATACTCGTTGCCCTATATACAGAGTTATGGTCAAGCTCCGTCGGCTTCGCGGGGATATTCGTCTCTGGAATCGTACTACTTTTGGGAACGTTGACAGACAAATTCAAGAGGAGTAGAGGGCCCTGATGGACGTGCAGCACAGGATCTCTGAGATGGGTTACACGGATGCCAATTTTGACGAGGAAATTGCGGCACAAGCTGGTCTTAATGTCACTCTGACAAGAAAAAACATTCTACTTCAGCAGAAAAGTCGAGTCAATTGGTTAATGGATGGTGATAGAAATTCTACTTTTTTCCATCGTATGATTCGTTTCCGGAAGCAGAATCATAGTATAGCACATTTGAGGATTAATGGCGTGATGTCTTATGACTCGGATTTGATACAACAACATATCATTGAATACTTTTCCACTCTTTTCAAACAAGAAGGGAATCCTACTGTTGACCGTGTTTTATTGGAAGCAATTATAGAGGATTGTATCACTACGGAGCAGAACAACGGTCTTGTCTGTACCCCCAATGATGATGAGATTACAGCTGCGGTTTTTGGGATGGATTCGAACAGTGCACCGGGTCCGGACGGTTTTTCTGGGAGATTTTTTCAGAGTAGCTGGAGCATTATTGAGAATGATGTTATTTCTGCGGTGAAGGCCTTCTTCATAAATTCGTATCTGCCGACTGGGTGCAACTCCAGCACGTTGATTCTGATACCCAAAAAAGACACTGTGGATACCACCACGGATTTGCGCCCGATTATTCTGTCTAATTTCTTTTTTAAGATCATCTCGAAGATTCTCGCCACTCGCTTAAGTCTGGTGGCGGCGACAACTGTCTCGGGTAACCAATTCGGTTTTATTAGCGGCCGTTCTATCTTTGATTGTATTGCGCTGGGATCTGAGGGCTTTAACTGCATGAATCGCACGGGTCGTAAATCCAACATGGCTTGCAAGATTGAAATCAGTAAGGCGTTTGACACTATGAGCTGGAGCTTTATTATTCAGGTGCTTCGGGTCAACGGTTATCATGAGAAGTTTATCACCTGGATTTCTATCATTTTTCAGTCCGCTCGTATCTCCATTCTTTATAATGGGCAATTGAGTGGATATTTTGCCTGCTCGAGAGGTGTAAGGCAGGGGGATCCCCTTTCGCCAATTCTTTTTGGCATTGCGGAGGACGTGCTCAGCCATCTTTTTATTAATTGTGTTAACTCACGACATCTTGCTCCTATGGATTTCAGTCGCGGTGCTCACTTCCCGACTCATCTTTTTTATGCAGATGACATTTTGATCTTCTGCAAAGCTTCGATCAAAAATGCTCGTAAGATTAAGGATATTTTGGACCTTTATGGTGAGATTTCGGGACAGAAGTGCAACTCCTCTAAGTCTAATATCTTCTTTTCTAACGGCGTCACCAGCACTATGCGTGTGGGCATCAAGCGGGAGCTCGGGTTCACCTTGGGCACGCTTCCGGTTATTTATCTTGGAGTGCCGTTGTTTACTGGCCGTATTCGTGCCTCTTACCTTGCTGCGATTCATGATAAAATCGTGAATAAATTCTCCCGTTGGAAAGGTATGCATCTCTCTATGGCTGGGCGCATCTGCTTGGTTCGGTCGGTGATTCAAAGTTCGGTGACTCATTCCATGATGATTTATCGTTGGCCAAAGTCTTTGATTTATAATCTGGATAAATGTTGTCGCAATTTTATTTGGTCTGGTAGTGTGGATACTAAACCTTCTTGCTCGGTGACCTGGTCGCGAGTTTGTGCTCCTCGTGTTGAAGGGGGTCTTGGAGTTCGTTCCTTCTCCGCTATGAATAGTAGTTTCTTGATGAAGATGGCCTGGAGGATAATCCAAAGTCAGGATTATGGGCCTTCCATTCTTAAAACGCGTTACCTCACCAAATTTGGCTATGCTAAAACATATTTGGCTTCCTCACCTTTCTGGACGAGCATAAGGCAGCATGTTGATGATCTGGTGGACAACTCTTATGCGTACATTGGGAAGGGTACGAATACCTACTTCTGGAAGGATGATTGGTTGGGATACAAGTTGCTGGATAAGCTTCGTATCCCTCCTTTTATGCATGATTTTTTGAATCAGGCTGTAGAAGATTACTATTATGATGGTATTTGGCATTTCACAGAAGCGTTTGTTATTAATTTCCCGGAAGTCGTGGTTGACATTCTCTTACTCCCTATTGGTGATGAAAGAGATTCTAGATTATGGAAGTTGTCTGTCAATGGAAATGTCACGGCGGCTTTAGCCTATGATCGGCAAGGATCTCATTATCCTGAGGTTAGATGGGGACGCTGGATTTGGGAGAAGTTCATCCCGGAGAGGCGTTCTCTGCTCTGCTGGCGTATCATTCATAAGCGTCTTCCCACGTTTGATGGTTTGATGAGGAGGGGTGTGATGGGGCCGAACAGATGCGCGGTTTGCGGCATGGCGGAGGAAAGTATAAACCACTTGTTCTGGGAGTGCACTTCAATTCAGCCTATCTGGCGAGAGTTCGCGACTTGGTTTAACAAAGACTACTCTCATTACATGGATATTCATTGCGTTCTTGTTGCTGCCTGGAATGAAAATTTCAGCTCGCAAGTTCTTTCCTTCTGGAAGGCAGGAATCATCAATTTACTTTGGAAGATTTGGGATTGCCGCAACAATATCATCTTCAATGAGATGAATTTTCATCAACGGATCATTACAGGATTTCTTAAAGTTATGTTTAAGGAAATGGATTTGAACTTTTCAAAGCTCGGGAACACTAACAACTCTTGGTCGGATTATCTTGCTATGCGTAGTATTGGTGTGGCGACGAGAGCGGCTCCTCCTCCCACCATGATTGAAGTTCACTGGTGGCCGCCCGTAGGTCAATGGATAAAAGTAAATACTGATGGTTCGGCGTTGGGAGCGCCGGGAAATATCGCCGCTGGTGGCGTCTATCGAGATAATTGGGGTTGGGTCCGTGGCTGCTTCCACTACAAAGGGGGTGTTGGTTTCGCCTTTGAAGCGGAGCTCTTGGCGGTCATGTATACGATTGCTATTGCTCACAGAAGAGGGTGGAATTTTCTTTGGATTGAAGCTGATTCTTCTTACATTGTTAAACTCCTCCATTCTCGTTCGGAGGTGGTTCCGTGGCGTTATTTGGCTGCTTGGAAACGCACCCTGCGGTTGCTGTTGGATTTTCGATTACAAATTTCACATATCTACAGGGAAGGGAATACGGCAGCTGATATCATGGCGAACCAGGCACGCTCCGAGGGCTGGTGGCCTCATGCAATTGAGGAGATTAAACATGCCGTTGCCACTGATATGACGACCCATAGTCGTGTAAGGATTAAATATTGAGATGGGTTTTTGCTTGGCTTTCTGTCGAACACCTGGTGGGCGTGTGTTTTTGGAAAAGTTTTCGTGGTTATTGGTGGTGTATTTGATTCTGTTTTTGCGTGTTTGGGATGGGTTCTGGGCATGCTCGTTGCTTGTGGTTGAGCTCGGGTATGACAGTGCTGCACTTGTTGTTGGGTTGCGAGTGAGGAGCAAGCTCTTTTTCAAACAGGTGGTGGGCATTTCTTTTGGGCAGTTTATATGGATTGGGAGATGTGTCATCCATTACCAGAACTTAGGGGATCTTTCGGTCTCGAGCTTGAGTGAGCTGGATCAGTTCTTTTCTTCTAAGATCGTGCTGCATTACTATATTGGCAACTACTTTTTAGCGTCAGTTTTCGGCTCCATGTTGCTGATTTTTCTGATGAGAGGGGTCTGGTATTTACGGAGATGGAGGCCTACAGGCCGCTTTTTACTCCGTTTTCTGACAGCGGGGTACTCCCGGCGACGGCATATAACCGGCCGGGTTATCATCGTGTTGGTTTGGGTTGGCTTTCTTCTGGCGAGATGGGCTTGGTATCTGCGGCGACGGCGTCGTACCGATCGTTATTTACCTCGACCCCTCCTGATTTTTCCCTCGGCAGTTGGATGTTCCCGGCGACGGCGTATAACCGGCCGGGTCAACATCACTTTTGCTTTACTTCTGGGAATTAAGGGTTCGCTGATCTTGGGAGGCTTACGACGACGGCGTCTTGCCGATCGCAATGCTCTCCTTCTTTTTGGTTTCTGGGTGCGTCTTCCGGCGAGGTGGGCATGGTATTTGCGGCGACGGCGTCTTACCGGCCGTTATTTACCTCACCCCCTCCTGTTTTCTCTCTCGGCTGTTGGGAGTTCCCGGCGACGGCGTATAACCGGCCGGGTTAACATCACCTCTGCTCTTCTTCTGGGTTTTGCGTGTTCTTTGTTCTTGGGGAGCTTACGGCGACGGAGTCTCACCGGCCGCAGTGCTCTACTTCCTTTTGGTTTTTGGATGCGTATCTGGTTGGCAGTAAGGCGATGGCGTCTCACCGGCCTTCTGCCTTCGTTTTCTTTCTTTCCTTTTGTTTCTTGTTGGGATAGAGCCGGGATTGTTTGGGAACGATGGTTAGGCCGAAGTTCCGGAAACTTTCTCTTCCGCTCTTTCCCTTTCGTTTTCCCTCCTTCTAGACGAGTACGCTTTTTCCCTTTTTACGGTTTTTCCCACTGGGTTTTCCGTAAAAAGGTTTTAATGAGGCTCGGCCCTTAGTCTGCTTTCTTGTGCTTTCAAGGGTTTTTTTTAGGTTTTTTTTCTTTTAATAAATCGCATTTTAATAATAATAAGAACGTAGTGAATGTATGGATGATTGGGATTCTCTGTTGGGCAGTTGTAGGATTCATATATCAACTGTGCTATGAATGAAATAATTAAGGAATTAAAGATGAAACCTTTAAAAGTTTCAAGTTGTTGAAATCTCAGATGGGTGGCTGCTTTGATTTGGTTGATTGTTGGAAAAGTTTGGAAACATAGAGATTATTAAATGAACTATTGTTGTCCAAGAGAAGGTAACAACATAAATTTGAGTTCTTACCACAACAGCTGGGTTCTGGACATGAAAGAGAGGATTTGAAATTTGTGAGAGAATTGCCAAAATAAAATGGCCGAAGTCTATTTAGCTGTGGTAGAAAAAGGAGATTGGACTGCCTGAATAAAAGCGGCTGACTTTTGTGGCTTGGAAGTACAAGTATGGTGTTGGGTAGCTGATAGGGTGTAGAGTATGGCGTTGATTGGACAATTAAACTTCAGGGTTGAATTTCCGGAACTATAAAAATCCTTCAGGGTTTGCTAATTAAAAGCTCATGTAAATGTTTGAATGCTTAATTAAATAAATATGTAATGCATATAAATTTAATAATTAAATTTACAAATACTTTTGTAAATCGTTTTTGTTGGAATTAAAATAAATTCATTTTCTTAATACGGCGTGAATCATCTTAAATTTTAAGTTCAAAATTATTCTAAACTTAACTATGAGGAAATGAGGTATTACAAATACTTCCTCCGCCCACTTGACTTGCCCTGTGTTTTTTTAGGAATTGTGACATTCGACTTGGATTGTTTTCCTTTTTGATAATCAATTTTCACTACAACAAATATTGCCCACATACATTTACATGCTTTTTTACTATAATCATTCTCTTCTAAATAATCGGGGCAAAAAAAACTATGCCAACTTGGGATGTCAATGGGGCTAATCCACTGGGTTCCGGGCTTTAGCCCTATCGGGTTATAGGTTATTCGGGTGCAGGCTAAACTAGGTTGAAAAAAATTTCAGGTTAGAAATTTCCAACCGTAAAGGTTTGGGTTTCGGGCTAGCCCATCGGGCTAGTCGGGCTCAAAAATTTATTTTAAAAAAATAATTAATATATTTCTCTTGATAATATTATATTTGTAATAAATAAATACACGCATAAATAAGTAATATTTCAACATCAATTTACATAATAATTAATATGCAAGTCTTAGAAATATAAATATACTACATTTTTTTTTATTAAATAAGTATCAATTTTTAATTTTTACATCTATATATTTTATATTAAGTACTCTCTCCGTCCCACAAATCTTGACACGTTTGGTTTCGACACGGGAATTAAAGAGTTGTAGATTAGTGTTTTAAGTGTGTAGTTAATAAGTTAATAAAGTATAAAAGTGATAAAGTAGGAGAGAGAATGTAATAAAAGTGATAAAGTAGAAGATAGAAGATAATAATTAATACTACCTCCGTCCCATTAAAGTTGGCCACATTCTTTTCGGCCCGAAAATTAAGAAAGAGATTGTTATGTTTTAATTACGTGTGGTCCACTAAAATTAAAGAGTTAATTAAGACTTTTGTAAACCTAAATCTTTGTCTTCTTCTCACTGCATCAGTTCCATTTTCTGGGCTCCGGTGACGACGACGCCGGCGGTCGGCCCTCGCCCCTCTATCGAATCCGAACCAGCCACCCAAACAAGATTTCTCAGAGAGAATCGCAAAGCCAGAAACCAAAAAAAGGAAAGAGATAACAACACAAGAAACCTACAATCTAACTCCTTCTTCTTACTGCGCCGGCGGTCGTTCCACCGCCACTCACCCTCCCTGACTGCGATGTTCAGCAGTCCCAGGCTTTGAGTTTCAGCCGCTCGCCCCAACAGGAGCCCTAGGCCCCCAAATCGCGTCTAAGCTTAGATTTTCAACCGCTCGCCCCAACCGGAGCCCTGGTGATTTGTGCCTATTTGTTCATATTGTGGGGGAGTTGTGAGTGCATTTTGGTCTTATATCTTATGAGTATTGGTGTTTTGAATGACAATTACCTATTCTTTGTAGGAATTTGTGGAAATAAAGGTAATGTCTATAGTTAGTATTTTCTGGGAGCAAAAGAAGGCGGAGTACGTGTGGCGCATGCGCCCGTGTACTCACGCTTACATCCGAGTCCGAGTCTTATTCCAGATTGCCGATGCCTTGGAGAGCTCGCCGTGTAGATCGCCGATCTCTCAATACTGCTAGGTCGAGGTCTTCATCTCCTCGCCACTCCTTCGGCGATCTCCCAATCTAGGTCGCCGAGGACCTGTACTGAGCTCGGCGAGGCCTTCATCTCCTCGCCATTTTCACTCCGCGCCGAGCTGCAGCCCCCCTCGCCGATCCAGCCTCCCATCGCCGAGCTTCAGCAGCCCTCCTCGCCGAGGCCTCCCTTGGCCCTCGCCCAGCCAGCGCCGAGGAGCTCCAGCCTCGCCCAACTGCTCGCCGAGGAGCAGCCCTCCTCGCCGAGGCCTCCCTTGGCCCTCGCCCAGCCAGCGCCGAGGAGCTCCAGCCTCGCCCAACTACTCGCCGTGGAGCAGCCCCCCATCGCCGAGTTCAGCACTCCCATCGCCGAGCTCCAGCCTCCCATCGCCGAGCTGCAGCCTCCCCTCGCCGATCCAGCCTCTCAGCGCCGAGGCTTGGCCCTGCCTCGCCGAGGCACCTCATTCCCTCGCCCAAGCGAGCCCTCGCCGCGTGCCAAGGCCCTCGCCCGTGTGTAACCCAAGCTTCACCCTAATTTAGTCTCTTTTGCTCCAATTAGAGATTGCCACGTGTCCCAGATGCAGTGTTAAAGAAGCTATTGGCGTGTTTTATTTTTGGATATAAAAGGGCGAGACTTCTCAATTCTAGGGTTATCATTCAATCATACTTCCGCCCACATTCTGGCACCAAAACGTTTTTAGGGTTTCGAGTCTTGTCCTGTTAGCTTTTTGTTTTTCAGTGAGATTTTCATTTTTTTAGCTTTCAGTAATTCAATTCCATAGAGGTTGTAAGCAGTGACGCGTGGATCTATTCTCGTGACATTCATTGGTACTCGCATTTTCCTTTTAATTTTAATCTGTTGAATTCAGTTTCCTTTATGTTATGTTTTATGATTTACAATTCCATTTCTGTAATCTAGATTAGAGTATTAATTTTCATTATTTTATTTCGTTTCCATAATTGCTTTCCTTTTCTACGTTATCTTTTATCGGCCTTTAATTTCCATCTAGAATTTAATAGTTTAATTTGGCATCGGTACTTGAGCTTTGCTGGTTTCTGCATTTGTTATGTTTCTGAAGTAGATTAAGTTGAGTTATTTAATTATGCACAATAGGTTAATTAATCAACCCCAAAACCAACCGATTAGAGTGTTTAGGATTTATTGCTTTTTGTGTGTGACACGATTAGGTGCCCTGTTGAATCTTCCTTGAGAGACGACTTGGGTTAGCTTGCCCACTGCAATTGACCTCGTACGATTGCGAGTCAATTCACTAGTGTTTGAGTTGAGTCAAATTTTGGCGCCGTTGCCGGGGAAGATTTTAGGCGTTTTTAATTGTGTCACTTTGTTTTCTGTGTTTCTTTTCCTTTTAATTGCGTTTTTATTTTTGACTCGGTATTTTTCCCTCCGGTGCGTTTGATCCGTTTGTTAGTGTTGTGTATGCAGGGTCGCCGAAGTCTGAAAAGAAAGTTGGAGCCCTATAACGACAACATTGATCGAACCAGTAACGTGTTCAGGAGTTGCAGTGAAGAGCTGTTTGGAGATCGTTGGGATAAATTAGAGTCCGGTTCTAGAAGTTCTGTGGAAGAAGATCGCGAACAAGCAAAAAATTCATTTATCAGTCTGGAGGACACGGAGACTCACTCTTTTTTCATTCTGAAGAGTCTGAAAGTGAGCGTGAAGAAGAAATGGCAGACAATCCCCAAGTCCTTGGAGATTTCGCCCGGCCTGTTATTGGGGCTACGCGATCGGCTATAGTTCTTCCTACTGCAGTGAGGAACTATAGTTTGAAGCCCCATGATGCAAATCTGCTTCCTATTTTCTACGGGTTGCCAAATGAAGATGCATTACAATTCATTCGGGATTTCTGTACTCAAGTACAAACTTTCCCACTGCTGGAAATAACTGAAGATCAGCTGAAGCTCAAGTGCTTCCCCTATGCCCTTAAGGATAGGGCAAGGACATGGCTGTTGTCCTTGCCTCCAAATTCCATCAACACTTAGGGGGAAGCATGTGAGAAGTTTATGATAAAATTCTACCCCAACCATAAGACGCAGGAAATCCGTACACAGATCATGACTTTCATCCAGGGAGCTGACGAGCCTTTTCATGAGGCATGGGAAAGATTCCAAGAATTACTCCGGCAGTGTCCGCAGCATCAGCTGGCTCCTGCAATGTTGAGCCAATTTTTCTATGATGGGTTGATCCACACCTCCCAATTTATGGTGGACAGCACTGCAGGAGGGAACATCGCCAGAAAAACCGCAGCTGAACTTAATCAGATTTTTCAGACACTGGCGGAGAGTTCACAGCAGAAGACCACCCGGGGACGACGGGTGGAGGCAAATGCAGTAGGACCAAATTGCGAGCTGCAAAAGCAGATGGCCACTATGATGAGAGAGTTACAACAGCTCAAGATGAGCAAGGTGGAAAATCCACCCGTTCCAGAGCAGAGCACAGAAATCTGTGGAATTTGTGGAGAATTTGGCCATAGCGTGGATGTATGTCAGAGAATGGGAGAATACACTCCAGAAGGAGAAGCTGAGGTTTATGCAGCTCAGGGTTTCCCAAGCAGATCACAATTTGAGCAGAGGCAGAATTATAATCAAGGCCAACAGAATTACAATGGCGGATGGAGAGGACAGCAGAACTTTGGGTGGAGAAATCAAGCGTCTGGCTCAAGTTCAGGATTTAATCAGGGAAATCAATTCCGGAGACCTCAGCAGATGGGTTTTCAGAACCAGCAACAATATTTTCAGCAGCAGCAGTTTCCTGCCCAACCGCAGTATTTTCCACAGCAGAATCAGCAGTTTCCCATGCAGCAGGGGAATTTTCAGCAATTTCCTATGCAGCAAGGAAATTTTCAGCAGATGCAGCATGCTCCACAACAGTATCAGAAGCAGAATCAGCCTCAGAAGTCGTCTCTCGAGGATACCATGCAATCTTTTATGGAGATGACAAAGCAGAACATGGAATCTCAATCCGCTACCATCAAGCGCCTTGAGAATACTGTGGGGCAGCTATCTGGAACTTTGAATCAGATTCAGCAGCAGCAACAGCCCGGGAAATTGCATGGCCAAGGTTTGCAGCCTCATCAGGCTCAAGCTGTCACTGTTCTCCGTAGTGGCAGAAAAGTTGATAACAATGTGGAAATTCAAGCAGAAGAGCAGCCAAGAAGGAATTTCAGGGAAGAGTGGAAAGAGCAAGAGTTGCCGCCAAAAGAAGGAGAAGAGGAGAAAGAGAAAGAGGCAGGGATGACGCTGCACAAGTCCAGCAAGCCATATCGACCACCGATTCCATTCCCAAGCAGATTAAGGAATGAGAAGCAGGACCAGCAGTTCGCAGATTTCTACAACATGCTGGCCAAGGTGAATGTGAATCTGCCTCTTCTGGACGTGATCAGAAATGTCCCTGCCTATGTGAAGTTTTTCAAGGAGTTGGCTTCCAAGAAAAGGAAGTTTGCGGACAATGAGAAGATTCTGGTCTCAGAAGTTGCAAATTCCATCATGCAGCAGCCCTTGCCGACCAAGCAGCGTGATCCAGGTAGCTTTGTGATTAATATTGCTTTGGGGAATGGTAAGGAAGCTACTGGCATGTTAGATTTGGGTGCAGGAATTAATTTGATGCCGTATTCTATTTTTAAACAATTAGAGTTAGGCAATTTGAAACCCACCCGCATGTGTTTGCAGCTTGCTGATAGGTCTGTTAGGTATCCTCGTGGGATAGTTGAGGATATTCTGGTTAGAGTTGGTGGACTGATTGTCCCTGTTGATTTTGTGGTACTTGAAATTGGAGAGGTTCATGAGAATGGTAGAGAGCACACACTGCTGTTAGGAAGACCATTTATGGCTACCACTAACACACTGATTGATGTCAAGAATGGGACCATTAAAATGACTGTGTTGGGGGAGTCTGTGTCTTTTTCGGTGCATAATAGTCGTGCTATGCCATCTGCAAATTTTACTAATGAATGTTCCTATATCGATGCTATTGATGGCTTGGCCGAGATGGTGTTTGTGCAGGAGCAGGAGGTAGTGGAAAGTCTTTGCAGGATCGGCCGATATGGAAGAGTTTGCTAGAGAAGCCGAAGAGAGAGAGAGGGCTCTCAGAACCACGCTTCCTCTTGATGAGCCAGTGGGGACCAAGAAACCCGAGTTGGAGCTGAAGGAACTCCCTGCAAATCTTAAATATGTGTTTTTGGAAGAAGGGGATGAGAATCCAGTGATCATATCATCTGCACTTACTCAGGAGCAAGAGACAGCGTTGATGTCGGTGTTGAAGAGAAACAAGGCAGCTTTTGGATGGAGTTTGGCTGACATTCGTGGCATTAGTCCAGCCACATGCATGCACAGGATTCACCTCGAGGAGGGAGCTCGGCCAAGAAGAGATGGCCAACGAAGATTGAATCCCGTCCTCATGGAGGTGGTGCGCAAGGAGATTCTCAAGCTACTGGCGGAGGGGATCATCTACCCCATCGCCGACAGCGAATGGGTGAGCCCGGTGCATGTAGTGCCGAAGAAAGGAGGGATCACTGTCATCCTCAATGATAAAAGGGAGTTGGTGCCGACTCGTCCTGTCACGGGTTGGCGAATGTGCATCGACTATAGGAAGTTGAATGCCGCTACGAAAAAGGATCATTTTCCTCTTCCTTTTATTGATCAGATGTTAGACCGTTTAGCTGGACATGATTTTTACTGTTTTCTTGATGGTTTGTCAGGTTACTATCAGATCGCGATTGCGCCGGAAGATCAAGACAAAACAGCCTTCACCACTCCATTTGGGACGTTTGCATGGAAAAAGATGCCTTTTGGATTGTGCAATGCACCTGGGACGTTTCAAAGGTGCATGATGTCGATTTTTTCGGAAATGATAGGTAACTTTGTGGAAATTTTCATGGACGATTTTTCGGTGTTTGGTCAATCTTTTAGTGATTGTCTAGCTAAGATTGATTTAGTCCTGAAAAGGTGTATAGAAAGTGGCCTAACTTTGAGTTGGGAAAAGAGTCATTTTATGGTAACAAGTGGTATTGTCTTGGGTCATGTGGTGTCAAAGCATGGTATTGAGGTTGATAGAGCTAAGGTTGAGATAATTGAAAAATTGCCTCCTCCTGTTGATGTGAAGGGAATTAGAAGTTTCTTAGGTCACGCTGGATTTTATCGGCGTTTCATTAAAGATTTTTCTAAAATAAGTCAACCATTGTGTAAACTGCTAGCCCAAGATGTGCCTTTCCATTTTGATGATTCTTGCATGTTTGCCTTTGAATCGCTTAAGTCGAAATTGAGTTCTGCTCCTGTTGTCATTACTCCTGATTGGACTTTGCCTTTTAAAATTATGTGTGATGCATCAAATTCTGCTGTAGGAGCCGTGCTTGGTCAGCGTGTAGATAAAATGTTGCGTGTAATTTATTATGCTAGTTTAACTTTAAACAGTGCACAAATAAATTACACCACTACGGAAAAAGAGCTGCTTGCTGTGGTTTTTGCTTTAGATAAATTTCGTGCTTACATTATTGGATCTAAGGTAATTGTTCACAGTGACCATGCGGCTTTGAGATATCTACTGACTAAAACACAAGCTAAGCCGCGACTTATCCGATGGATTTTATTACTGCAAGAATTTGATGTAGAAATTAAGGATAGGAAAGGCAGTGAGAATTCTGTGGCAGATCATTTGTCAAGGTTGGAAAATAATTTGGCTGAATCTGACCACAAAATTATTTCTGAATCTTTTCCTTTTGAGCATGCATATGAATTGACTTCGGTGCCTTGGTTTGCTGATATTGTGAATTATTTGGCATGTGGAGAATTAAGACCGAATCTGACATCCCAGGAAAGGAAAAGATTTCTTGCTATGTGCAGGCATTATTACTGGGAAGACCCATATCTATTCAAGCTGGGAAAAGATGAAGTAATCAGAAGATGTGTACCGGCAGAAGAGCAGCAACGAGTTCTGAGTCTGTGCCATGAAGCTCATTGTGGAGGACATTTTGGGGGACAGAAGACAGCGCATAAAGTTCTTCAATCTGGTTTATTTTGGCCTTCTTTATTTAAAGATGCACACAATTTTTATCTGGCTTGTGATAGATGTCAGAGAGTAGGAAATCTGGGACGAAAGAATGAAATGCCTCTACACAATATTTTGGTTGTGGAAATTTTTGATGTATGGGGCATAGATTTCATGGGTCCATTTCCTGTCTCTTATGGTTTTGAGTATATTTTGCTTGCTGTAGATTATGTGTCCAAGTGGGTTGAAGCGATTCCCACGAGAACATGTGATGCTAATGTGGTGCTCAAGTTTGTGCAGGAAAATATTCTCTGCAGATTTGGATTTCCCAAAGCAATCATCAGTGATGGGGGAAAGCACTTCTGCAACAAGCTGTTTGCTAAGCTCATGAAAAAGAACGGAGTTACACATAAGGTGGCAACACCTTATCATCCGCAGACATCTGGGCAGGCAGAGACCAGCAACAGACAAATTAAAGGCATTTTGGAGAAAACAGTTCAGCCATCGCGCAAAGATTGGTCTACAAAACTTAATGATGCACTGTGGGCGTACAGAACTGCTTTCAAAGGAGTGCTCGGGATGAGTCCATACCGCCTAGTTTATGGAAAGGCGTGCCACTTGCCAGTAGAGATCGAGCACAAGGCATACTGGGCAATTAAAGCAGCAAATTATGATCTGGACACCGCTGTGAAACAGCGCATGCTGCAGATGGAGGAATTGGAAGAACTGAGGAATGAGGCGTATGAGAATGCCCGGATATACAAAGATAAGGTGAAGCGGCTGCACGATCGCCGTATTTGTCACAAAGAGCTTCGCCCGGGAATGAAAGTTTTATTGTTTAATTCAAGACTGAAGTTGTTTCCTGGCAAGCTAAAATCTCGATGGAGTGGCCCCTTTCTGTTAAGGGAGGTTTTTGAGCATGGTGCAGTGGAGTTGTACAATGAGAATACCAATGAAAGCTTCACTGTAAACGGACACAGAGTCAAGCCGTATTTTGAACACCATGGCCCCCCAATGGTGGTGGAGTCTCAAGCTCTCCACAATCCTGATTACTGAAAAGATCAGATGTCAAGCTCTAGACTTTAATCAGAGCGCTTTATGGGAGGCAACCCATATTTTTATTTTATTTTATTTTATTTTTGTTTTTAGTTTTCTGTTCCTGTTTTGGTGCCTTATGTTGGTAAGCTGATGAGCTTTATTTTTGTTGATGATGCAGATTATGAGAAGTACAGGCTGATATACCTTGCTGAAGCAATTACTCTTCTATATATCTTCTCCCTCTTTAGTTTAACCTAGCCGCCTCTCACCCTAAATTTCTGTCGTTCTCTAGTATTCGGCGAACCCTACCACCCCCTCGCCTATCCTCTTCCCGTTCAGCCGCCCTCGCAGAACCAGCCCTCCTCGGCGAGCCCTACCACGCCCTCGCAGAACCAGCCCTCCTCGGCGAGCTCTACCACGCCCTCGCAGAACTAGTCCGCCTCGGCGAACCCTACCACCCCCTCGCCTATCATCTTCCCGTTCTCAGCCGCCCTCGCCGAACCAACCCTCCTCGGCGAGCCCTACCACGCCCTCGCCGAACCAGCCTCCCTCGGCGACCCCTAACATCCCCTAGCCAACTTCCCCATCCCCAGCCGCCCCTCGCCGAACCAGCCCCCTTCGCGAGCCCTACCTCCCTCGCCGAACCCTAGCCCTAATTCCCACGATAATCCTCCTCACCGCGCTCAACTCTTCTCTTTCTTTTGGCGAGCCCTTCTTCTCCTCATATCTCTCCCTCGCCGACCCCTAACTTCTCATCGTCCCTTTCCAATCCCCCTCCGCTTAGGTAGTTTCTGCCTTCAGAGCATGGCTCGCATGAAGAATGCAACTATCCTAGCCCAGATGACACGAGCTGAGGAGGAACGTGCACGGCGAACTGACGATTGGGGAGCCTCATTTCAGTTGCACAGTGACGTTGAAGGAGAAATCTTTCAACGACTGCGTCAGAAGTCTTTTGTTACTCCTCGTACCATCGGTTGGACGGAGGTAGCTGATATGGGTTTAACAGATGAGGTAACATCATACTTGACTACTCTTGGATTGGAGCGTTTTGCTTCTTTGTCTTGTAATGGTTATGAGCCTCTTGCTTATGAGTTTTTGGTGAGCCTGGATTTTACTTTGAATATGGAAGCAATGAAATTTCGTCTCATGAATGAGGAGTTTAAGGTATCATCTCAGCTTTTCTCTCAAATTTTTTGTTTGACTACTGATGGTGTTACGGAGCGCCCCCAGGACTTTAATCTCAAACAGGCTTGGAAGGATTTGTCAGGATTTGATAATTGGGATTCTGGCGGTGTCTCTGCATGATTCATTATTCTTCCTGCATTAGCTATTTGCCATAGGTTTATTGCTTATTCTATTTCAGGCAAAGAAGAAGCCAACAAAGTTAGTGCAGAGGAAGTATTCTTACTGTGGTCAGCATTGAAAGGACACCAAGTGTGTCCTACGTGGTTTATTTGGCGCAGTCTTTCAAAATTACAGGCTGGTCCCAAGATTCGACCGTCACTGTCTCAATATGCTACTAGCCTTGCTTTTTATTATCAGCTGCTCCAGGAGAATGCACGTCCGGTAAAGTACTCTCGGATGCTTGAGTGCATAGAAATTCCCTTTTCTGAGTATAGATTGTTTGCCCATCCTGACGGGCGCCTGATTGAGCATTCCGACCGTCGTCCTGTTAAAAAGCTTCGTCAAAGTTCTGTCCCTCTGGACGTCAATGCCGTTGCAACCGGGTCCTCTCAGCCCCTTCCTTCCACATCAGCACTTCCCGCTTCTTCTTCTCAGCCGTCACATAGTTCTCCTGATGCTCTTCAGCGCGTCAGTGAGAAATTGACTGATTTTCGAGCCTTCTTTGATGCTTTCCGTACTGAAGTCTTTAGCCGCCTTGATACACTCACTTCTGATGTAAGCTATGCGACCAGTTCTTTGGAGATGCTGCAGGATCAGCTCAGTGCAATACAGACTCAATTGGAGGCTTCCACTCACCATGGTCGACCACCCCCGCTTACTCCACCTACACATCCACCAGAGTGACCGTGATTTATCACGACGGTTTGTTTGTATATATTTTCCTTTCTTAGGATTTTATTTTGCTTTTCTCTGGTGATTGTTTTCACTTGTTTTTTTTAGTGTTTCTGTGTTTGGTTGCAGTTTCCTGTGGTTTGGATATGCGAGCTTTCCTTCTATTCGCCATTGGCAATACTCAGGGACGTTTTCTTTACTTTATCTTTTGCCCTGAGGACATGGCATGCTTTTTCGTGTGGGGAAGGGGTGTCTTTATTTTGATAAGTGCAATGATGTGGTTATATGACTTTGGGCAAATGGTCCCCCTGTACTTGGCTTGATTCTTGGATGCTTGCTAATCTGTATGAATTTGAGGGAGTGAAGTGTTTTCGATGTAAATTTTGGAATTAGTGCTGATTGGCGGTTGTTCTGGTTTTTTTGTTTTGATGCATGTCTCTTGTTTGTGCAATGATTTTGGAGTTTGGTTGCAACACTTTTGTAAGTAAGTGAAACATGATTTGTCCGGTTGATGCTAGAGGGAGTGTTGTCAGTGTGATTGCCTATTATCGTATCTTGATATGTGAAGTGGTTTGATTGATGAAATGTTTGACAGCTCTAGGTCTCTGCTCCTCTAGTTATCTATGAGCATGGGAAACCACATGAGAAGACTTTGGATTACCTCCAAAAGACTTCATCTCATGAAGTATGGCCTAACTGTTGTGTGAAGTGTTCGAATTTAGAATGTTTTGACAGCTATGAGTCTCTGCTCCTCTAGTTATCTATGAGCATGGGAAACCACGTGAGAAGACTTTGGATTACCTCCAAAAGGTTTTATCTCATGAAAGTTGGCTTAACTGTCGAAAATTAGTATGAACTTGAAAGATATTGATTATAAAGGCATCACATTAGGGAATTCACCTCTAGCGGAGAATTGGGTCTGATTGAATTACTTGCATTACAGTTGTGTTGCTTCTTAAACTTTAAGGTACTTTCATCATCGGGAGACATGTGTTGACTGGAAATTTTGAACTGGCTGTTGGAATGTTTGGTTGGAAATGAGCATCGTTGATCTCTTCCTTTGTTAAATTCCTATGGATTTTGCTTGAGGACAAGCAAAAGGCTAAGTGTGGGGGGGTTGATTTGTGCCTATTTGTTCATATTGTGGGGGAGTTGTGAGTGCATTTTGGTCTTATATCTTATGAGTATTGGTGTTTTGAATGACAATTACCTATTCTTTGTAGGAATTTGTGGAAATAAAGGTAATGTCTATTTGTAGTATTTTCTGGGAGCAAAAGAAGGCGGAGTACGTGTGGCGCATGCGCCCGTGTACTCACGCTTACATCCGAGTCCGAGTCTTATTCCAGATTGCCGATGCCTTGGAGAGCTCGCCGTGTAGATCGCCGATCTCTCAACTCTGCTAACTCGCCGAGCTCCACCTTCCATCGCCGAGCTCCACCTTCCATCGCCGATCTCCCAATCTAGGTCGCCGAGCTCGGCGAGGCCTTCATCTCCTCGCCACCTTCCATCGCCGATTCAGCAGCAATCCACACAGCAACTCGCCGAGCTCCACCTTCCCATCGCCGAGCTGCAGCCTCTCATCGCCGAGCTGCAGCCTTCCCTCGCTGCAGCCTCCCATCGCCGAGCTGCAGCCTTCCAATCGCCGATCTGCTCCTGCATATAGTCGAGGACCTGAATAACTCAAACTAGGTTTATGCTCCAATAAGATTACGCCACGAGAGAAAGAGCGTGTTTTTATTTTGGAGTATAAAAGGGGGGGCGAGACTCTCAGTGTTAGGTTAATCATACTTCCGCCCACATTCTGGCACCAAAACGTTTTTAGGGTTTCGAGTCTTGTCCTGTTAGCTTTTTGTTTCTCAGTAAGATTTTCATTGTTTTAGCTTTCAGTAATTCAATTCCATAGAGGTTGTAAGCAGTGACGCGTGGATCTATTCTCGTGACATTCATTGGTACTCGCATTTTCCTTTTCAATTTTAATCTGTTGAATTCAGTTTCGTTTATGTTATGTTTTATGATTTACAATTCCATTTCTGTAATCTAGATTAGAGTATTAATTTTCATTATTTTATTTCGTTTCCATAATTGCTTTCCTTTTCTACGTTATCTTTCATCGGCCTTTAATTTCCATCTAGAATTTAATAGTTTAATTTGGCATCGGTACTTGAGCTTTGCTGGTTTCTGCTTTTGTTATGTTTCTGAAGTAGATTAAGTTGAGTTATTTAATTATGCACAATAGGTTAATTAATCAACCAAAACCAACCGATTAGAGTGTTTAGGATTTATTGCTTTTTGTGTGTGACACGATTAGGTGCCCTGTTGAATCTTCCTTGAGAGACGACTTGGGTTAGCTTGCCCACTGCAATTGACCTCGTACGATTGCGAGTCAATTCACTAGTGTTTGAGTTGAGTCACGGGGACCGAGTATCGATACGACTAATAAAAGAAAGGGGGAAGATAGAAAGAATACATAGATCAACAGCGGAAGCTCACAAAGAAAAATGCTAAGGAAAAATCATCATAATTCATCAAAAGGGTATATTCGTCAACATCGTCATAACTCGATAAATATCGAGAATCTCAACATGAAAAGTAAAACAAGTGTAACTCAATTTTTATGTAGAGTCATAATATTCAGAGTGTGATAACAAAAGGTGAACCGACTATATGTATGAAGACACATAATCGTGAGTCAACTGCTTGATTTAATATAACATAACTTCATATCAAAACTTTATTGACAAAACAGTCATACGATAGAGAAAGAAAACGTCAACCCGAAACATTCCCCACCAGCACCGCACCATACTCCCCTCCGCTTATCCTGCACGTTTAGAAATACATACAGGGCGTGAGTACATAAATACTCAGTGGACATATCGCCAAAAAAAAAAAATCAATCTCGCACTTAGAGCTATAAATTGAACTTGCCACAATTCAGCAATACACAGGAATTATATCTTAAAAGAACCTGTGCAAGCAGTTTTAACCATAAACATCATAATTAAGTGTCTGCAGACAAGTACTCAACATGTATGTACCACATCTACAACTCTTCATCATCATTAAGGTACTGAGAAGTAGGCCTCCTCCTCAAGCACCGTGACCGGCCGACCCGAAGACGGCTCACAGTCACCTCAGTGTACACTAGCCCTGGCAGGATAGCTATCAACTGCCCAGGACCCGATCGTCTCATCTCAACAGTAGAGGGTATACATACAAGCTCAACATCATCAAAAAAAAATATTGGCAAGTCAATAATTCTCAAACATCATCATAATCTCAAAACATCAAAACATCTTATAATTTCATCATTATTTAAAACAGTTTAGAAAAGCTCTTAAACTGTATACTCAAAATAATGCCCACCTGAAGACCTTACTCAAAATCTCCTGTCAAAGCGGAGTTACTTACTACCTTGCTCTGCTCGTGTCTTCAGGGATCATCATCATCATCGAAGGTTCATCATGTCATAAAATGAATCTCGATTAGAAACTCATTGACTAATCCTCAAACCTTAATTCATGCTCTATCTCATATTCTATCTCCTTACTCATCTCTACATAAACTCTCCACTCATCACACATCCTTCAGTTCAAGGATAGGTTTCAAGAAAATCATGGTTCTAAGTTTCGATTTATCTCTCATATAAGGCTCGTCTAATCTCATTCAAACACATAGGCAACACAATCACATAAGGCACATAAGCAATCACAATCAAACATCATCAAAACATGCTCTGTTTATACACTGACTCAACTTCAAAATTTAAACTGTTCTGACTCCGACATCTCCTGGACTCGAGTCTAGTTTCATTTAAAAAAAAGTAGAGTCGAAAACTCCAAGTGGTTTGAGAGATATGACATTTTTACCACGATCTACCATTTCTGGCAGTTTTGAGCAATCGAAAGTTACAATTTTTGAAAAACAGTAAACGTTGTCAAACTGGGCTCAATCTTAGTGGATATCTAGCTAACACAATAATATTGATACCATAAAAATTTGGAAAGCTAGATCACATAGGAAGCTACTGAAATGAATGACTCTTTCCCCTGTTCTCTGAAATTCTCGGTAGTAATGTGCAGTTTAGGTTTTGCATTTTAAAGAAATATCAAACGAAGTTGAAATGGCTTAAAATTTTATCAGGGTACTCAAGACTCATGTAGGGACTTTCTATAAACTTTTCAAAGCTATTAGACATCGACAAACCATCGATCACAGTAGGTCAGTAGGCCTACGAAATTTCTCCAATTTGTACTTAAAACTCATATATCTCAAAAACATCTCTATCTTGAATACAACAACATAATTCTCAACAACAAACTCATACCAAAACTCATTTCATCACTTCTAATCATCAATCTAAACCATCACTTAACATCATAGCATGCTCAAGAACTCATATAACCACTCAAATCTTCAAATCAACTCAAGAACTCATATTCGTTATCACCCATTTCTAATTATCATTTTATTCCATCAACTATCATAACTACAATCTCTAAGGCTCATTTATATACTCGAATCCTCACTCTCTTCATGATCTTCAACTTGAATTAGGAGTTGTTTTAATACTCTAATCATCTATATACATGCTCATAAAGCTTAGATATAAGTAGATTCATGTGTTTAGAGACTTACTCTTATGATCTGTATAACGAACAGTATAACTCCACTTTCTTGATTCCTAGCTCAAACCTTCGTCCAGCTTTTGTTTTATTGATATACGAGTGTTTTCAGCTTGGTTTAATCGGTGGTTATGGGATAAAAAGTAGCTTACAAAGTTTTTTTACTAGCTCATCAATGGCGTTGGATAATGACAGTCGAGAGAAAAGAGAGAAAAGAGAGAAAAGAGAGAGGAGAGAGAGGAAAGGGACGTCTGTTATGGGGATGAAAGAGAAAGGTGTTATTTATATAACCCCATTTACTTAGCCATCATGTATTGGATAATTAACACATGCTTAATTATCCACTTGCATAAAATATCTTATCCGTTAACAATGTTTATCCACTTGCTTTGACTCCTCTCTCTCAAAAGTAGGTTCTGCACTAGAGCAGAGAAATGCTCGTCAGAGGAATGCATTCTCTGTCAGGGCAGAGGAATGACTTCCCTTCTGTCTGGGCAGAGGAATGACTTCCCCTCTGTCTGGGCAGACGAATGCCTTCGCCTCTGGCATAGCAGAGGACTGACTTCCCCTCTGTCTGGGCAGACGAATGCCTTCGCCTCTGGCATAGCAGAGGACTGACTTCCCCTCTGTCTGGGCAGACGAATGCCTTCGCCTCTGGCATAGCAGAGGACTGACTTCCCCTCTGTCTGGGCAGACGAATGCCTTCGCCTCTGGCATAGCAGAGGACTGACTTCCCCTCTGTCTGGGCAGACGAATGCCTTCGCCTCTGGCATAGCAGAGGACTGACTTCCCCTCTGTCTGGGCAGACGAATGCCTTCGCCTCTGGCATAGCAGAGGATTGACTTCGCCTCTGGCATAGCAGAGCTCGCATCCCGAGAAGAGCTCGCAAGCCAGATCAAAACTCCCATGCCATAGCAGAACTCCAAGGCCAGATTTTTAACTTTAACAACGTTCAACCATTATCTCTATACATCCTTATTTCCTCAATGTATTACATTCAGTAGTTCTTCATCGAAAAATACAATAGCTCAAACTATTGGAATATCTTATCTCATCATAAACTTATATATATATATATATATATATATCTCAGTAAAATATTTCTCATAAAATACTGATATGCAAAATAATAATAGCTGTATGCTATTTCCCGATTTTAAAAATAATCTCGTTCTCCAAAATCTCAAAAATAATCCGTGTTAACATAACACAAAACAAATCATACTCACATCATCGTAACAAATAGTCACGTAGACAATCACTCAAACCATCTCAGATAAAACACGGATACAATTCACATCAAAGCAATCAGCAATCATCTCTCAATTAGATCATCTCTCAGATCGACTCTCCCTTCTATAGGGTTTCTCACTCACTTATCTCAACTCTATTCTTAATCAGATGTTCCTATTAACAATAGGACAATTAATCTCACAGATACCTCTGTATCCGTCATCGGGAAAAATAAATTATGCTCTTTTCTCAATTCAATCAGCATTTCTATCTCAACTCGTTTTCTCAAACTACTCACTCTCTATCCTCATCATTGATTCTATCAGACTCATATCTCCATCTAGAAGAATAACTCGTCTCATCAAAATAATGTAACTCTAATGCTCAATATCACTATTTATCATCATTACTCCATCTCATTTTATTTATAATCTCATATCTCAGTACCGCAGTACTCTCTGTAGTGTCTCGACACTACTACTACTCATAAAAGTACGGGGTGTTACAATGTTGCTAAGGAATCACTTCCCAAACCAACATGTCAACCCTCCACCTCTGGGGAAAAAGAGGGAGAGATCAGCCTTAGGCCGGTGACTGGCAAATCTAAGGTTGATACTAATTTTGTTGAAATGTCTCCTTCTTGGCAGTTGTACCAGAGAAGATGGGAGAAACTCAACACAAGGAAAGGCATTAATCCTGGAAATTGCTAAGTTGATGTCGGAGGAAAATACTCGCGGGTGTGGATGACCACCGGCGCCCATCCGCAGGATGTTAAGGAATTGTATGAGTTTGGAGCTCTAGCTTCAGTTTATACCACATCTCCAACATTCACCGAAATTAAGGGTCTACCAAAATAGATCTAAGAGACGGTGTATGACGCCTGGGCAAACAATGAGTCCCTCAAACAAGGGGATGTTTTTGAACTATACTTTTTCAGTGCAGCACCAGAACCTGCAGGGAAGGGGAACCATGAAGCTTTCCATTTCATAAAGCTTCGAAGACCAGACAACTAGGCCTTAAACCGAATCAAGGCCCCTGATTATCAGTCCTCAATTGTCACTACATACAAGGAGGATCAAATCTCCACCAGACGAGCATGGGGATTGTGGGTCTGTCTCACAGAGATGAATAAAGTCAAGTCCAGATTTAAGTTCTTCCAGAATTCAAGTCTGGGATCATTCCTGTTAAACACTGTGACCGGAACCACCACCAAATTTGCCGAAAAGGCCTTCGAAGAAAAAAAGCTAACACTTTGGAAAAATAAGATCGCGGGGAGCAAGGAGACTCGTCGCAAGTTCTGTAACATGGCTCACTTAGGTCATTGGAGCGAGCATATCTGCGCGGAATGTCCAACGCAAAAGGAACCGGAGTTCGGAAAAGGTTTCCTACCGAAACCTGGTCAAAGGAGATTCCAGTCTAATGAACATGAGGAGCACAAAACTCCACGTGGACGAGCACCTCGGGCACCAAAAAAGTAAGATGCCCGACAGAGAAAGGGAGTCATGTGACTCACAACAGGAATCCCATTCACCAAAAAGAAAACGACAAAGGTGAGTGGGTCATCATACAGGCGGACAACTCACCAAAAGCAGAAGTGAGTGGAGGATAAAAGCAGCAAGCCCCTTCTACAGTATTATCAGCTGAATAATGGAGTGAGGGACCACGGATGCATATGAAGGCACAGCTGGTGTTGGTAATTATTGCCGACAAAAGAAGGTGGCATTCACCATCCAATTTAGCTGGCCACGAGGAAAGGAATCCGAGGCCAACTACCAAGCCATTATAGAGGGTATCAGACCTCTATATAAGAGAGGCTCTGGAGAGGAAGATAAGAGAGGGGAAAAAATCATCACAACTTCACACAACACACTTTCTCTCTAGAAATCTATCTTTGTAATATTTATATTTTAGTTTTCAAAGTTTTAGAGTTTTTAGTTCTTTTAATTTTATGTACACAAGTATTAGCTACTAATGAGTAGCTAAACAAGTTTGTCTCCTCCCTGAGGGAGATTTTATGAAATATATTAAATATTTTATAATTCCTCTATAAACGCTTTGTTTTTGCTCAACTTTCCGGTTTACTAGAAAATTTTCTTTTATTTTCCAACAAAATATTATACGTCGGAACTTAGTGAAGGAGGAAGGTTGCAACCATCTCTTGCGAGTGCGTGGTTGGACGGAGCCTTGGGGGCAGACGGTCTATAAAACGCAGCAAGTACTGACTCCTGAAGAAGACCATCCCACTAAAGGTATAATGTTGGTTTATGTTTAGATTAATTTTGAATTGTTACGGAAGCATGTTGGGCCTGATAAGTCTTCACCAACTATTTCCGATTTGAACATGGAATTGTATTATGATGAATTACTAGAGGATTTGCTAAATGGTAGTTTTGTCATTAATTGTGAGTTGAGTAGGTTTGATATATGTTTTATGAAAGTGGGTATTTTTGATAGATAAGTTATAGAAGTGAGTATTTTAAATTTTGACCCAATATATAATACGATTAAGGATTCATGCGCTCTCCTTAATCCGAGGTCATACGTGGCATATCTAAAAATTCAAAGTTTAAAATCCCTGCAATTCTAGAGCCTCTAGCTCAATTCTCTATCGCTGACTTGGCAATATAATTCCACATAAGTTATTTTATTTATATTATTTAATTAAGTTATTTTATTTATTATATCATCACAATTAAACATTGTAATGATTCGACCTTGCTCCACCAGATTTCCCTTCTCCTCTCCTCCACCAGATTTCCACCGATGATTCGCCCCACAGGCCGTAGCCGCGATCTGCCACCTTCCACCGCGATACGTCGCTCCCATTTCCCCTCTCCTCCACCAGATTTCCACCGGTGATTCGCCCCACCGGGCGCAGCCGCGATCTGCCACCTTCCACCGCGATTCGTCGCTCCCTTTTCCCCTCAGTCGCCACCCGAAACCTCATCGTCGAAGATAGCTGATGGTGGCGCTCGGCCGCCCAAGCTCTGATTTCGGAGCTCTAATTTTCTGGGTGCGTCTCGGTTGGTTGGAATTTTGAAATGCAGCCGATCTTATTTCAAACTCGCATAAAAGATGGAACCCCAGATGAGGCTACCCCGGGTTCCGCCCCCGCCCAGCCGCCGGAGACAGCGTATTTTTCCATCCGTTGAAGGTCAACTTCCACCATCCATTTTCCATCATTCATGATTTTCATTATTTAGGAAAGATTTACGGTTCAATCAAAATCAATCTTTTAACTAGGAAAGATGAAAATTTTTAGAAATGTGTTTTTGAAATTTCCGTCAATCGTGATTTTTAATATCTAAGAATGTGATTTTTTCCTAATATATGTTAATTTTGCAACTCATTTAGGTGCATGTAAATTTGTGTCAATCATCGCATTTTCATAATTCATGGTGTTCATTATTTAGGAAAGATTTACAATTCAAGAAAAAATGATCTTTTAATTAGGAAAGATGTAAAATTCCCGTCATTCATGATTTTTAATGTCTAAGAATGTGTTTTCTTCTTAATATATGTAATGTAATGTAATTCTTTTGCAATAAAATCATTATAAACCGTTGCCGGAGGCATCATAGACTC